>NC_052159.1:45761489-46080989 GCF_902713615.1 Scyliorhinus canicula | reverse complement strand
CAGCCTTCGTCCAAATATGAAGAAGAGTTGGATTCAAGAGTTGAGGTAAGAGTGACTTACCATGGCTAAGTGAGGGATCAGGGAATCACAGCAAAATTGAAATTGACGGGAAGTGAAAACTCCTACACTAGTTGGAGTCCGAACTGAATCAATGGAACCAGCTGCTTCATCAATTGTCTTCCCTTCAACATAAGGTCAGAACTGGGGATGTTCGCTGACGATTGTAACATGTTCAGTGCCATTTGGATACTGAAGCAGTCTATATCCATATGCGGCAAGACCTGGGCAACATTCAGGCTTGGGCTGATAAGTAGCAAATAACATTTGTGCCACGCATGTGCAAGGAAAAGATTATCTCTAACAAGCTAGAGCTTTGATGTTCAACTATATTAAATTGCTAAATCCTCCACCATCAACATCCTGAGGTTATCGTCAACCAGAAGCTGTGTAAATACTGTGACTGGAAGAGCAGGTCAAAGTCTAGGAATTCTGCAGCAAGTGACTCATCCCCTGGCTCTCCAAAATCAGTTCATGATCTTCAAGGCACACATGAGGAGTGGGATGGAATACTCTCCACTTACCTGGATGACTGCAGTTTCAACAACACTAAAGAAGCCTGATACCATCTAGGACAAAGCAGCCCGCTGGAGAGGCACACCTTTCACTACCTTAAAACATTCATTCCGTCCACCACTGGAGCATTCTGGCAGCAATACAGGTTGAGTATCCGTTACCCCAAATCATCGGAGCCAATTGCATTTTGGATTTCCGATCATTTCAGTTTTTGGATAATGCAGTTTTTGGATAATGCATAATAGCTATAGTCTAAAATAAAGAAGAGAAGCAGCAAACAGAAAATAACAAAATATAAAGAAAGGCTGTCAACACCCAATTCATGCATCCCAGGTATTCACATTGGAACTGGTGGAGGTCTTCTCTGAAAATGTGTCTATTGCAAAATATATGAATGGTTTCAGATAAGTTATTCTATTGTATGCAGCTTGGCTTTTGTTTTTCATTTTGTTATCAGTTGAATGATTACTGACAGATTAGGGAGCTTTTGAACTTTTCTAACAAAATGACATTAATTTTTGTCTCATGCAGCAATCTGTTCAAGCTCTTGTTCTTTAACTTTAATTTGTAAAGTTCCAATGGCTTGTGTCTATTTTTCCAGTCAATTGTATCCTGTCCTCCATGTACCAATCCCCTACTATGATAAACAATCAATACAGGCTACCTGTAATAAGGTCGAATGTAGTCCGTGACGTTTGCGTCAGGTTGGGTAGGAATTGCCCACACTGAAGGTCAGTTGCAACCATGGAGGTTCATTTTGGTTTGGGCCAGGGATTAATGATCGAGACGAGAATGGGGGGGGGGAGGTGATCAGTGAATTTGCAGGTGACAAAAATTTGTGATGTGGTAAGAAGCGAGGAGGAAAGCCTTGGATTACAGGGTGTTACAGATGGGCTGGTCAGATAGGCAGAACAGTGGCAAATGGAATTTAATCCTAAAACGTGTGAGATGATTCATTTTGGGAGTACTAACAAGTCAAAGGAATACACAATGAAGGGTCGGATGCTAGGAATTACAGAGTACCAGAGGGACATGGAACATAGAACATATAGTGCAGAAGGAGGCCATTCGGCCCATCAAGTCTGCACCGACTCACTTAAGCCCTCACTTCACCCTATCCCCATAACCCAATTAACCCTCCGAACCTTTTTGATCACTAAGGGCAATTTATCATGGCCAATACACCTAACCTGCACATCTTTGGACTGTGGGAGGAAACCGGTACACCCAGAGGAAACCCACACAGAAACGGGGAGAACGTGCAGACACCGCACAGACAGTGACCCAGCAGGGAATTGAACCTGGGACCCTGGCGCTGTGAAGCCACAGTGCTAATCACTTGTGTTACCGTGCTGCCCTTGGGGTCCTTGGGGATGTGTGTCTCTAAGTCCATGATGGCAGCGGGACAGGTAGATAAGGTGGTTAAAAAGGCATATGGGATATTTTCCTTTATTAGCTGAGACATAAAATATGGAGCTGTATAAAACACTCGTTAGACCACAGCTAGAGTACTAAGCATAGTTCTCCACACCAAAGGAAGGATGTGATTGCAGAGGATAATCACCAGGCTGTTGCCTGGGCTGGGGCATTTCAGCTGTGAACAGAGGATAGTTAGGCTGGGGTTATTCTCCTTGGAACAAAGAAGGCTGAGGGGGGACCTGATTGAGGTGCACAAAATTATGAAGGACATAGGGTAGATCGGAAGAAACTTTTGCCCTTAGTAGAGGGGTCAGTAACCAGGGGAAATAGATTTAAGATAATGGGCCGGAGATTTAGAGGGGATTTGAGGATAAACGTTTTTACCCAGAGGGTGGTGCGAGTCTGGAACTCCCTGCTTGAAAGGGTGGTAGAGGCAGGAACCCTCACAACATTAAAGAAGCATTTAGATGAACACTTGAAATGCCACAGCACACAAGGCTGGAAAATGGGATGAGAATAGATAGTTGCTTGATGGCTGCTGCAGGCACGATGCGCTGAAGGGTCTCTTTCTGTGCTGAAAGGTTCTATGACTTCCCATGCTAAAGGTCGATACGTTTTTTTTTAAAGTGGATGTTAGATGTGTTCAGTTTTTGCATTTGTGAATAACGGAAACTCAGGGCGCAATCTACCGGCTATGTCGTGCCTGAACAGCTGGTTATTGCCCTCAGAAGCCTCCCGCGGCTTCTCGACGTCTACCCAGACCTTGTAAGTCAACCGATCAGGATCCCGCCCGAATCCTGCGTGACCAAGCCTCGCATGCTTGACTCTGTTTTAAACCCATTTAGTCATGCTCACCAGGCTCCAGCCCACCCCAGGGAGTCCCAGCCGGGTTTTATACTGTTCCACATAAACATAGACCAGGTGGTATGGCACGCGGAGAGGTCTCCTGGGCCATCAGAAACCCCTGGGTGGTCAGGGACAGTGAGGGTTACTCCATGGCCCTCCCCTGGAACACTGACACCATGGCATTGCGAAGGTGCCCAGGTGGCACTGCAAAGCTAGCAGGAGCACTGCCGGGGTGCCCGGGTTGCAGTGCTATTATACATACATCAGGTGTACGGCAGCAATTCAGATAGGCAACTCACCACCACTTTCTCAGTGACAAATATGGATGGACAATAAATGCTGGCATTATCAATGACACTCACATCCATGAACAAAGGAAATTAAAATAATGTTATTATGTCAGACTCTATTTGATAGTGTCATATTTTTAGCACAGGATAACCTTCTTACCATCCTCCCTTCATTTGCTGGGTAAAGCTGGGTTATGTAAGTCGCCTGAAGGAATGAAGCCTGTTGATTGGAGTTTCACCTGGTAGAGATGTATGTCAAACCGAAGGATGTGTTTTACAAATTAAAATTAGTTGCTGATACCAATGAAATAAGATCCCGGCCTTGCTCTATTGCCAGCATTCTTGCCCCTGAGTAAGTTGGTTACATCAGGCCTTGAGTATATAATCTAGATTGAGGTGCTGATGGAGTTTTGAGGAAACGGCTGCACGATCAGAGGTGTCACCTTTTGAGTGAGATGTTAAACTGAGACCCCACTGTGAAAGTAAACCATTCCAAGGCACTATTTGACAAAGGACAGAGAATTCCTTGGGTGTTCTGGCCAAAAGCTCCCACTTAGCTAACACCACCACAAGACAATGTACTGGATGTTCATTTTATGTGCCATCTGTGGGACTTGCTGTCTAAAACTGGCTGCAATACTTGCCTACAGGAAATGTCTTTAAATTCTGGGGTGCATACGTGGTCCCTGCAAAAAAGTTTAGTGTTGGGTATTACTCAGAGTCCAGTCTTACACATGACCAGAAGGCACAGATTAATCGTTAAATATCTGGATAGACAGTAGGTTATTCATGCTGGCTTCGCCTTCTCAACTGCCCATCGCTTGAAAGGTATGGTCACCCTCAGATTAAATCACCACCAGTGAGGTCTCAAAGGGGAGAGGAGCCTATGGTCCTCTGGGAGTCTGGCACTATTTATATTTAAATTTAGACAGTAGGGCTTTGCAGGAAGAAAGGTGAAACTCAATTACATTTGCTCGCCATTTGGTAAAGCTGTCCTCCATTTTCAAGTCTCACTGGGTACAGTCCTACTCTGTTACAGCTGACGTGAAGTATCGGAGGTGAGACTCTGCACCAGAATGGCCGACTCATAAAATTCATCATTATGTTCACTGGTGGTGGAAAGCAAGTGGTGACCAGAAAATAATGCTGTCATGAACTCGTGGGAGCTTTCAGACCTCGTATCTACTGCCCTCTTTCATAGAGAATAATGGAAAACAAAGAAGGGAGATGAGATGGCAGCTGATGCAGACTGGCTACAGCAATCATATCAACAGGCAAGTCACAACTTCTTGGCAAAGATGGAAAAGTACTCCATCCAAGGGCTCTGGTTCAGTGGGAAGCCAATGACAGAGTACGACCATCTGTTTTGCAGAGACCTGCAGTCAAACTTTGTCATGAGGCCAACACTGTGAGTAATAAATTAGTGTGGCCCTCAAATGTTATCCCTTGCCTCTGCCATAAGGGAAGATTAAAATATCAGCCAATTTGCTGCCCAGAGATTTATCAAACATCCAATAGATCTATAATTCAATAGTCTCCTATTAATTCCCAGTGAACATCAATAGCCGTATAATAGGGCTTTCCAATTTGACCACACTGCTGTACAGTTGTGATTCATTGCTGTATCGTTGTAGTAAAATACATAGGCCGGATTTCCTGGCCTTGCTAGTGGCTGCCATCACTGTGAGCAGGACGGAAAAATGAGGAGAGCCAAACCTGTGACAATGCCCCCCCACTGTTGGGGCTGAAAATCCTGGCCATAGGCTGCAAAATGTGGCTTTGTAGTGAAGGTAGTTTTGATGCTATGTTTTGGTTCCAAATGGTGTCTAGCTGTGCACACACATGTCTAACGTTCCCATTTTGAGGAGATCAGTAGCATAGGCATCTGGAGCATGTGCCAAACCATCATGTCAGCATGTCAAACTACTAATCTGGCACAAGTATCACCATTTTCAACTGCACTATTGCACCTAATGTCCTCTCTCAAACACACACACACACACACACACAACTGAATATACATTTGACAGCAGAAAAGGATTCTCATACCCTCTCCTGACCTATTTAAAGGAATCTTCAATCATTCTCGAGTTAGTTTCTGATTAATTTCTGCTGGCTAAGTCTTAGTACGTTAAAAGTGTTTTGTGGTTTACAGAGTTGTTTACAATTAGTGAAATCAACAGAGTGTTGCACATGGAGAAGACCAATTACTTCCAGCCATGGGTGCTGTAGTTACCATCCCCCTTGGTGTTGTGCATGAGAAGTAGATGGTTCAGAAGGTAACAAAGAAACAACAAGATGCTCGCAGAGGGAGGCGGGAGAGGGGAAAGACTCTCGGCAGGAGGCCTTATTCACTTCAGGTCTACTGGGAACATTCCTTGTCCCTCAAGCTAAAGTCAGGAATAGGATGTCCATCAAGTCTGTTTTACAAAATAGGTGCTTGGGGAAGCTGCCATCTCCTGCAGGCAGACTTGCACTTCATAGCAGAGCACAAATGGCACTGCCAGTGGCTCTGAGGATGTTCACGTGTGGACCTCAAATATTTTATTGTTGGAATCCTTCCTGGCTGGATCAGGTGACATCTGTAACATCTCTCGGTTCACTGTCCATTGCTGCATAAAATAAGTGACTGACACTCGCTATGCCAGGAGTTCAATACGTTCTCGCGGTCAGATACAAGCACTCAGAGCATGCAGATTGTTGTTCCAGGATAGCAGACCTCCCCATGGTGCAGGGTGCCATCAACTGCACATATGTGGCTTTGTGGGTGTTGCAATCACAAAATGTTCCATTCCCCGAATGTGCAGTTGGCGTAGGCCTTTGTTATGGTAAGTGTCAAGCTGCCCAAATCCCAAAGAGAAACTTGAAACCGCTTCCAGATGGTTTGCAATTTGTGTATTATGAGGCGGTTCAGATTCATTGTGATGACTTTTTATATTAAGTTGTTAAAATAACAAAATAAAAACAATTACACTTAAATCACTGGAACATCTTGACACAGCTAATCGTACTTTTTAAATCACGCCGAGCTAAACTCCCCTTTAAATGGCAACAGTCCTTACAGATTTTCTAATCGATAAAATTCCAGTAACTTTATCACAAAATGCTCTGTTACTCTGAGGGTGTTCTCTGAGTGACAGCAAATTGGAACTCCAGGTTTGGCTTCGCCCACATCTCTTCTCTTTGAAAACTTATCAGGCACCACACTGTTTTCTGTAAGATCTCACCAGCTACCACATACACACACACACAGTCTTAAGTGTTTCCTTAAATCTGTTTCCCCCCCTTTATCTTGCCCTCTATTGTTTCCTAGAAGTTCCCTTTTTCCAGAATTGATCAATCTACCTTTTTTTACTATGTCAACTATGTTTTAAACATAAACAGCATGTCATGCCTCAATATTCCAATTTATCTCTGTTCCCCTTTGACATACATCAGCCGATTTCAAACCACTTCTTTTGTTGCCCTACATATATTATTATTCATCTCTCCTGGTTTCCTTTGTTCATCACCATATCAAACCAACTGCCTTCACACCTTCTCATTGATGTTTAACCTTTGCAGTTTGTTTGCAATTAAAACAATCACACTCCCAGTAGTTTGTTTTCCAGTATATGGCAATATGACAGTGATATTACAAAAGAACAAAAAATGTAGCTGAATGTGGCAGCAGTTACAATGCTTTTTTTGTGCCAGTCCACTGTTCCCTCAGTATTTGAGCATCATGTCAAAGCAGAGGGTAGTTCCTGGGTGATCTGTATCCATTTAGCAGCCGGATCATGACTATGCTCTACAACCAATCATGCATATGGGGAGAATTATAACTTCCACGTGAAACATCTTGGAACAGACCACTGGGATGCTGAAGCAAAGGTTTTGTTGCCTGAACCATTTTGGAGGAGTTCTTCAGTCCTTGCTGGGCTTTTGTTCTGATTGGTTATGCATCCTACACAAACTCACCACCATGAGGGCATGACCTACCACAAGCAGTTCAGGGAGGGGGAAAGAAGAGCAAGAAGAAGAGGAGGAGGCTCAAAAAGAATGGAGGAGGAAATTAGCACCACCTTCTTTCCAGCTGGATTTCTCATTTGGTTATGGTTTCACTGACTATAACCTGAAATCCTCATTTACAATAGTTTCACACATTACCTTCTCTTTATTACTGGTCATGAATGTGTCCTTTTGGCTGCAGTACCGAAGATCTCGAGCCCTCTGCCTAGAAAACCCAGCTTCAGACTGCATCATCTTGGTATGTGTGGCAGCAGCCTGGGCCGGCAGCAACAGGAAGGGCACTGGGGTGTAGGAGGATGTATCCTTCCCTTGCGAGAACAGATTCATGCTCCACAGAGCCACTGCCGATCCTCCAGAACAGCACCTCATTGATTCCAGTCATCTGTTTTTTAGTCATTCATAGTATGTAGGTGTCATTGGTAAGGTCAGTATTTATTGTCTATTCCTCACTGCAGTTGAGAAGGTGGCGATGAGCCACTTCTTTAACTGCTGTAGAGTTTGCTGTTAGATAGTTCTAAGATTTTGAACCAGTGATGATGAAGAAATGGTGATACATTTCCAATATAATAAAAACAAAATACTGTGGTTGCTGGAAATAGAAATAAAAAACAGAACATTCAGGAAAAACTCAGCAAGTCTGGCACTTGGTAGCATGCCTGCTTAAACAAAAAGAGACAGAACTTTCATTTATACCAGGATATTTCAGGGTACCCAAAGTATGTTGGCACCAGAGAGGTATGTTTGAAGTGTGATCACTGTTGTAATGTTGAGAATGCCTAAGACCGTTACTGCGTACAGTGAAGTGTTGGTAATCTGAGTTAGGCAGCTTTCCTCCAGATTGCCATCTTCTTATTCATACGGTGCCCACTATTTTCATGGGGAAAGTTTTCTTAGAATGGCAAACAGCAATGTTCTACTTTACCTTAGTTCCCAGAGCAGGCACTCAGTGTTTATTTGGTCGAGATGAGTGTGTGCTACCTCAAACTCACCATTTCATTGCAGTCATTAACCTCAGTCACCTGAGATTGCTGGTCAGTCAATAGAGCAGCCCTATATGTGGCTGATGCAAAATTCCTGACAACTTTGTGTCTGCTCAAAGAGAAGGAGCTCATTGTGTGGATAAATTCTCAATTTGAATTAGGTTCAAGCCTTTCGGTTCTGCCAACTCCATTTGTGCCTGCAATTTGGCAGGATCTCGCAATAGTGCGCGCAAAAAAAGGGGTAGGATTCTCCGAGCCTCCGCAGCAAAATCGTGTTCGGCGCAGGCAATGGGCGTCAAACCGGAAATTCGGACCAACGCTCCTCCCGCGATTCTCCGGTCCCCGGAGAATCTCTCCAGTGTGTCTCGCTTGTGAACTACGTGGCGTGGGTAGTGGGCCATTGACATAGCCCCCCGCCGTGATTCTCCGCGTTGAACCGGCCGTTCGGTGTGGTTCTAACCATCTATTGGCCATCGGGAACGTCGGGTGGCGGCTGCGGACTCCGCACCCGGCCACCCTGGTGGGGGTGATCGTTCACCGGGGGGGGGGGGGGGGGGGGGGGCTTCATGGACGGCCATGGGTGCGATTGGGTGTCACGGACCCATGGGCGCACACAGTCTCAGTCGGGGGACATTTGTGGTGCCGCTCCGCAGTGCGAGTCCGCCACGTCCCACGGGGTGGCCGCTACAGGCCGCCGCTGTGCGCATGTGCGGACTCCCGACCGGACATGCAGGGCCCTGTATCCGCAGCCAGAGCTGCAAGAAGCACTCCGGGACCCTGTTAGCTCCCTGCAGTTGGTAGAATCACTTAGAATCTCTTAAGGAAAGTCTTGAGTGAAACACCAGGATTTGTACGCTGGCGTGGGGACATAGCCCCATTATTGGGGAATCCAGCCCAGGGATTTTTACTAAAATGGTAATTTCAGCAGAAATATCACTATTCATTGAAAAATTGGAATAATATGCTCTGACCTTCTGATTGACAACATTTTTAAAAAGTTTCAATTCATGGCCACAGTGAAGGAGTTGTGACGTTACTAATTAAAATGTTTTGTTCTAGACATGTGATGCTACTAACTTCACTTTTGCTTTTCATTTTTTTTGCTGAGTATCACAGCAGGAGAAAAGTGAAATGCTGACACAGAAAACTGAACACATACAACTATATATAGTAACATCTGTGCTTGGCATAAAACAACGGCTTTTTTAATATGAGGATCTGGAGCAGTATAAAATTATTAAAGAACTTCCCATGTTCAGTCTTAAAATGATTTGTATTTAAAACCCAAATAAAACCAATGCATGTGGAGGATGAGCACAGTCTGAAATGTGTTATAAAGCACAGGAGTTGATGTCATAAACCAATAGTTCTGTAAACATCATCTCCTCACTACTGTCTTTATTTCACGGCCTGAGGACGATCTTAAACATCTCCCATCAATTCCTAGCAGAGGTTCTGTCTGTTCCTGTAAGTAAACATCTGTATGAAAGCTCATATCACCTAATCTGTACTGACAGATGGTGAGTGCGAGGCAAGGATTTTGGATGGTTTTAAAATTGACTTGGAGAATATGAATAGGATTAGCGAGCACAAGTATAAAATTCACAAAAAGCAAATATTAGTAAACCCAACCCCCGTGGACCCTGGCCCGGCCCAGCCCCACCTCCCCCTCTTTCCCGGAACATAGTGAAATAAAATGCAATTGTGTTTCTGGTAAATTGACATGAAACCGGATCAATACCTGTTAGGATGGGGATGTGAGGATTGTGGATGCGTAACACCACTGCTTATGCTTTTCAGTGATTATAGAGAAATGAAGCTAGGAAGTGCCCAGTTTACAACCCCCTGACATGGAGAGTCATTCAGATCAGGTGCAAAACAAGCAGTTCACCTCATTGTCTGCATCCTGCTGGGCACTTTAGGTTAAAATCACCCTTTTACTCTTCAGGAGATCAACAGAGTTGTTGGAGTGAAACTCATGACTGAATAATTTCACATGAACTCAGCATGACATGAGCTTGATGGACTGGCTGGCATTTTGTTATATTCTTCAGGAGTGATTTTCCTCCGATATCTTTGGTGCTTGGCAGCCTCTGCAGTGGCCAAGCTGGAGTCTTGAGCTGCAACACCAGGTTTGCTTATATCTAGAGGAAGATGACATTATGGCAAGCATTAGGAGGGACTGCCCACAGTTATGGCTCTGACAATTAAAGTTGCATGCTTCAGCTTATTAATGAGGCTGCATGGCTATCTCAGTGGCCAATATTTCACCTCATGATCTCTCGCAACAGTGACCAGCAGAACAAGAGTAATCAAGTCATTGCTGAGAATTTCAAACTATCCTTAAAAGCTTTAAAATCGAAGAATGGTTAGAGAAGAGGAGAACATCCAGCCTGTCATGTCTGTGTTGGCTTTATGCAATAACAATTCAGCTGGTCCTCCAGGCACGTTTAAGCTATGGGTAATCATTGATTAGCGCCATAATTGTGGGCTAAAAGCAGATTTTCGGACAAGCTTGACTTATTAGCACAGTACCCATTTGATAACTATTTTCACACTTCCAGCAAAATGATACCCTTAGGATTTGCATAGACCATAAGAATTCTGAGCAGGAGTGGGCATTCGGCTCCTCACACCTGCCCCACCATTCAATAAGATTACAACTGATCTGATTGTGACCTTAAACTCCACTTTCCTGCCTGTCGCCCATAACGCTTGATTCCCTTATAGATTCAGCCTTGAATATATGCAATGCACCGCCTCCATTGCTCACTGGAGAAGAGAATTCTAACATGAAAGAGCCTCCGAGAAGAAATTCCTTCTCATCTCTATTTGAAATGGAAATGCCCCTTATTTTGAAAGTGTTCCCCAAATTCTAGGTTCCTCCACGAAAGAGGAGTCGGCCATTGTTGGATTTTCCAAAACTGCCGTAACTTAGTTATTAGCCAACATTTTCCTAACTTGTGTTGGTAGAGGAACCCTACTTGCTGCCATTACATATCAAAACATTCCAGGCAATTCACAAGTGACTTTCAAGTATGTGCTGATGGTGGGCATAATTTCCCCATTGCATACAAAAGCTTGGAAAATTACCCCATTGTTTTTACAATTCTTACACCGCTTGTACGGCAAATTGGCCAATCACCTAATCATAGAATTTACAGTGCAGAAGGAGGATCTATCCCAAGTTCTATCACAAGTGGTGAAATAGCGGGCCAGATTCAGAAGAATAAGAGCAAACTGAGATGCTGTTCTGGAGGATGTTGGGTTGATGAAGGTCTAACAAAGTCATTTGTAAATGACAACAGAAACATATCTATCCTTTTGAGAGGGGAATCTAGTCAATGCTCAACCAACACTATTTATCTAAAATACAATATTTTTGCGCTCTTGGGTTTTTGTAGCCAAGAGCATTTATTACAGAAACTAATTTTCTCTGTGCTAATGACACTAATTATTATTTTTGCTTTGAAAAATATACCCTAATCACCATATTTGAATTCTGTTCTGCGGAGTTTATTTTTTTCACGGTTGTTCAGTGGTGCTAATATTTTCCAAATTATACTTTATATTAAGTTGCTCTGTCTCAAAGTAACCACAAAGCTGTACACAAAAATGAAAAAAAATTCAAACCATTTCTAACATTGTAAAGAATGTGAACATGTATGAATCTGATATGTGTGTGATTAAATTTAATGAAAATTACAGCTGTCAGGTGTGAATTGTATAAAAAATGCTCTGTGCCAGCACTAGTAGGGTACAGATTGAAATATGTGGTTTCCTAGATGGTGACTATTTAACCACAAGATTAGGTAGAGAGGGAAAACCCAAAGGCCAGTCAACCCAATTCGCACCACCCTTATGATCAACTGAAACACAACAGTGTCAGAGGCCTGAAAGCAGGCTGGGAAAATGAATGTAACAAAGAGACGATGGTGAGAATAAATAGGAATTAAATTGAATTTCAATAAAATTAGCCTTGTTAAAAAGCAAAAATCACACCGCAGCACAAATTGAGGCTAACACGGTGACCTTCGAATAGTATTTTCAGAAATCAGCTCATTTAAGGGTTCATTCAAAATGAAGAAATACATGAACAAAAATACACATATCTCTGAAGTCCCTGCAGCCAAGTTTTCTATATTGACAAAATATTGTAAAATCTTCATGAGGAATGATTAATGCAGCTTAAATCATTCCAATTCTGGTAAGGTTCTCTACAGCATGTAGCACTCGCTGACTCTGACAAGTTAATTCTATGCTCAGAGACCTTTGTCAAAGCCCTTTTTCGGGGAAAAAAAGCAAATTAGTCCTCCAGATGGCCACTGGGCTAGGAGGCAGCTGATTCTGCAAGGTTTGTAACTTTGAACTTTTTTCCTTCTGCCTGTGGGGAAACCACCTTTCGCAGAATTTGCATGCTTCCTGATGATATGTGGTAAATAAGAGAGACGAGGAAAGGTTAGATTGCAAGGCAGGAATTTTTTTTTAATTCGTTCATGGGACATGGGTTTCGCAGGTTGTGCCAGCATTTATTACCCATCCCTAATTGCCCTTGAGGAGCCAGTTAAGAGTCAACCACATTGCTGTGGATCTGGAGTCACATGTAGGCTAGACCGCGTAAGGATGACAGATTTCCTTCCCTAAAGGACATTAGTGAACCAGATGGGTTTTTAAGACAATCGGCAATGGTTTCATGGGCATCATTAGACTTTTTATTGTATTAGTACACTGCTGCATCCACAGCTAATTTAAAAAATAGGACTGAGTGTGGGAACTGAGCTTAGAAACAAAAAGAGAAAGCCTGTGTAATACATCTCATAATGTTAAAATGATTGTGTGCAGTGATGTTGTTGAACAGCTAGGAAGCTAGTAAAATGGTTAGAAGTGAGTAGCAGGATGGAAAATAGAAATGCCTTTTCGAGATGATCAAATCAGAGAAGGCATTTAAGTGATCACTCTTGTCTGGCAGCATCGTACAAGGCAATGACTGACGACTCTAGCACTGATTAAATCAAAGAATAAGAACCATTTGTTGCTGAGGAACTGCAGACACGTTTCTCCGTGTTTGGGTTTCAGCCTGATGAGACCCTAGGAGGAATGCATTGGATTGAAGGCACTGGTCCATTTTTTCCCAAAGCTGCCAAAAGAACTGTTATCCAAAGAACTCTAGTCATTAAATGGGTAGTGATTTTTAAAAAAAATTTTTCCAAGGTGTTTTAAACTTTTTTTTAGGTATCAGTTGAGAGATAAATATTGGCAATGAACTGGCTCTTCAAAATAGTGCCCTGAGATCTTTTACATTCAACTGAAAGGACAGACGAGGCCTCTTTTTAACATTCCTTCCAAAAGGACAGCACCGCATTCCCTCAGTAGATTTCTAGCCTAGTTTTTCAAGTCTCTGGGAGGGGAACATCAACCACCAACCGTCTGACTTGGGGACTCGGGTTCGATTCCCGGCTTGGGTCACTATCTGTGCGGAGTCTGCATGTTCTCACCGTGTCTGTGGGTTTCCTGCGGGCGCTCCAGTTTCCTCCCACAAGTCCCGAAAGACGTGCTTGTTAGGTGAATTGGACATTCTGAATTCTCCCTCAGTGTATCTGAACAGGTGCCGGACATGGCAACTAGGTAATCTTTCATAGTTACTTCATTGCATTGTCAATGTAAGCCTACTTGTGACACTAATAAAGATCATTATTATTAAGCTGCTGCTGACACTAATATTATGTTTGCTCTTCAGTCTAAATTCAGTGTTGCAATTTGTGTGGGATTACTTTATGAGGCATGTTAAACTACTAAACAAGGGTCAGCCTTCACTTATTGGTACTACTGGTGTGGAGATGCTGGCGTTGGACTGGGGGAGCACAATAAGAAGCCTTACAACACCAGTTTAAAGTCCAATAGGTTTGTTTCAAACACTAGGGGCGAAATTCTCCCAAAACGGGAGAAATCGTCAAACTGCCGTAAAACCCGGGCGGGTTTTACGGCATCGCGCCCCTTCCCGACGGGGGACCGATTCTGGTCCCCCGTCGGGGCTAGCAGCCCGACGTCGGAGGCTCCGACAAGTCGGGCTTAACGAAAATCGTTAAGCCCGCTTGTCGGACTTAGCGCCGGCTGACGCGTCATATGATGTCAGCCGCGCATGCGCAGGTGGGAAGACTCCACCCGCGCATGCGCGGGTGACGTCATCGCGTTTTTGCGCGAAACCCGCGCATGCGCGGTCCGGGTTGCCCCTCAGCCGCCCCGCGTATTGATACTGCGGGGCGGCGGAAGGACAAATAGTGCGCGGGCATTGGGCCCGCTGCCCGCGATCGGTGGGCACCGATCGCGGGCCCATGGCACCCTTGGCACGGCCGTGGTACTGCCGTGCCAATCGGTGCCATGGTTATTTTTTTCCAGGTGGTCACGACGTTTTTACGAACGGCAGGACCAGGTGTGTTTGCCGTTCGTAAAAAGGTCGTAAAGGGCTGGGACTTCGGCCCTTCTAACAGCTGTGAATCGCTGCCGGCCGTAAAAAAACGGCGGCAGCGATTCGTGTCGGGATTTCGGCGGGGGGGGGGGAGAATAGCGGGAGGGCGTCAAAAAAGTCGGGAAGGCCCTCCCGCTATTCTCCCACCCGTCGTGGGGGGGGAGAATTTCGCCCTCTGTTTCGGAGCACTGCTCCTTCCTCAGTTGAAAGAACAGGTAGGTTCCAGAAACATATATAAAGTCAAAGATGCAGGATGATATTTTGAATGCGAGCATTTGCAGGTAATTAAGGCTTTACAGATCCATAGATAGGGGTAATCCCAGGTTAAAGAGGTGTGAATTGTCTCAAGCCAGGATAGTTGGTAGGAGTTCGCAAGCCCAGGCCAGGTGGTGGGGCGACATGAATCCAAGGTCCTGGTTGAGGCCGTACTCATGTGTGCGGAACTTGGCTATAAGTTTCTGCTTGGCTATTCTGCGTTGTTGTGCGTCCAGAAGGCTGCCTTGGAGAACGCTTACCCGAAGATCAAAGGCAGAATGCCCTTGACTGCTGAAGTGTTTCCCGACTGGAAGGGAACAGTCCTGCCTGGCGATTGTCACGCAATGTCCGTTCATCCATTGTCCCCGTGTCTGCATGGTCCCCTCTCTCTGGATCTGTAAAGACTTAATTACCTGAAAATGCTAGCATTCAAAGTATCGTCTTGCATCTTTGACTTTAAGTTTCTGCAACCCACCTCTTCATTTACCTGAGGAAGGAGCAGTGCTCCGAAAGCTAGTGATTCAAAACAAACCTGTTGGACTTTAACCAGGTGTTGTAAGACTGGTACTACTGGGACAGAGAAGAAATTCCTGCTGACCTCTGGGATGTTGGCATTGACGCCATCTATGAGAAAGGAGACAGAGCGAACTGTGTGGAACTACCGAGAAATCTCCCTGCTCACCATTGCTGGGCAGATCATCGCCCAAATCCTTACTAACTGCCTTCCCCCAGTGTCTGAAGAAATCCTTCCAGAAAGTCAATGTGACTATCGACCAAATTGTGGGACAGTGGACATGATTTTCACTGAACAACTTCAAGAGAAATTTCAGGAACAACATCAACTACTATACATGGCCTTCACTGATCGGACCAAAGCTTTTGACTCATTCAATCGGGAAGTGCTATGAAAGACTCTGTCAAGGGCCGGCAGGTCAGAGAAATTCTTCAACATCCTCTGACTCGTCCATGACAAGACATAGGTGACAGTCCTCACCAATGAAAATAAGGCAGAAAACTTCAAGGTCAAAACTGGGGTCAAGCACGGATGTGTCATTACCCCCACCCTTTTCTCCATCTTCATCACGACCATCCTTCACCTTGTCAAGAAAAAGCTTTGCAGTGGAATGGACATCGTCTACAGGATGGACGGAAAATGTTTCAACCTCAAAAGGAAACAACACTGATATCACCCATGGAGCTCCAGTATGTGGATGACCTTGCCTTCTCCACTCAGAAGAGAATCTCAAAGCCATGCTTCACACCTTTGCAGAAGCATACCGAAAAATCGGTCTGAGCCTCAGCGTCAAGACTGATGTCCTTTACCAGCTTTCCCCAGGGCAAGATGCGGTCTCTCCCTCCATCAAGACCAATGCAGAAACCATACCAAATGTGGAGTTTGGAGTCCAAGGACCGAGCCCACCCCTCAGATCACATGCCGAGTGTGTGGTCGAAGATGCGGCTCTAGAATTGGGTCACACAAGGACCCACAGAATCCATGACCAGGGACATGGAGTTTCTAGGTGACAAATCATACTTGTTACTGAGTGGTCACCGAAGATTGGTACCGCTGTCACCTCAGTCAGATGGTTATGAGGTCAACCCCTCCTCTATAGACTTAACAACATCATCTAGACTAGTACTTGAGTGTAGTTCTGGTGATGTGCTAAGTTGTTGTAAGTCAGATGTTAAAGTGAGGCCCCATGTGACCTCTGAGTTTAATGTAAAATATCCCATGGGAGTATAAGAGGAGCAATGGTGTTCTCCTGTTGTTCTGCCTACATTTATCCCTCAACCAGCAGCTAAAACTGGACGACCTTTCTGTGTGCAATTGGTAATGTTTCCTCTGTTACAAAAATGCTGGTGTTTCAAATTTACTTAATTAGCTGTAAAGTAATTTGGGATTCCTCCTTTCCTCCCTCCCTCGATTTCTTTCTTCCTTTCGCAGTCACACACTTCCTACTTTGTCAGTTCAATTTGGACTGTAGCACTAATTGCAAAGACTTCAGGAAATGACTTAAATAAATAAAAGCTTCAGAAAAAGGCAG
This sequence comes from Scyliorhinus canicula, assembly GCF_902713615.1. Classification (NCBI taxonomy): domain Eukaryota; kingdom Metazoa; phylum Chordata; class Chondrichthyes; order Carcharhiniformes; family Scyliorhinidae; genus Scyliorhinus; species Scyliorhinus canicula. The sequence goes on along the minus strand of NC_052159.1, from coordinate 46,064,104 downwards.
AAATGTAAAGTGAAATATAAGTATGCGAACTACTCAATGTACAAGTAGAGAAAGATTCCCCACCAGAAAATAACTAGACTTCAACAGTTACTGAAAAAATACCAGTCTTGCTGTAAGAAACACTGGGCCAGATCTATTTTGATATTACCAACCATTTTATTTGGGCAAAGTGTGTGCTTGGACATGAACTTCATCTGGATTTATAAATAGGTTTTATTGGCTTACATTTGCGTTTTAAGTGAAGCAGCTTCAGGTTAACATTCTCGCGCCAAATTTAGCTCTTGGAAAATTAGGTCAACGTGAATCAGACATGTGTTGGTTTCAGAATCTCCCTCACAAAGAAGTTTTTGAAGGGGTTTCCCAAGACAACCCCCCCCCCCCCCCCCCCCCCCACACACACACACACACCGTGGCGTGATTGGCAGTAGTAGATGTGGCCCACCATTGGCCGGCAGCAGTATCTTCCAGTCCCACTACTGTCACCAGGTTTTCTTGTTGCTTGTACCCTCTGCCGTTGGGAAACCTGCAGGGGTGGGGGGCGCAGGGGCAGGGGGGTGTGTGTGGCAGGGAGACCGGGGGGGGGGGGGGGGGGGGGGGGGGGGGCGCTGGGGGGGGGGGGGTAATCTCCATTGTTGGGCACGGAAGATCTGGCTGGCAGGAACGGCCATAGAATTCCGGCCTTCATAGTCTTCTGTATGTGACCAGCAAATCTTTTTTAACTACTTGTAACTATAAACAGTGAAGAGTGCACGCCTTAAGCTATCTCCATCCTGGGCCTTATCATGTCACTGATCAACATCACACTGACCCTTAATCGAGATCATGTGCCTTCTTGTATCACTGTGTGGGCAGTCCTGCATTAGCCCTGTAAATTACCACACCCTTCCACTACACTGTGCAAATTTGAAGGTCTGATTTTCTGACCAGCACTGTTGGTGGAGCATTGTGTTTGTTGGTGGAACTCGTGTTGGTCTTCTTTCAGATTTCATTCTATTACTTGAAGCTAAAAGCAAATTACTGCGGATGCTGGAATCGGCAATGAAAACAGAAAATACTGGACAATCTCAGCAGGTCTGACAGCATCTGTGGAGAGAGAAGGGAGCCAACGTTTTAGAGAATGGGTGACTCTTTGTCAAAGCAAGAGGAGAGAGTATGGAGTGAAGATGGGATGAAAAGTGGTCAGTGAGGCTGACACGGTGGGCCTAGCGGGAAGTCCAGATTGTGGATGTGTCTTCATTCCTTCTTAATCGTGGTTTCCCTGTGGTCAACAGGGCTCTCAACCTCGATCACTCCCATTTACATTCCCTTTGTCTTTCTGTCCACAACATTTTTGTTGATCTCCACCTATCGCTGGCCCTCTATCCAGCCCCACTGCTCCATGCCCCCCCCAACAGTATAAATCTGACCCTATTTCTAGTTTTCTCCAGCTTTGACAAAGAGTCATCTTGACTCAAAACGTTAGCTCCCTTCTCTCTCCACAGACGCTGTCAGACCTGCTGAGATTGTCCAGTATTTTCTGTTTTTAATTACTTGAAGTTGCTGACTTGTGTTAAGGATTGTAGGTTGATTGCTGTGCTCACTGGCCTGATGCTGTGGCTAAAGTTCGCTCTGTATTTAGCCAGTCCAGCCCAAATGCACTCAGGGAGGTACAATACACAGTCTGCACTTGAAACACATGGAGCATAGAGTCACAAAATCACCAGAAGAGTCTGCACAAAGAGTACTCAAACTGCATATGGGATACACAGAGTGAGACTCTTAACTGAATAAAGAGGAATCAAATTCACAACACCTACTCTCTTGTCAAGTGCAGAAATATGTAATACTGCAGTTTCTTTATTCCATCAATTTTGAAGCCATCTTATATAGAGTCACTGGGCGAGATTCACCGTTGTCCGACGGCGATATCGTAATCGGCGATCGGTCGGAGAATTCCTTCCAATGCCCAAATCGTGGGCGCCACCAGTTTGACACTGGTTTTCTATCCTCCGCCCCCTCCGAAATGGCATAATCGCGCTGCGCACTGCATACCATTGAAACGCTGTTGGCACGTCACCTGAAAGCCCCCCCCCCCCCAATGCTCCACTCCGAAGGGCCGAGTTCCCGACCGCGCAGGTGACGTGTGGTCTCAGCACGGGAATCCGGCATGGCGGCTGTGGGCTATGTCTAGCGAGGAGCCATGCTGCACGCCGGCATAGGCATTTTGCCTCAGAAACGGTGAATCCAGCCCTCAGAGCCGTGCAGCACAAAATCCAGCCCATCGTGTCTGCGCTAGCCAGCAACACCTATCTATTCTAATCTAATTTTCTAGCACTTGATTTGTAACCTTCTAAGCCGCCTTTGTTCAGTTAAAATTTATTGCACTGCATTATCTCCATTAAAAGTGGGAAAAATAGAAAATGTTGATGTAAATCTGTGGAGTCACCTTGATGGGCAATGTGACACATTCAGGGTATTCTAATTGTTAAAAAGTACCTGTGATTTTAAAAGTTCTTTAAAAATTATTTATTAACAAGAGCTCAAAATATATACTGCAATGTCAGTAAATGATCCTTTCAATTACCTTTCCACAGGAATGGATGTGCTCTACAGGAGCATCTGCGACATCAAACAGTCTATAATATAACAATTGTATTTTCACTAAATCAATATCGTTTTCAGATCAACATAAAGACAGTCGAATTTCGAAACTTTTTGAGGTCACATTTTGGTCACTATTTTTAAAATTACTTCCAATATTTATCTGAAAATTTCAACATGTACTGCCTTGAGTATTATCCATTATCTGGAAAATACCATATATATTTAGGTGTAAAGGTTGAGTTACTGAGACCCAAATTTTTAGCCAAAAAGTAGGGTGTCGACTTACACAGGAACAATATTTGCTAGGGGTTGAAATCGACCCTCTTCATCATTTTGCTACGTAACTGCTTATGGGGGTATCATCGCAGAATTGTCGGGCTGGAGCACTAAAAGCGGCATCAAATATTTTTATTGTTCTGCACATACAGCGAGAGCTAAACACGCCCCTGTGAATGGGTAGGTTTGCACGAAGGTAAGCTTGACATCAGTGGCAAGCCGGGGTTTGGATTTTTGACCAAAAGTTGGGAATCGATTTTTACACAAGATCGACTATTAACCATAGAAACCCTACAGTGCAGAAGGGAGACCATTTGGTCCATCAAGTCTGCACCGACGCTCTGAAAGAGAACTCTACCCAGAACCATACCTCTGCTCTCTCTCTATAACCCTAGCTAACCTACAGATCCCTGGACACTAACGGGTAATTGATCATGGCCAACCACCTAACCTGCACATCTTTGAACTCCGGAGGAAACCGGAGCACCCGGAGGAAACCCACACAGACACAGGGAGAACGTGCAAACACCACACAGGCACCCAAGGCTGGATTTGAATGTGGGTCACTAGTGCTGTGAGGCAACAGTGCTAACCACTGTGCCACCATGCCACTTGAGTATATGTGGGGCGTGAATGTCCAGAAAGATTTCCAAGTATGGTAGCGAGTGGAAACTGCTCTGAGCTTTCTGGCATTCGGTCCAGTGAGGCTGGTAACACAATACAATGTTGATTGGTCCACTTACCGAGGCTCCACGGGCTTCATGCCTCAAATGAAGGCTCACCAGCTAATTTGCCAGGACCGCGCTCGCCAACCCACCTTCGTGGATCGGGCCCTGGAGGTTACGGTGGTGGCCGAGGACAGAATGGTTACCAATGTGGAGGTCAGTGCATGCCGCAGAGGTGAGGATACACCCGGCCCCACCCGGAGGACCTGTCAAATATTGAGTTGGTAATGCCATACAGACTGACCCTCCCTCCCACTGAACACGTTCATTCTCCCGCAGGTCCTCCAGTCAATGGCACCAGCCCATCCGGGTGGCCCCCTCCCCTGCCTCCCATGAGACCACCTCGGAGGAAAGCTCCGAGGATGCCACGTTCGATGAGTCACAGATGTTAACCCCACCCCCCCACCAGCGCAGAGACATGCACCTCAGTGGGCAATGTTAGTGGACAAGCTTCTGAGGCACAATCTGGTGAGCACCACACAGTCGCTGACGCTCATCAGGTGGAAGCACTAACACCCAGATTAGAGAGCAGTTGGAGGGCTGCTAGATCCCAGGACACAGCTGGGTCCCAGCCAGATGCTGAGTCTATGGAACATGCTATCCCGGAGCTGATGGAGACGTTAGGGAGCGACCGAGACATTCAAAGGGCGATGTCGGGGACACCCCAACAAGTCCACAGCCCAGAGGCTACTGGTGCAGGAGATGTCACTGGCAACTACTTGAGTGGCGACCACAGTGGAGAGCCTGGTGCACGGCATCAGCAGGATTAGTGAATGTGTCCAAGGCGTCGCTCGATCAGTGACAGCTGAGCGCCTTGGCAGAATGTCCGACTCACTTGGGATGTAACCCAGTACCAGGTTGACCTTGATGAGGCTCTGAGGGACATGTCCCGCTCTCAAATGGGAATGGCCGAGGCGTTGTGGAGCTTGTCACAATCACAGGTGGGCATTGCTGAGGCATAGACCCTATAGTGCAGGAAATGGGGAGCCGGCAGGGCCAGATTTCGCTGGGTAGCTGGAGCTCAATCCAGCTGCCCTCTGACCCGAGGTGAACCCCAGGGCCCTATGGGTCCTGAGCCAGAGGACTGGGTGCAGGGTGCCAACGTGGACCCATCCTATGGAGTGGTGACAGTGGGCACCAGCTCCCCCCAGTTCCATCCTTCTCAGGCCGCATGTCGTGCATGTGTCGCTGACAAGTGAGCCAGGGCCCTCCAGACCCAGAGCCCTCAAAGGACGCCCGCCAGGGGTATCGAAAGCCACGGGACGAGGGAAGCAGCTGGCTGCGTCCACCTCTGTGTATCATGAGGATACTCCTCGACGTAACGGCGGAGCAAGGAAGGCCTAGCACATCGAAAACCACTGAGAGGGCACTGAGGGGAGTGTATATGGGGTTAAGGAGCAGGGTGTGCGTTAGAGGGGGGAGAGGGTGGGAATAGTGGGCGGCACCATCGGGAGAGTGGGGATTAGTGTACGCTTGTACGACGAACTTTACAATACCCTCACCACAACCCGTAGGACGCCTCTGGCTCTTTATTCCGTGATGTGGGCTGACCACCAATCCCATCCCCCCACTCGACATTCTCTGCCCACACATACCCGACGCAGACATATGCCCAGGGCTGGGGTCTGTCCCTTGGGTGATCGAAGGTTGGCTGCTGTATCTGTGGTGCTGTCTCCCACAGTGTTCAAGCACAGTCTGAAGGTGTGATTGGGATGCGAGGAACGCTACATGGCCCACCCACCCTCGGGGATCCACGTGGGTTGTGTGAAGTGCTTACTTAACCACGATTGCCAATTTCCTTGAGCAATAGCCTTCAGCCGCACGGCAAAAGGCCTCAGTGGTGTGGGAGTTGTGGGTGGTGGGTGGGCAAACATGCAGTGACAGGGGTTTCCCCAGGAACACGGGTTGGTATGGAGGACCCACGCATGGTCGGACCTCCCCCCCCCCCCCCCCCCCCCCCCCCCCCCAGCACAGGGGCAGCATGCCCAGTGCCCTTGGGTTCACTGCCAGTGTGAAGGTGGCTACTCGGCTCCCTGCAGCAGCCCTTCCACCAGGTTTTTGTTTTTCAAAAGGAGTACTAATTGGAGCCAGCATGACCAGTTGCTGGGGAGGCCTTCTGTATCATGGAAGGTTGTTGGATAGGGAGTGGCTCCCATTAATTGAATTGAAATCGGGCTTAAGTAGTGATAATTGGTTTCTCGCCGCGCTACGGCGGGATCCCGATTTCGCCTATTGGAGCGGGTTGGTTGCATCGCGAATGGTTTGGCGCCTGGCACAGTTCTCATTTTTGGCCTCTCCCGCTATTCACCGGAGCCCCATTGCCCTCTCACCCGACAGCAATGAGGCCAGAGAATTGTGCCCATGATATTTCTATATTAGTGGATCTTTTGTGACATTGCATATTACAAGATAGCAGTCGAACTTTTGAAGGCTAGGCTTACCAAAACCTGACTGCGATCTCCCTTTGTCACATGTAATTAGGCAGCATTTTGGTGTGGTTATACACTATTTGTATTTAACCAGAGTTGTTTTCATTGAAGTTAGAGCATCATTGCAAGATGCACTATTAAATCAAGAGATTCAAAAATCAATGTTTATCTTATCTTTAGCAATAATGTGTATTTATTTAATGTCTTCACTGAGGAAAACCATCTGATGACAATTCAAATATATAAGAAATATTTTGGAAGGAAGATTAAAAGCTCAGTTAGACGTAGGACTTAAAGATGAAGGGCATGATTCAATGGACTTAAAGCTAAGTCTGCTCTCGGGCGCTATTGGCAGTGTAATTTTCACCGGCTCATTTGGCTTCGGGGAGTTTTCCCCACTAAGGCCGCACACAGAGGGAAGCTCGGCTGCATAAACCGCTGCTCTCGGATCAGGGAGCCATTTTGATCAGTCCTGATCTTTCCTGCATCCTTTTAGCCCCACTCCCCTGCTTTCTGGACCTCCCCAACCTTCCCGAGGCTCTTGGGGACCCCCCCCCCCCCCCCCCCCCCCCCCCCCAACCCATCCCTTTCCCATGACTAAGATCCCTCTGTGCCTGACCCCTGGCAGTTCCAATCTGGCACCTGGGTACTCTGGCACTGCCAGCATGGCATCTGGGCAGTGCCCCTGGCGCAGAGCCTGATTTGGGCAATGAATTGTCCTACCGGAAACGGTAGTGGAATCTGGAACCACAATAATAACTTTTAAAAGGAAAGTTGATAAATATTGGAAGAAAATAAACTTAAAATGGTAAAGGACATGGAAATATAACAAAGTGAGAAGTTTATTTTAGAGCAAATACAATAATCTCCTCATTTATCAAATGCTAGATTCTTTAACAGCTTAATAATGCATGAATGCTTTGACTGATTCACCAATAATGAGAACCAGGTACATTTATTTTTCTTCTTTGTCAAATAGGGTATGTCACATTTCTTCACATTTATCTAATTCACCATTGAATCAGATCCCAACACCTGGATCGATTTTTCACCTTTGAATACGGACCTCCTTTCACTTAATCGCCTGTTTCCATATGTAGACGTTGTTAAATACATTTTATTTTATTGGAAATTTCCTCTTCAGTGTCATTAATAGAATCAGGTGAACCAAGGGGACTTGAAAATAAATCTTTACAGAACTTCCATTTTCCACAGCCAGAGAAATCTTTCATTTCACCTGACCTTTTGCTTTCTATTACTTTGTTTTCAAGCGAGTTAACTAATTTGCCATTAATTCCATGAATCTTAAATCACCTCGAAACCTGCTAGCTTGAAGGGACTTTCAAAATGCCTGCAAATATATTGAACACGCGCAAATTGCCTCATTATTGTGGGGAGTATTAAAACCATCTCAAATTGTAACTTTAATTAATGTATGCTGCTTAAATTGCTATAAAGCACACTCCTGGTTGTTTGTAAGATATGTTTTAATCGCACTTGAGGAATAACTTCCTCTCTCATTCATTAATGTCTTATTTCTGTTATCACCAGTCTTCCAGTCCCTTTTGTCCTTGTACTGCACAAATCCCTTATAGCCATGTTAGTATTTAAGTTCACCTCTTCGTCTATAGACAGAATAGTTATACTCAAACTTTGAGCAAACACCAATCAAAATATTGCTTTGTTAACTTGCATCACTTATAATGTAATCATTATTATTCTTTATAATTAGATTAGTGTTGAAAATCCTTCGCTTTAATTTCAGAAATACCCATATCAAGATGCTGTCCTGCTTTCTTAAGTTGTACAGCATACCCCAAAGACTGAGAGGTTATAAGGTATCATGAGAGATATAAAAGGTAAGAGAGAGACAAAAATAGACCTTGGACAACTGGAAAATGTGGCTGGAGAAGTAATAATAGGAAACAAAGAAATGGCAGACAAACTGAAGAGTTAGGGCAGCACGGTAGCATGATGGTTAGCGTCAATGCTTCACAGCTCCAGGGTCCCAGGTTCAGTTCCCGGCTGGGTCACTGTCTGTGCGGAGTCTGCACATCCTCCCCGTGTGTGCGTGGGTTTCCTCCGGGTGCTCCGGTTTCTTCCCACAGTCCAAAGATGTGCGGGTTAGGTGGATTGGCCATGCTAAATTGCCCGTAGTGTCCTAAAAAGTAAGGTTGGGGGGGGTTGTTGGCTTACGGGTATAGGGTGGATACGTGGGTTTGAGTAGGGTGATCATTGCTCGGCACAACATCGAGGGCCGAAGGGCCTGTTCTGTGCTGTACTGTTCTAAATTCTAAATTCTAAATTATTTTGCATCATTCTTCACGGTGGAAGACACCAGTGGGCTGCCAGAGCTCCAGGAGAACCAGGGAGCAGAGGTGAGTCCAGTGACCATTACTAAGGAGAAGGTTCTGGGGAAACTGAAAGGTCTGTTTGTGGATAAGTCACCTGAACCGGATGGACTACACCCCAGGGTTCAAAAAGAGATAGCTGAGGAAATTGTGGAGGCATTAGTGATGATCTTTCAGGAATCACTGGAGGCAGGAAGGGTCCCAGAGGACTGGAAAGTGGCTAATGTAACACCACTGTTTAAGAAGGGAGGGAGGCAGAAGATGGGAAATTATAGGCCGGTTAGCCTGACATCGGTCATTGGTAAGATTTTAGAGTCTGTTATTAAAGATGAGATCACGAAGTACTTGGAAGTACATGGTAAAATAGGACTGAGTCAACACGGCTTTGTCAAAGGGAGGTCGTGTCAGGCAAATCTGTTTGAGTTCTTTGAGGAGGTAACAAGGAAGTTAGACAAGGGAGAACCATTGGACATGATTTATATAAATTTCCAGAAGGCCTTTGACAAGGTGCCGCATAGGAGACTGTTAATAAGTTAAGAGCTCATGGTGTTCAGGGTAAGATCCTGGCATGGATAGAGGATTAGTTGACTGGCAGAAGACAGAGAGTGGGGATAAAGGGGTCTTTTTCAGGATGGCAGCCAGTGACTAGTGGTGTGCTTCAGGGGTCTGTGCTGGGACCACAACTTTTCACAATATACATTAATGGTCTGGAAGAAGGAACTGAAGGCACTGTTGCTAGGTTTGCTGATGATACAAAGATCTGTAGAGGGACAGGTAGTATTGAGGTAGCAAGGGGGCTGCAGAAGAATTTGGATAAGTTAGGAGAGTGGGCAATGAAGTGGCAAATGAAATACAATGTGGAAAAGGGTGATGTTATGCACTTTGGAAGGAGGAATTTAGGCACAGACAATTTTCAAAATGGGGAAATGCTTAAGAAATCAGAAGCACAAAGGGACTTGGGAGTCCTTGTTCAAGATTCTCTGAAGGTTAATGTGCAAGTTCAGTCGACAGTTGAGAAGACAAATGCAATGCTAGCATTCATGTCAAATGGGCTAGCATACAAGACCAGGGATGTACTTCTGAGGCTGTATAAGGCTCTGGTCAGACCCCATTTGGGTTATTGTGAGCAGTTTTGGGCCCCATATCTAAGGAAGGATGTGCTGGCCTTGGAAAGGGTCCAGAGGAGGTTCACAAGAATGATCCCTGGAATGAACAGCTTGTTGTATGAGGAATAGTTGAGGACTCTGGTCTGTACTCGTTGGAGTTTAGAAGGATGAGGGGGATCTTATTGAAACTTGCAGGATACTGCGAGGCCTGGATTGAGTGGATGTGGAGAGGATGTTTCCACTTGTAGGAAAAACTAGAACCAGGGGACACATCTCAGACTAAAGGGATGATCCTTTAAAACAGTGATGAGAAGGAATTTCTCAGCCAGAGGGTGGTGAATCTGTGGAACTCTTTGCCGCAGAAGGCTGTGGAGGCCAATTCACTGAGTGTCTTTAAGACAGAGATAGATAGGTTCTTGATTAATAAGGGGATCAGGGGTTATGGGGTGAAGGCAGGAGAATGGGGATGAGAAAAATATCAGCCATGATTGAATGGAGGAGCAGACTCGATGGTCCGAGTGGCCTAATTCTGCTCCTATGTCTTATGGTCTTATTGCACAGGCTGGGGAGTATTTCTCTTGGGGGGGAAAAAAAACCTAAGGGTGACCTGATGGGCATCTTGAAGGTAATGAGAAAGGTGGAGAAATGATTTCTACTTGTGGAGTGATCAAAACTAGAGGCCATACAATACAAGACAGTCACTAATAAATCAAATGGAGCAGGTAGCAAAGCCTCTTCCCTCAGAGGCTGGTAAGAATGTGAACGCGCTAACACAAAGAGTAAAGATGCATTTAAAGGGAAGTAAATTGGATAAGCAAATGAGGGGAAAATGGAAGGGAAGGGAATGCTAATAGGGTGTTAAGGAGGCTCATGTGGTAATAAATGCTGGCATGGCCAAGTTGGGCTGAATAACCTGTTTTTGTGCTCTAAACTTGACATTGTTTACAGTAGCATAGTGGGTATGTTGCTGCTGCAATCCATATGGTCGACCCCACAGAGCTGTTTGGAAGGAAATTCCAGGATTTCGATCCTGTGACAGTAAAGGAATGGAGGTACGGGGTGGAATCTTACCGTATTTATTCAAAGCATCAGTTCCAGTGAGAAAACTGGGGAGACGTCTGCTGACGGTGGGTAAAGCTACTGGATGATGAGCCTCTTTAACAATTTTTTTTTCCCCCATGTGATTCACTCCGCACTTGTGGAGGCTTGTCTCTGATTCACCCGCCCCGGGAAAACATAATCTGTGCAATCAGTGGAGTGCTCCTTTAAACGCCTCCCCAGCACTTGTTCCAAGTCCAGCAGGGGATGGCTGCCAGGAAGACGGCACTAAGATTTTCAGAGGGAGCCCTCACCAAACTTCTGGATGGAGTGGAGCAAAAGCGTGACATCCTCTACCCACAATCGCGTCGACTTCTATCAAGCAAGAACACCACCCCTGCCTGGGAAGCAGTGGCTGCGATAATGAGTGCAAGCCTGCTCCACAAGAGGATGAAGATGAATGATCTTCATGCAGCCAGGTTAAGTCTGCCTCCTAATTTCTTATGCTGCACCCCTTCACACACCCTTCACAGCTCCATGGTGAATTCTCTCCCAGCCACTTCACATAATCCCAACACAACTGGTGTGAGTGGGCACAGGCTGCTGGAGTCCTGCCCGAGCTGAGATTTCTAACACCTTATGAGGAATAGAGCCCTTGAGCTGGCAAGTGAGGAGCAAGACTACACCTGTGCAGAGGGAGAGGTAGGGCACCAGACAAGGTGAGAACCCTCAACACATGCAGCCATTGTGCAAGCCTCACGTGAATTAACATTCTCCCATCAGTCTGCTCCACTTCCCTTGCTCTCTCCCACCTCCCACAATGATGATGCAGTAAAGATGTACCACTGTTTGCATAGGAACCCCAACATCAACGCGTAGGCCCCTCATGTCTGTCAGTCTTCTGTAATGATGAGGATGCCAAGGGCTAAAAAAGTGTTTGAAAACCTGCTTACCTTCTCCATTGGTGGAGACAAACACCAGGACCCCTGACCTCTGAGAAGGTAGTAGCTGGGATTTGACATCCAGCGCCTCTGGAGCCCATGATGAGCCCGTTCATTGGCAGGATGTGTTCAGCTCTCTGTCAGACAGGAGTCGGGTATATCGCTGTGGATGTGAGTAGCATCGTTCTGTCCTCACTGCAAGTCACCATAATTCTACTGTACCGCCTGGCAAATCGCTTTAGTGCTCTGCTCTTGAATGTAGCCACCACCATGATGACCTCCTGCAGGCACCTCAGTAGCGAGTGGATGTTAGACCCCATGGAAATCCTGGACTGGATTCGCTGTTGAAACTGGAGCAGAAGCTTCGATTATAAATGTAATTTGGTTTGGATTTCAGAATGCAAACCACTAAGAGAAAGCATTATTATTATGAGGAGATTTTAAAGCGCATTTTTGGGAGCGGAGTTCGGAAACTCTCACGTGACCCACATCTGGGGGGATTCTGTGGAATCATCCACAAACATCTACTTGAGGTTCTGAGTGGTGTATTTGCCCACACTCGTCTTGTGTGTTTAAAAGGGACTTTGTGTTAATGTGACCATTAAGGATTAAGATGTGCTTTGTAATTTGTGTTAATTGTTAAACTGAGCGGGAAGTAAAGATGCCCCCCACACCCTTGGCCGAGTTAAAATTGGGCCATAGTTTTACAAGAAGAGGCTCCTGTGGCATTAATTGCAGAATGTAGAAATAAAGACATGAAGCCCATCTGCAGTTTTATTCTGTCAAATAAGTATGCTGTTCTCAACCATGTTGATGCTGCAAGATGTGCAGCTGATGTACTTTTCTGCAGAGAGAGGGGGACATAGATAGTGTTCTCCAAGCTAATCTCTATTGCTTCCAAGAAGCTGGCTGATAATGAGATTAACAGAATTTGAGGAGAGTTTGTCCACCTCCTCTCTCTCCTGGCCACGATGTGGAGATGCCGGCGTTGGACTGGGGTGAGCACAGTAAGAAGTCTTACAACACCAGGTTAAAGTCCAACAGGTTTGTTTTAAATCACTAGCTTTTGGAGCACAGCTCCTTCCTCAGGTGACAGATTAGGTGACAGTGGCCTCTGGCCACAGATTAAGGATAGTTGAGTGACTGGAAGACTGGAGGCAAAACAGAGAAGATGTGTTTTCTCATGAAAAGTGGTGAACCTGAAAATGTGCAATGTGTATCTCCTATTTGGGTTTTGTGGCAAGGTAAGAATTGGCAGTGTCCGTTCAGTGTAAAACATAAGTACCTTATTCCACAGTACCTTATTCCAGTGTCTAAACCTTTAAAACATTAGTAACTTCTTGGTATTACTGGCATGGGAGGCAATTATTGACAATCCCAAGTTACCCTAAGAAGGTATGATGAGCTTTCTTCAAAGCTGAAGCTCAACAAAAACAGAATTGGGTTATTTTAACTGTCTGCTCTCATTATAACCTCATTGTCATGCGGTCTATTGTAACCATTTGTTACAACTGAGTGGCTTGCTCAGTCACTTCAGGAGCATCTTGTTGGACTTGAGATAAAGGCCGAATTGGATCAGGACAGTAGAGTTATTTGAGTAGACTCGGCATTTATTCCCTTGACTGGCAGTTATTATTTGAAAAGCAGGGTTTTTCAAAGTCAGGGCAGCGACCCGCAGTTGGGTCGTGGGCGGGTGACAGCAGGGTCGTGGAACGATCGGGTGCGCCATTCCTGCAATGGTCCTGATCACGGGAGGAGAGCCCGTCTTACTTTGAGAATGACGACCAAGTTGGAAAATCCGGCAGAGTCAGCAATAGTTGGTCAGCGGGGTGGAGAGAGAAACATAAATGTCCGCGGCTCGGGGCTCACCCCCAGTTTATGCAGAGATGTCTGAGTGTCGGCTGGTGTCCGGGAGGTTTTGTGCCTGGCGCTCGGGGTGAGTGAGACTCAGTGCATGAGGGGGAGGGGAGACCACTCTATCATCATGGGCAGGATCTAGATCTCCCCCTTCCCGGTGCACCTGCACCCGAGGCTCTGTGTGCTGCTCCCCCACCATCCCCCTGGCGCAGCTCCTCTCGGTGATTTATCCGGGGAAACTAGGCTTGTGTGGGCCCAATAGTTCATCTGTGAGACAGGCCCTGGTGACTGAGCTTCCCACCCCCTGTTTGGGGTGAGACCCAGCTCCTGATTTGTGATTTGATTGTAGGGGTTACTGGGCTGAGGGACTGTATTTGGTAAAGACCTGGGCGCACTAAGTGCCGGGCTCAGAAATTACAGTCAATGTGGTTATTCTCAGGAGTTGTGTTCACGACTTTCTATATTTTATTTTAGTAGCTGAGATTGCATTTTGAAACTAATTCTCTGTCTCTACTTAGAAAGTCTCCCCTCTTGTGATATAAACCGAATTTTGGTGTAAAATGACATGAACGCTGATAATCGTATCGCTTATTCTGGTTTTGGCGCGGGAGAGCGTAATGTATGGAGAATGCAGGCTTCAGTGTTGCTTCCATTCTCAAGCTGCTGGCAGGCACTGCAAGTGAACTGAAGATGAATGGTTTTCTGAAAAGTAAGAGATGGCCAAAGACTCAAATAGGCAGTTTACCTATTGGGCAGGATTTCACAACAGAATCTGCTGGAGAGAGCTGCACAGGAGAGTCCAGGGCAGGACAGAGCAGTGCTAGTGTTGACCTGTAGGGAGCTCCAGGGCCTCTGGTTAACAGCCTGCAAAGAAGAAACTTAACTCGGGAACAAGGCAGTATAAAGATGATTTCTTGAGCTATGGTTTTGTCCTTCATGAGGACCTACATGTGCGAGGTTGGTGAAAGAGGAAGATGGCACAAATGAATTGGCTGAAGTCTGCACCTGATATGTGCATTGTCCTCTCCTCTGCACCTGATTCAAGTGAGACCGTGAGGACCGAACAGAAGCCCGTTTTGCATTAAAGATAAGCAAATGTGGCGTTTGTCACGAACGTCAGCTGGCGTGGGTCACGAAGTTCAGCCAGTTGGTAAAAGTGGGTCACGGGAAAAAAAGTTTGAAAAACACTGCCCTTGAGAATGGAAGAATGAGGTGAGATCACTTAAATATAAACAATTCTAAAAGGGTTTAGAAGGCGAATGCTGGGAGAATGTTTTTCCTGGCTGGGGAGCCTAGAACTAGAGGTCACAGTCTCAGAATAAGAGATTGGCTATTTCGGACTGCGATGAGGAAAAACCCCTTACTCAGAAAACTCTCTCACAAGGGGAAACAGTGAGTAGGTTGTGAAGCTTTGAAATTCTCTTTCCTGGAGTCCTGGGGATGCACAATTGTTGAGTATATTCAAGACCGATCAACAGATTTGGGTACTAAGGAAATCAAGAGATGGTATGGGAAGATGGAGTTGCAGTAGAAGATCAGCTATGATCTTATTCAATGGACAAGCAGATTATAAAGGCTTGAATGGCCTAACCTCCTATTTCTTATGTTCTTCTGTTTCCTTGCCTAAAGAATACCCACCAACCGGTTATGCTTTTATGACAATCTTGACAGTTTTATTAAAACATACCAAAACCATACCTTTAAACTTAATTTAGTTCCTCAAACTGAGATTTATATTCCCTGGATTATTAGTCCATGACTCAGGATTGCTAGTCCAGTATCAAGCACTGTTTACTAATTCAATGAACTAAATCAGGGAGATTTGGAAAAGCCTAGTGACTGAGATTGTTATGGATGAGCTGTGGAGGTAACAGAAAATGGTGACATTGTACTGTACTGTATATAAAGGATGCAGGAGGGAAAACATCTGAAGACCCCCTCCCAATATTCTGATGTATATTTAATCATATTGGGACACCTTTACTCATTGCCATTGTCCCTTCAGTGAACCGGATTATTCTAGATGAAAAAAGTAATTTATGTTAAATTAATTGATATTGTTTTATGATATTACACTAAATACTCTCATGTTAATTCTGTGTTATGACACGATTAAGCATCAGAGTTGCCCTTATTACTCTGGGCGTGATCTTCTGGCTGTTTATGCTGCCGGAATCTACTGGTTCTGCCGGTGGCAAACTCCTGGCATGTGGTTCCTGGCGGTGTGTGGGGTGGGTTTAATGAGAAACCCATTGACAGCGGCAGGACCAGGGCCTCGTCCCATCACCGAGAAGCACTCTGCAGGGGAGCCAGGGAATCTCGCCCTTTATTTTTATTTGTTAAAAAGGTTACCATGTAATGAATCTTAAACACATTCTACATGCTTACTTCTGTATAAACTAAATAATGGTACACAGAGTTGGCTTTAGTAGAGAGAAGAACCTTCATGTATATCAGACATTGAATTTCCCAGCTAATTAACTGTAGATTGTTTCTTGATGAATAGTTCATTTATTTGTTTGTGAGTACCATACATCAAGGATATGGAACCTGCACAGCCAGCGAGTCTCGATGCTGTCAAGTGCTAATAGCATTAGAATTGACCAGGGCAGACTGCAGACATGACAATTAAAACCATATATATTGCGTATTTCGAGTGATGACAAGGCTGTAATGTAATCTCAAGGTTCAGATGACAATTCAAAACAGTTTAAGTTCTTTCTTTTAGTTTATGAACTCTTATGAGTCCTTCAATTGAGTTAGTCTTGTCCTCATTTCCAGATACCCATTGTTCCATATATAACTATCATATCTTTACTACACATGAGTTAGGACACCTCTTCCACGGAATGAACTTGGCATTCTCGATCAATCTCAGGCAGGTCATAAGAGGATATGATAATCTGACAGAAGATATTTCTACACAAGGGGAAAATCTTAGCACAAAAATTACTCGTGTACTTTTCCTAGCAGCATAAACTAGGGCCTGGGAGCAGACCGATTGACTGACTGCTCTATGGAAATGATGTGTGGAAATGGTGGGTAAAACAAAACTTGTTTTATTCGATGTGTATTCTCTAGTTCATGGCCACTACCTTAGATTGTGCTTATTTATGACAGATGATCCCCGTATGATCCCCTTGGGGAACCTCAAACCAGATTTGCCAAATGACCCCCAGAATGAAGAAATTACCCACAAGATTTCACATTTTGTAGCTTTTACTTGGACGCAAGCCAGAACCAACACAAATTAAACCTAAACAGACAAATGATACTTCAAATAAAAAGTAAATGTTGCTTTAAATAATCAATACAGCAAGGGTATGACTTGCACACCCACAAGCACTTATCACTCCCTTTGGACATGTGGCACCATGTGTAGTTCCAAAGTACCATAACTTGGCCTCTAATGCATAAAATTTGTCACTTTGCCACACAATCAATTCAGCCTTCACATTGCATTCACAAACAGCCGTATTCCATCCAAGGTCCCTGTCATAATATCCACTCATGTATATCATGAGATGCAGACAGGCAGTGATTGACACACAGGATAACCAATGAACACACACGACACAGAACAACCAATCACCAGACAGACACCACCACTATAAAGCGCACATGGCATTAAGGCTCTCCCTTTCTCACAGGACACGGCTAGGGAGATAGTCGCAGTTCACAGGCCAATGAACATCATCACCATGTGATAGAGAGCTAGTCTGGTCAAGCCAGTAGGAGGTTATCAGTTAGGTTAATAGAGTGTCAACCCACAGCAGATTATGTACAGAAATCAACAGGTATTCACCTCAATGGCGCACTGCTGCAGAACCTCCTTAGCTAGTCTCACAGCAGACTTGATGACACAAATTCACCAGAGATGACATTATCCGATCCCTTTAATGCCCTGTTAAACAGTCTAGCTGACTCTGGCAAAACTGAAGCAACAGCAGTAAAATTGTTGAATTCGCAATCTCTGCTCTAAACTTGTCTTTAGCTTTCTGCCCTGTTTAGCTGGACCTTATTACACACATGCGGCTCCTTGTAAGTGTATTTTCTCTGGTCTCCCCTCTCCTACTGCTTTCCTTTGTCTCTGGTCTTCTTTATGTCTACATCAGACAGGGGCAGCACAGTAACATTGTGGGGGGCAGCACGGTAGCATTGTGGATAGCACAATTGCTTCACAGCTCCAGGGTCCCAGGTTCGATTCCGGCTTGGGTCACTGTCTGTGCGGAGTCTGCACATCCTCCCCGTGTGTGCGTGGGTTTCTTCCGGGTGCTCCGGTTTCCTCCCACAGTCCAAAGATGTGCAGGTTAGGTGGATTGGCCATGATAAATTGCCCTTAGTGTCCAAAATTGCCCTTAGTGTTGGGTGGGGTTACTGGGTTATGGGGTTACTGGGTTATGGGGATAGGGTGGAGGTGTTAACCTTGGGCAGGGTGCTCTTTCCAGGAGCCGGTGCAGACTCGATGGGCCGAATGGCCTCCTTCTGCACTGTAAATTCTATGTCTATCTGTGTTCTGATTGTCACCCTCCACCCTCCAGTTCTCCTGCTTGTAACTCTCCTTTGTGCCTGGCCATATGGCTTCTGTCTTAACCTCCTTCCTGTTTATACTGCTTCTAGGTCAACGGTTGTCATACGAACTATGTATATTTATATCTAAAGTTTTATAAAAGTTTTCAGTCCTATCCATTATGCTATACTTCCGGTCACCTGCAAGATTCTGTAGCATACTTTAAAAAAAAGTATATTTAAAAGAAGACAATTTAAATTTGATTTCTTCTAGCCTGGACTTGCTGGGTTGGGAGCATAGAGTTAGGACGTTTCCCAGCTCTGCAAACCTGAACTGGGAGGAAATGGCCCTGGAAGGTCAAATTTTGTTTCTGGGGTGGCGGGATATGCTAGGAGTTGGATCTACAGACCCCAGCGTTGTAGTGCTAGGTGCGGAGGCGGGCTAGGCAGAATGCCTGCCTTTGTGCTGTGGCACTGTCCAAGATTTTTTTAAAAAAGCAATAAAATAAAAAACAGCCCTTCAGACGTGCTCCTCATACCCCACCCCTCATACCCACACACTGTCCATGCTCTATCCATGTCAACCCATGCCACTTCATTCCCTCTTCCCCACCCAAATGGTTCCTCATAAACTTCATGCCAACCTATCCCCTTCAACCCATCACTGTGGCACTTTATAGCCCTCATGCTAATTTAGTCCCAACTCTAGCCAACCAATGCAGCTCCCCACCCATTGTTCATGCACCTCTGCCAACTCACCCAGTGTACACCAGGGGTAGACCTCAGAAGTCATGCTGAGATTAAATGTAGTAACATTCCAAGTGTCTATTGCAGTCTTATTTGAAAATAAATCATTCATAAAAACCCGTTCACTAAATTGACATTCCCTCAATTAAACCATTTAAAAACAATCATTTCATTCAAGTGCTTAATACCTGAAAAAAAATTGGAATTCAGAGTCTCACTTCAAAGAATCTATAACCAATTAGAGCTGTCAATCACAGTGGGAAATGACAGGCACCCTACCAAGATAATGAAAGATTATGAAATCAGTCATGCAGCACTAAGCAAGTAATGATGGACCCTAAGCCCTTGTCAACAGAGAAAATGAAATAGAAAGCCATGTTTTTAAAAGCAGTGTTTTTTTAAACAGGTTGGCATGGAGGTTGAGGTAGGTGCTGATTTACGTAGGCGGTGAAATCTCAACCTGGACCCTGTCCCCATGGAAATGGTGCCAAGGTCAGGGGCAGGACCATAAGACCATTAAGCCATAAGACATAGGAGCAGAATTAGGCCACTTGGCCCATTGAGTCTGCTCCACCATTCAATCATGTCCGATATTTTCCTCATTCCCATTCTCCTGCCTTCTCCCCATAACTCCTGATCCCCTTATTAATCAAGAACCTATCTATCTCTGTCTTAAAGACGCTCAATGATTTGGCTTCCACAGCCTCCTGCGACAAAGGGTTCCATAGATTCACCACCGTCTGGCTGAAGAAATTCCTCCTCATCTCTGTTTTAAAGGATCATCCCTTTAGTCTGAGATTGTGTCCTCTGCTTCTAGTTTTTCCTACAAGTCGAAACATCCTCTCCACATCCACTCAATCCAGGCCTCACAGTATCATGTAAATTTCAATAAGATCCACCCTCATCCTTCGAAACCCAACGAATACAGACACCGAGTCCTCAGCCGTTCCTCATACGCCAAGTTCTTCATTGCAGGGATCATTCTTGTGAACCTCCTCTGGACCCTTTCCAAGGCCAGCACATCCTTCTATCGAGATGGGGCCCAAAACTGCTGACAGTACTCCAAATGGGGTTGTGGTGGTATGATTTGCATAGCTGTCTGCCATTGGTGCAGAACACCGGCTTACCATTGGCCCTGGTCGGTCATGTGCCTCTCGACCGATTGGTTAAGACCAGTCATGTGAAGGCTCTCTGATTGCTCGAGAGGCTGAGTTAACCACGCCTCCATACCGAGGTATAAATAGTCAGAACGCCCGGCGGTCGTCCATTTTATTGTAGTCGACCGCAGGGCTAAGTTCTAGCTTATTAAAGCCTAACTTTTGTACAGCAACTCGTCTCACGTGCGATTGATGGCTCATCAGGGATCTAACCAGAGCCTTATACAGCCTCAGAAGTACATCCCTGGTCTTGTATTCTAGGCCTCTCGACATGAATGCTAACATGCATTTAACTTCCTAACTGCCGACTGAACCTGTATGTTAACCTTAAGAGAATCGTGAACAAGGACTCCCAAGTCCCTTTGTGTTTCTGATTTCCTAAGCATTTCCCCATTTCGAAAATGGTCTATGCCTAAATTCCTCCTTCCAAAGTGTATAACCTCACACCTTTCCACATTGTATTCCATCTGCCACTTCTTTTCCCACTCTCCTAGCATGTCCAAGTCTCTATGCAGTCCCCTGCTTCCTCAATACTACCTGTCCCTCTACAGATCTTTGTATCATTTGCAAACTTAGCAACATTGCCTTCAATTCCTTCCTTCAGATCATCAATATATATTGTGAAAAGATGTGGTCCCAGCACAGACCCCTGAGGCACACCACTAGTCACCAGCTGCCATCCTGAAAAAGACCCCTTTATCCCACTCTCCGCCTTCTGACAGTCAGCCAATCCTCTATTCATGCCAGGATCTTACCCTTAACACCATGGGCTCTTAACTTACTTAACAGTAACCTATGTGGCACCTTGTCAAAGGCCTTCTGGAAATCTAATAAATCATGCCCACTGGTTCTCCTTTGTCTAACTTCCTTATTACCTGCTGAAAGAACTCTAACAGATTTGTCTGACCCGACTTCCCCTTGCCGAAGCCGTGCTGACTCAGTTCTATTTTATCATGCACGTCCAAGTACTCCCCAATCTCATCTTAATGGACTCTAAAATCTTACTTATGACCAAAGCCAGGGTAACCGCCCTAAAATTTCCTGTCTTCTGCCTTCGTCCCTTCTTAAACAGTGGTGATACATAAGCCATTTTCCAGTATCTGGGACCCTCCCTGCCTCCAGTGATTCCTGAAAGATCATCACAATCTCTGGATAAAAGCAAATTACTGCAGATGCGGGAATCTGAAACAAAAGAGAAAATGCTGGAAAATCTCAGCAGGTCTGGCAGGATCTGTAGGGAGAGAAAAGAGCTAACGTTTCGAGTCCAATGACAAAGGACTCGAAACGTTAGCTCTTTTCTCTCCTTACAGATGCTGCCAGACCTGCTGAGATTTTCCAGCATTTTCTCTTTTGCCTTCACAATCTCCACGGCTATAACTTTTAGAACCCTGAGCTGTAGTCCATCAGTCCAGGTGATTTATCCACCGTCAGACCTTTCAGTTTCCCCAGAACCACCTCCTTTGTGATGGCCACTACACTCTCCTGTGCCCCCTGATTCTCCTGGAGCTCTGGTATCCCACTGGTGTCTTCCACCGTGAAGACTGATGCAAAGTAACTATTCAGTTCATCTGCATTTCTTTGTTTCCTATTACTACTTCTCCAGCCTCATTTTCCAGTGATCCAACGTCTGTTCTTGCCTCTTTTACCTTTCTATATTGAAAAAAACTCTTCCTATCTTCTTTTATATTGCGAGCTAGCTTCCATTCAGATTTCGTCTTCTCCCGTACTGCTTTTTTAGTTGTCCTCTGTTCACTTTTAAAGGCTTCCCAATCCTCTGGCTTCCCTTTAATCCTTGCCACTTCGTATGCATTTTCTTTTACTTTTATGCTAACCTTGACTTCCCTTGTCAGCCAGGGATGCCTCGTCCTCCCCTTAACATGTTTCCTCCTTCTTGGGATGAATTTCTGTTGTGCCTCCCCAATAACCCCCAAAAACCCCTGCCTTTGCTGTTCCCCTGTCTTGCCTGCTAGGCTCCCCTTCCGATCAACTCTGGCCAGCTCCTCCCTCATGTCTTTGTAGTTGCCTTTATTCAGTTGTAAAACCATTACATCTGATTCCAGCTTCTTCCCCTCCAACTGCAAGGTAAATTCTATCATATTTTGGTCACTGCTCCCTAAGGGTTCTTTCACCTTAAGTTCCCTAATCAAGTCTGCCCCGTTACACATCACTATATCCAGAATTACCTGTTCCCTTGTCGGTTCTGTCACAAGCTGCTCCAAAAAACCATCTCAGACACTTAAGACTTCCAGATTCCGGCCTCTTCCACCATTTCTTCAACGAACGGCTCTCCACCATTGTGAAAATCCAGGCGCAATAGTAATTACCCTCCAGTTAATTTCAGATAAATCTAAACATAGCAATTAAACTGTGTCTTTAAGGGAACAGGTTAGACTAAAGCACGTCAGTAATTCACAACTGAATTATACATTGTGCATTACATGAACTATTGTTATTGTAGGACAGAATAATCATTCGACTTATGACATTTACTAGTTTAATAAAATAATTGGCTGATATTTTCTTGATACTGACCAAGCATCATTTTTAGGTGGTAATATTATCACCCTACTGTACTATATTTCTTTAACATCAACAGATTATTTTTATTTTAGCAAAACACTCAAATGGGGTTCATGTGGTGGTAAAGCATATTACTTATACTGTCTACAGATCCTGAGATTTGGCTCATTGATGTGGGGCTGGATTCTCTGCTTCCCCGTCGCCGAAATCGTGTTCGGCGACGGTGCGGAGAATCAGTTTTGGCACACGAAATCGGGACCGGCGCAGTTGAACAATTCTCAGCCCCCCGAAAATCGGAGTACTTGTGGAGTGACGTGGTTCTAACATAGTCCCACCGTCCGTGATCTTTGTGTTGCAGCTGCGGACTCAGTCCGGGGCCATTACAGTCGGAGGAGGGCCAATCGGTGGGTGGGGGGAGCTTCATTCGACGCTGTGGGCTGTGTGTGGGCGGTCCGAGGTACGCGAGCGGCCAATGCGGGGCACTATTTTGCCTGTCCAGGTCCACGGGCTGAGTCTGTCATGGAGCACGATGTGGCCGCTGGAAGCCGCTGCCGTGCGCATGCGCGGCCTCTGACCCGGAAGTGCGGGGGGCCGTATCGGCAACTAGAGCTGCGACCTCTACGACAGCTGCCTGCCAGCCCTCAGCAAAACGAGGAATCTGTGGCTTTTTGATGCCAGTTTTCCTGACGTAAAAGACCACAGTTTTCCCGATGGCGTGGGGAGATAGTCCCAAAACCGGAGAATCCAGCCCAAGTTTCTTCATCATAGTCATCTGTGGACAGAATTTCTGTATCATGTTAACGAAAAGAAAGCCCTTTTGAGACAACAGTACTTTCAAATTGAAGAAGCAGCATTTATTCAGATCATGTTTGATGTCTGCAGACTTTTATTCACCTCGTGATCAAGTGCCCAAGAAGCCTTGACAAACATCTGTTTGACCAATCTATTTTCAACATCAAATGAGGATAAATTTCAGTGAATGAGCAGTGACACCTTTTTATTGGATGTGCAATATGGTGAAAATGAAAGACGACAAGACCATTTCTTATGCTTCGTACAATTTGTTGAGTCAGTTTCTTTCCAGAATCACTTGCTGTTTGTTGATTTTGATTCTTAATGTTGGTCACTAGAGGCATATGAATGAGAAAGTTTGCAATAATGGAATAGAACAACCCAATGGTAACATCTTTACTAATTTCCTAGATTTTGGAATGATTTCTGGTACAGTTTGTATCATTCTTTATCTATTGCTTGATAATATTATCCTGTTTATATTTCTCGAACATTGTATGCCATACATAGTAAATTGAGATTGCTTGGACTCTCAATGCGATGATTAAGGTGATGTTGTGACAATGAGGAGATATTACTTCAACCATTGATGCAGGTCAGCAACAAGACTGAAAAGAGAAATAATTCAATAACCTTGGGCTTTAAAAGCAAAGACTATTAAAGTATTGAACAGTTGAGGAATTTCAGGAATGCCCCTGTTTTAGGAACATTATAAATAGGAGCAGGCCATTCAGCCCCTTAAATTTGCGCTGCCATTCAGTTGGATCATGAATGATCTGCACCTCCGCTCCATTTTAAGCTTTTGCTCTGTATCCCTCAGAATATCCTTACCTGTCAAAACGCTATCTATCTCAGTCCCGAATATTCCAATTATCCCAGCATTGACCGTCTTAATGCCGCCTTTGTGAAAAATGCTTTCTGATTTTACTCTTGATTAGCCTAATTCTAATTTTAACATATCGGCTCGTAACTTCCTCAGCGTGGCAACCTCAGGCTGATTTCCACCTGGATGGGCTTGCCCTTACTGTAATTGCAAAGCCCCTGTCTCGCCCAACCTTCCTCACTCGGGCTGGGTGAGACAGGAGCAACCAAGTGCGTCCCCAGCTGCATCAGCTAAGGTGTAACTGGGTGCAGAAAACGAAGGAACACCCTCTTTTTACATCATTGCGGGATTCAGGGAGGTGGGAGAAGGGGGTTATCGCTGAGACCGGGACGGGGGTGGGGGGTTGTTCCGTGCAAAACTCGATTCGGATGTTAGTTATTCTGGAGTTAGAAGTGATTTTCTTTCCTCTTCTAACTCTGAGTAACTGCTGCCTCACAGTGCCAGGGACCCGAGTTTGATTTCAGCCTTGGGTGACTGTCTGTCTGGAGTGCACATTTCACCCGTGGTTGCGTGGGTTTCCTCCGGGTGCTCTGGTTTCCCCCAAAGTCCAAAGATGTGCAGATTAGGTGGATTGGCCATGCTAAATTGCCCCTTGGTGTCCAAAACATTAGGTGTGGTTACTGTCGACTTCTCCACTGTACATTCTATGATTCTGTGTCTCCATGGATTTCCTCCAGGTTCTCCAGTTTCCTCCCACAGACCAAAGATGTGCAGGTGAGGTGGACTGGCTATGCTAAATTTTCCTTTAGTTCCCAAAGGTTAGTTGGGATTATTGGGATAGGGCGATGGATGTGAGCCTAGGTGCTCGTTTGGAGGGCGGGTGTAAACTCGATAGGCTGAATGGCCTCCTTTTGCATTTTAGGGATTTTATGATATCCTACTTGAGGTGAGGTACTCAAAACTAAACACTTTTAATGTATTGTGTCCTTTGACTCCCATGACTTTATGAAGTAACATTCAATGCAGTGCTCAATGCTTGTTTGTTTTCAAAAACTATTGCTGCAGCACAGACATTTAAATTATTTCTTATTTAGAACAATTACAATTAAACAACCATAAGATGCAAATGAATAGATGAGCAGTTTTGTTCCATTCTGTACAACATATTGCCATAATAATACATTGTGCAGGAGGATTAAATCACTTGTGTGCCTAGCCAGATGGTCTGCGGTGGTCTTTTGTGGTACATTCTCACTTTTCAAAAAGCAAAAGTGGGAATTTATCCCCAACACAAGTTTCACTGCTTACACATTATTGGGCTAATCACTTCTGACATGCCAAATTATTTTATGTTGCCGATGACTCTGTGTTGCTGTGCCTGTAGACATGCTCGTTCTCAGTCTGCGGGTCCTGGTGTTCCCAGCAGTTTGGTATATTTAATCACTTGTCTCTTTGCTACTGACCTGTTTTGAATGAGAAGCACAGTGGCATTGAAACTACTATTTCAGCGATTCCTGCATCAGCGGAGGGCATGAACCTTTTCACCAAATTGTAGGTTCAAAATTCTCAGTCTCACAAAAGCCAAAGGTATGGCAAAGGAGAAGAAGCGTGTCAGCCTCCTGAAAAGTACACATAGCCCGCACACGAGGGATCCAGGCTGGGAAATGGGCTGACGAACTGTAGAATCCTGACATTTTTTTTGGTGTTGGGTTTTTCTGGCGGTGGTTGGGTAGCCTGCCAACCTCATACAAATTGGATTCATTTGACCCCATAGCCGGGATTCTCCGAGCCCGCACCGGGTCAGAGAATCGCTGGGGGGGGGGGGGGGGCACAAGAATCCCGTGAGGCTGGGCCGCCGATTCTATGGCGACTGGAGAATTGGTGCCAATCGCGCCCCATGTGGTCGCCGTGCCGCCGGTCAGGGGCCATTGAAAGCGACCCCCACGGTGATTCTCTGTGCTCGACGGGCTGAGTGCCCACCGAGCCCTGCCGGTATGGTTTACGTATGGTCCCACCCGGCCGGACCTCGCCGTTTAGGCTGTGGGGGCCATCCTGGGTGGGGGCGGGGACTCGGAGGGGGGAGGGGGGGGGGTGGGCGGGCGTCCACGTTGGCCAGGCCTGCGATCGGGGGCTACTGATCGGCAGACACGCTAATTCCAGGGGAAGCCTATGTTCCTCCGTGCCAGGCCCCTGTAGGGCTCTGCCATGTTGCCCAGGGGTGGCGTGGAGAAGGCAAACACGCACATGCGCCGTACGGAGATGGACGTGGTGTGCATGCGGGGACACACGCCAGCCGTGGCGCGCATGTACGGACTCGCGCCGGCTGTGTAGGGCCGGCTTTCTGCGCACAGCACTCTGGCGCTGTTCCAGCCCCCGAAGAAGAGGAGAATTACTGGGCCTGGAGGCCCATTAACACCGGCGTCGCTCACCCCTGTTTTGACGCCGGTGTCAACACTTGGCCTGCAATATCGCTGAATCCCAGCCCATATCTTTGGCAGCCACCATTGGAGGACACCAGCAGCTGGGATTCTACCTTAAGTGCCAGGACCACCACCCATGAAACATTGGGACAAAATCTCTCTTGTCAAATGCAATGTGTTTTACTTCTGATATTGTGAGATACATTCAGTTGGAAAAAGTCAAACTTCAAAGATTCAGCTCCACTAATTTTAGGTGTTTAATTGAACAGCATTTGCATGATTTGCTGTACATTGGCTTAAAATGGTTTCCCCAATGTACTGTTTGTAGGATTTATAAATATGTTTCTTTACCTTCTGTGAGCTTGAGAAAAATCGTGTCAAATCGTCTTTTCTCTCTTTTAAGTGTTTCTTCACGACCATAATTCAATATAACCATAGAATTCCTACAGTGCAGAAGGAGGCCATTCGGCCCATCAAGCCTGCACCTTGAAAAAGCTGAAAAAGCACCCTCTGTCGGCTAGTTGGGAACTGCTGCCTTTCAGTTATACAATCACATTCAAATCTGCATGGTATTCTATGTGGAATGAGCAAAAGGTCAATATTAATCTTTAAGGACTACTTTTCAACACGTTGCACTTTGATATTGAAAAGATTTGAGGTTCGGATTGACTCTTGGTGAACTGCAACATAATTAGGAAGCCATTTTTACAAGCTGATTTGGATTTTTTTGTTTTCTTAATAACCTGCACAAGGCCCATGGGGTGACCTGACTGATCTCCCCGTGGGGCCCGTGGAGTGCAAGCTCCCTTGCTGATAGGTGGAGACCCATTATCTGAGGCTTATAGAATCAACCCTTAGAGCCAGCCCAGATTGGGACCGACATGATCGGTAGTCCCGGTTGTGAAGTATGTGCTGTGTGTTGCATTGCAGCCTTTTATTTTGGTTATAAATAAATCTCCGTTTGAATCAGCATTTTGCTTTTATAGTTTTAACATTAAATGGTTAAGTGGGTCTTTTTGTCATGACTTCTGCAACACCTCTGACAAGAGAAAACCAATTAATGTCCAGCCATTTTTACATCTAGTCCTTTTAAGAAATGCACCAGAACAAAAAAGGAACAAAACAGAGATGGTTCTTCAAGGATGTCACAAAGAAAGTTTGGTAACTGCACCAAACTTACTTTGTCAAAGGCTGTTTGGAAATTATTTCTGACTCATTGTTTCCCCATATGCTCCTGATGAAAGATGATGAGCACGGGATTAACATTTCACATAGGGAGAGGCAGGACTTTGAAGGGAGTGACCCTAACTGAGACATCCTCATGTACCTCTTAAAGGCCAGATTGTAAAGGCATTAACGGGAGATATGAAGACACTTTGTGTTTGACCTGTTTAAAGAACAGAGAAGACAGCACGAGAGGCAAGACTATGAAATTTATGTTTAAAAAGCGGAAATAATTTCTCATAAGTATTAAGAAAATTTTTTTAAATTTCAATTTGTGAAGAGATGCAGGTCCTCCACAATGCTTGACTCTTCCCACATTGGGGATCTCCCACCCCCACCATAGATCAGGTAAGACTGCTCCCCCACCGCCAACCCTCATGATGGGACTACCTCACACCTCAATGTCTTTATACTTCCTCCCGCTGCGCTCTTCAACTGTCTTCGCGCCAATCAAACCATCAGTCTAGCTGCCTGTGCCTGGGAAACCTGGAAAAACATGTTTAAAGAAGATCTTGCCATTGAATATGGCAGAGAACCCTGAGTTCTAGGCTTTCTAACCACAAACACTTGAAGTAATCTGCAAGGCCAATTTTATGTTTCTCATATCTGATTTTTGATGCTGCAATATAGTCAGCTCTTGTGACTTTGATTTACTATGAAAAATAGTCTTGAATTTTTGTCACAAGCTGCAATGTACATTCGTTACTCAAGTATTATATTTACCCCCACAGTATAAGCAATTATTCAGGATCAGCAATTCTGAAAAATAAGATGCCAGTCACAAGCTTATGAATGATATGTTAGCAAAAGATCCGGGGAAACAGGTGGAATGAAAAGAATGCTGTGGATGTTCTGGAGATAATAGGAATAACTGTAAATGGAATAAAACAGTAGTTATTCTTCAGGCAGGATTTAATGCCATTCACAGTGGAGAGTTTGTTGGGGAGGGGAAACCTTTAATCAGCCGGGAAGGAAGCACGTAGAGACCCTGACAACGTCCCATCGCTGTCCTCATTAGGTATTGGGTAGGAAGGCTTGACGACAGTCCCCTTCATGCCCTGTTAAGGGCCTCCATACATCTGCTATTTGTATTAACCCAGTAGTGGGCAGGTGTCTTGTCAAGCAGGCACAGAAAGCAAACTCTGTGGGCTCATGGTGGGGGGGGGGGGGGGGGGGGGATGTCCTTCATTCAAAGATACTCCGTGCCCAATTGAGACACACAGCATTAGGGATGGAGGAGACCACTGAGAGCCCCTTGCACTTGCTGCCAATTCCCATCCCCTGCAACCCCATCTCACAATTCTCCCTTCTGCCATCACTCACTTGTGAGCTGAGATCCGGAGATGATCCTCGTCCTTGGATGGGCATTGTACCGTCTGCAGCCACCTCCTTGCTGGTGGCACTGCTGTTGAGTAGCGATGCTGTCCTCTGATTGGCCTGCAGCTCATGGAGGGAAGGACTTCTCTCCCAGGGGCCTTAACCCAGTGGAACGGCCTGTGCTGGCCTGTCAAATGGTTGAGTAGCACACAATGTGGCAGACCTTCCCAGAAAGAAGTGATGAGAACCTCGTCACTTTCATAAGATTCCAGCCTTAGATTTCCCTATTCCAAATATTAGACAGCTTTGAAATACTGACTTTATAATAACATGTAGAAACTTATTTTTTGTCGTTCTCATGTTTAAAAAAGAAATAATTTTGAGTACCCAATTATTTTTTTTTTCCATTTAAGGGTCAATTTAGCATTGCCAATCCACCTAACCTGCACATCTTTGGGTTGTGGGGGTGAAACCCACGCAGATACGGGAGAATGTGCAAACTCCACACGGACAGTGACCCAGGGGCGGGATTTGAACTTGGGTCCTCAGCGCCATAGTCCCAGTGCTAACCACTGCGCCACCATGCTGCCATTGTCCTCCTCATTTTAACGTATTTTCTTCCTGCTACAATTGGAAACCAAAGTAAAGAGCTATCCTATCCTCCCACAAATTTAAAAGATTTCCACCATTGGACATCATACCTTCAACTGCCTCGTCCCTAAGTTCTGGAATTCAGTCCCTAACCCTCTTCACCCCTTTCTCTCATCTTAAGATGCCTCTTAAAATCTACCTATAAAAGAGAAAGCTGTCAATCAAGTGTTGCCTTCCCTTGGATGCATCTGTTTCAACAGACTAATGGATGCCTGGCCTCCCAGTCAACCTTCCATTATCACAGTGGATGGATGGGAGATGGGGGTGGGGGAGAGAACACTGTAGGTTCACATTTTGATTGACAGCTCCAAAACGTTATTCAACGATTAGCTGTCCTTGATTTGGGGTCATGAATATTACATGTTTTATACCAGATTAAGTTGTTCAGGAGATTTAAATATATTTTGAATAACCTTTCATCAGTAAGATTGCCAGTGTCATGAGGGAGATAACTATCTCTTTTGCAGATCTCTGGAGATGCATGTCCCCTACTGGTTCTGCCCTAATCCCTTCTGCTGTGTACTATTTTGTCCTGCAAGGGAAAGGCAGAATGTCAATGAATTGTTGCACTGTATGTGGATGATGTGTGTGGTGTAGTTGAATAGCTGTAGGCATGGGGAGGCAAAAAGAGATGGATGTGAAGGTGACTGCATTGGTAAGAAAGTGTGTTGCAGCCTCTGGATGATAGGCATGAACCCTGAGTGCCAGTGAGTACTAATGGATGAGTGTTTGTGAGCATTGAGCAGCATGAGCGCTTGGTAGCTAGGAGACGTCAAGTGACGATGCCTTCACTGACCTAGACCATCCATGTTGAGGTCATTTTACTTCTTGTGGCACTGGTGCCAGCTAATTATGTCTAAAATCCGGGGGTTGGCATGTGCTGGCACCTACTCCCCTGTTTTCCTGAGGGTGATCATTAGGGCCTCACAGAACCATGGTATCTTTCCTCCTGGTCACCAGCAGACAGACTTTATGCAACTCTACCAAGTGGCCTGCAAACAATACTGCTGGCATTCCAATTGAGCACCTAGGGCTTGGGCATCTTGGAACTGCAGAACAGTAGTTCTTGGAACAGGATCTCCTCGCCCTACCCTGCTATCAAAGAAATTAGGTGGATGTACCAAATTTGCATATTGTGCACCTCAATTTGCATTAAACAAGGCTATCCAGTTTTGAGCCCATGGAGATTCACTGTTGAATTCTGACACTTGGGAGGATTAGACAAATTAGATAAGAAAGCCGGTGTTCCTTGTGGGGATCCCTCTGCTAGGAAAATAAATGTAGTTTTAATATTTGTATTAGCAAACATAAGAAATAGGGTATAGGTTTAAGTGGGTTTAATTTAATGTTTCTGTGCCTGGAAGGGTAAAACCTATAGTTAAATTCATGCTGGATAAAGGTGTTTGTATGTGAGGGGGTTGGTTATGTTCCAACTATATTTCTATAGATGTAGAGAGTATGTATGTAAAGTGAAGAATAAATAAAAGGTATAAGCATGTGGGTGTTGCTTAACAACTGGGGTCTTATAAGGTATAGAAGCTTTTAAGTTTTAGTTTAGCTAATTTGATTGCAGTGGGAGATAGGTAGTGAGAGAGAAGGCAGCTCTCATGGCTCTACTAGAAGCAGTTGATTAAGATGGCTAGAGAGTGAACGCCTCTCAGCTTTTCTAGAAGAAAAGCCGTAATATGGAGCAATGGTTTGAATAAAAACAAATGCAGAGATCTGAAGAGCAGCTGGTTAAGGAAACTAGAGAAAACAAAATAAGTTTCCAAGAAGTCTGAGGTTGAAGGTGCTATAACAGAGAACTGTTCAGTAAAGACAGATCGAGCTGAGAAAAATATGGTGACTCCAGAAATATATCTGCAGTGGTTTTCAGGTTTGTGAGACTTACTATAATCTAAAATAACTCCGGAAATTGGTGGCTGGATCTCAGAGTTTGTGTAAAAGCAGTTAAGACAAACGCAACCTAAAAGTGGATGGTGTAAAATGCTGGGTTGGATTTGATGTTAAAAGTGGAGGGGAAGCTGGTGTTAAAATAGCTATTTGTAAACCCTGGACTGGATTTCAGAGTGCAAATTGGCAAGGGAAAGCATTATTATAAGAAGATTTGAAAGCATGTTTTTAGAAACTCTCATATGACAATCATCTCAGAGGAATCTTGGGACAAACCCAGACCCTAACTTGGGTTCAGTGTGGAGTGCGTGTATTTGACCATAGCTAATCTGTACTGTATAATCATGTTAAAATCTGTGTGCATTTGTTAAGCAAAGGGGGGGGGGGGGGGGGGGGTAGTAAAGGACTATTTGACAATAATCCAACTTTTTATGTTTAATATTTTTCCCTGTTAAAGCTAATTAACAGCCCTATGTTTCTGTTCCTCTATGTTTTGTAAAAAAATTTTAAAAAGTTACGGTCTTTTTGAGCCAGGGTTCCATTGTCGGATTTTCCTATCTAGTTATATTAACTGGGATCATAACACCTCGGCTTAATGTTTTAAAAAGGAAGTTGATGAAGGTATTAAAGAAACTGGATTGGAGGAACTTAATGTGAAGTATCACAGAAGATGGTTCCAACATGTAAGTTCCTATTTCTCAGGATTTACAGACCTCAGTGGACTTGTTCAGATTTCTCAGCCTGTCAGTTATGCAGACGGCTGCTTCTTCCTCCAGCAATTTATGGGGAGGTATACCATCTGTTCACTGAAGACCCAAAGCCCACTCCCAGCTTTGTGTGCAGCTGTCAAAGTGAAAACTGCCTTGAATTATTTCTTCCACGGGACTGTTCTTGGGAACTATGGATGATCTTTGTGACATTAGTCAGGCAGCAGCTCACTGCTGTGTGAAGAAGTGACCGATGCTGTATTCACACAGCCCTCTCAATTAATTTGTTTCTTAAAGGAACTTGGAAAAACAAAGAGCAAGCAATCCAATACCATAGATTAACAGGATTCCCACAGCTGCAGGCTCCAATTGATCGTACACATGTGGCCTTGCATGTCTCTACAGCAACCCCCTGAATTTCATTAATGGGAAAGGATTTAATTTCATTAATGTACAGCTAATATATGATGTCAATACCTTTTCCTAGATGTTAATGCATGTTACTCAGGAAGCTGTCCTGACCCAGTCCAGAATGCCACCCCAAGGAATCCAGGTTATATATCATGATTTCTTCATTATATTGGATATCCCCTCATGTTGGCCACCTGAATTGAGGAAAGACTGGATTGACATGGAGGGATCGAAGGTGATCATATAGAGTTATGTAGAACAATAAAGAGTAATCCAGTATTCTATTTTGAAACAAATAGTGGGAGTAGGACATGGGGTCAAAGGTTCATACTAATAAAAGCTATTTTTAAGACTGATGTCTCATCAACCAGAGAGTGACCAACACCTGAAATAGGCTTCAAGGCAAAAATGTTAGAGTTGTT
The DNA here is from genome assembly GCF_902713615.1 of Scyliorhinus canicula. Lineage (NCBI taxonomy): Eukaryota > Metazoa > Chordata > Chondrichthyes > Carcharhiniformes > Scyliorhinidae > Scyliorhinus > Scyliorhinus canicula. The sequence goes on along the minus strand of NC_052159.1, from coordinate 46,031,205 downwards.
TAAGAAATAATTAGATTCTGTAATGGATGGAATTTCGGCTTGTTCTAGATGAATGGATTAAGATAGGTCATATAGTGCTCCTGATCCAGGAGTATCTTCTGATCTTCAAATTGCAGATCAAATGCAGAGTCAGAACCTGACCTGAGACCAGAGCTTTGGAGGAAGCAATCTCACTCAGCTTTGCTTCTGAGTGAGGCAAGGTCTTGATAACCAGATGTACAGAAATTGAAGGCGTTTAGTGTTGATACATGTCAAAACAGCTTTGTACCAACGCAAAATTGCAGTTTGATTTCACCATAGTCCATTTTTCTGACAAGGTTTTGAACCACTTGTGCTTATATCACAATCAACACATTTTCACGCTTTTGAAGCTACTAATTAGTTCTGTTGATTCAGGATAAGTGCTCCGTTTACTCTCAAGGGTAAATGACTTGTCTGTAGCCAAGAGCAAAATACTGACCTTACAAAACCAGCCAGTGCTTAAAAAACTTTAGGGTGGGATTTTCCCAGACTTTTTCAAAATGTCGGTTCCAGTGAGAAAACTGGGGAAAATCCCAGTGCTGGCGGGATACATTTTTTGTATCCATGTGATTCACGCTGTGCTCGTTTCACGCTGTGCTCGTGACAGTTTGCCTCTGATTCACTCGCCCCGGGAAAACGTAATCTCTGTAATCAGTGGGGCGTTGTTTTAAAAGCCTCCCCGGCTCTTGTTCCAAGTACCCAAGTACAGTCGGGTGGAGTGGGGGGTGGGGGAATGGCTGGCAGGAAGAAAGCACCACATTTCACGGAGGGAGCCCTCACCAAACCTCTGGAGAGGCCTGACATCCTCTACCCGCGATCAGCCAGATGTCTATCCAGCAAGGTCACCACCCCTGCCTGGGAGGCTTTGTCCACAGTAGTGAATGCCAGCTCGCTCGCTACAGTGCCGAAAAAAGATGAATAACCTTCTTTGTGCAGTCAGGTTAAGTCTGCCTCATCCGTCCCACGCTGCACCCCTTAACAAACCCATCACACCTCCACGATCGAGTCATAGAATTTACAGTGCAGAAGGAGGTCATTCGGCCCATCGAGTCTGCACCGTCCCTTGGAAAGAACACCCCACTTAAGCCCAGGCCTCCACCCTATTCCTGTAACCCAGTATCCTGACCTAACCTTTTGGACACTAAGAGGCAACTTATCATGGCCAATCCACCTAACCTGCACATCTTTGGACTGTGGGGGAAAACTGGAGCACCCGGAGGAAACCCACGCAGACAAGGGGAGAAAGTGCAAACGCCACACAGATAGTCACCCGAGTCCGGAATTGAACCTGGGACCCTGGAGCTGTGAGGCAGCAGTACTAGGCTAGCCACTGTGCTACTATTCATCCCATGATGATATCTCTCTCAGCCATGTCACGAGATCCCAACAACGTTATGCTGCCCCCGAGTAGTTAATCTGCTCCTCGCCTCCCCACTCCAACTCCTCTCCCACACAGGCCAGACTTCATCACCATCTGACCCAGTGGACTCCCATCTGCAGACCCCCATCTGTCTCCTTGCAGGAAAAACGTGAGCACAATTGCCGTGAGCAGGCACAGCCTGCTAGAGTCATATCTAAGCTCAGAATCCTATTGCCCTTTGAGGAAAGAGCCCTTGAGCTGTCCAGGAGGAGCAGGACTGCATCTGTGCAGAAGGCGAGGTGGGCCGAAGAGATAAAAGTGAGAACCCTCAACACTTGCAGCCATGGTGCAAGCCTCACATGACGTCCACTTTCTCCCATCAGTCTGCTCCTGTGATGCACTAATGACATCTCGTTTCTCTTGCTGGTCAATTGGTTGACCAGTCCGGATGATCCTCGCTCCCTCTGGCAACCACAAACACACCCAGCTCCGAGTCATCTCAGAGACAAACATTGAAGAGGCATCACAGCTGTCACCTGCACCCCTCATCAGAGCAGATACTCACACCTTGGTGGGATTAACTAGTAGGCAAGCTTCTGGGTCACTCATTGGTGAGCACCTTATAGCTGAAGATCCACACCAGGAGGAGGAAGGAATATCCCAGGGATCAGGCACTCTGAGTGATGCCAAGAACTCTGCTGAACCCCTGGCCAATGACGAGCCTCTGGGACTGGTTATCCCAGAGTCGTGAGCATCAGGAAAGGATGACTGCATATCTCCTTGGATTGGATTGCCTTCTGTCTGAAGAGGTGATGCTGTCATTCCTATGCAATGAGGCCAACGTTGTGAGGGTGGCATCTGTGCAGTGGAGACCATCGCACAGGACATGCACTCCATGGCGGGGTATATCCACTCCATGATTCACCTCATGAACTCCATGGCTGAGGGCACAAGCTCCATGGTGCCGGGATTCAGCTTTATGGTGCAGACACTAGTAGGAATCCAAGAGTGTCAGGGCGCGATTCTCCGCTCCCGCGGAAAATCGCGAAGGCTGTCGTAAAATCGGCCGACTTTCACGACGGCCTCGGAGCCCGCTCCCGGCACCGGATTCACCCCCACCGGCGGGACTAGGAGCGGGGCTCCGGAGTTCTCGGCGGCGCGGCCAATGACACGTGGCCGCGCCTATATGACGTCAGCCGCACATGCGCAGATTGGCCGGCTCCAACCCGTACATGCGCGGATGATGTCATCGCGCAGACGGCACGTATCCGTGCATGCGCGGTGGCCGTCTTTCCCCTCAGCCACCCCGCAAGACGTGGCAGCTTGATCTTGCGGGGCGGCGGAGGGGAAATAGTGCGTCTGATTTGGACGCTGGCCCGACGATCGCTGGTCACCGATCGCTCTTGCCCAGATCGGCCGCCTAGAAGCCCCAAACGGGCATCTGGCGCCCGTTTCACGACGGCAGCGACCAGCTGTGTTTGCCGCCATCGTGAAACGGTCGTGAACGGCAGGCCGCTCGGTCCATCCGGGTCGGAGAACCGCTGTTCGCCGTAAAAAAAACGTCGAGCGCCGATTCATCCGAGCCCGGGGGGGGGGGGGGGGGGGGGGGGGGGAAGAGATTTGCGGGGGGCGTAAAAAATGGCGGGGGGCCCTCCCGCGATTCTTCCATGCCGCAGGGGGAGCGGAGAATTCCGCCCTCAGTGTCAGAGGAAGGCGGGACTTCTGGATCTCACTCCAGCTGCCCCTTTATCCCATGCAGGAGCCCAGGGATCCCCCGGCACCCAATGCGAAGAGGGTTACCAGCTCAGCCTGGGGTTTTCCAGCCAGGAAGCCCTGGGGATATTTAGCTATCTGAAACCCCCCCCCCCCCTGTGATCGACACACCTCCAGCCTCGCAAATTGAGGAGGGCAGCACTACAACACCCATGCAGCCCGCAATTTAGTCCCGGCCTCCAAGGGACGCCTGCCAAGGTAATCTCTGACAACAGGGCATGGAATTCAGCAGGCCACCTCAACCTGAGCATTGAATCCTGGGATACACCGAGATCGAGTGGAAGGTTGAGGAAGAGTAAACGATAGGCATCTAATGGGCACTGGCAAACCTAGGCACTAGTAGAGATATTAGTATCACACTTGTATTAAAAATAATTTTGGTCACCCATACAGATCCTCAACACTATCAAGGGCACCACCATCTCCTGAACAGGGTTACTGAGAACTTCATCATGTGGGCCACATCTGTATTACCTCTCTGTTATGGGGGCATGAGCATTCTCCTTGGAGTTCCACGCTTGGGGGCTAAACTTACAACTATTCTGATGACAGCCCACAGACACTGGGAGCACGTGCAAGCTCCACACAGACAGTCACCCAAGGCTGGAAATTTGAACCCTGGACCTTGGTGCTGTGAGGCAAAAGTGCTAACCACTGAAATGCTGACTAAATTGGCACAATTGACTGGTCAATGAAGATTCAGGGAATTGATCAGGCAACTGGCACTTCCCCTTTGGCAGGCAAGGCTGCTGATGTAAAGACTGCAATTTGCAGTCTTCTTCATCCTTAGGTGGCTGCCGCATTCCCCCGCTCTTGGGACTGTGGATTAAACATGGTTTCCAACTCCCAGCCATGGGGCAGCATGGTAGCATATTGGTTAGCACAATTGCTTCACAGCTCCAGGGTCCCAGGTTCGATTCCCGGCTTGGGTCACTGTCTGTGCAGAGTCTGCACGTTCTCCCTGTGTCTGCGTGGGTTTCCTCCGGGTGCTCCGGTTTCCTCCCACAGTCCAAAGATGTGCAGGTTAGGTGAATTGGCCATGCTAAATTGCCCTTATTGTCCAAAATTGCCCTTAGTGTTGGGTGGGGTTACTGTATTATGGGGATAGGGTGGAGGTGTGGACTTGGGTAGGGTGCTCTTTCCAAGAGCCGGTGTAGACTCGATGGGCTGAATGGCATCCTTCTGCACTGTAAATTTTATGATTCTATGAATGGCTGCTAAGGCCTGCAAAGAACGCCAGCCCCCTAGCGACTTAAGCTGCTGAGTTGCACTTATCTGGGTGCCCGACATCCCCTCCTGTGTCCCCTCTGCAATTGGCTCAGTGGAAGGTGATGGCGACCTGAACATTCCCCTCCATTATCCCCTTCTGAGGTGACTTCACCAGATTCTCATTTTTAAACAGCTGCTGTAAATCGCACACCGTCACACCAGCGCCCAATGAATACTCAGTGAGGGGCAAGTCCTGGTGGGAGGGCTCACTAATTAGGTGCTAATGTATTTAAGTGAGGCTTATGATCTTCTGTGGCAGGTTTCTCATTACGCCACCAATGATGGGCCTGGGATGTACCGCAAATGCAATCTTAACGACAAGAATTGCGTTTCCCAATTCTCGCTGAATTTCCCGTCCACATAGCCATTCTCATTGATGGCTAAGGTAGGCTGAAAATAACATTATTAGATGGTGTGATTCCTAAACAAGTCTGATTTTGCTAAAAATTACACTGGAAACCAATTAAAAATTATCAGTCTGGTGCTGGGCCCGCCAAGTGGATGCAAATAATAATAATACTAATAATCTTTATTGCCACAAGTCGGCTTACATGAACACTGCAATGAAGTTACTGTGAAAAGCCCCTAGTCGCCACATTCCGGCGCCCATTCGGGTACACAGAGGGAGAATTCAGAATGTCCAAATGACCTAATAGCACCTCTTTCGGAACTTGTGGGAGGAAACTGGAGCACTCGGAGGAAACCCACGCAGACACAGGGAGAACGTGCAGACTCCACATAGTGACCCAATCTGGGAATTGAACCTGGGACCCTGGCGCTGTGAAGCTACAGTGCTAACCACTGTGCTAATGGGTCCAAATGATCTATTTGCATCCTCCTGCTGGCACGTGGGTGTGAACCCTGATCCTGCAGCCAGAGGGAGCTGAAGCATAGCAGTCAGTTCAGTACCCGGTGCGGACCTCGATTTTGGACGGACGCCCAATTCTCCGCCGAATCGCGATACGTGTTGCAAGTGTCACAGGGCGGAGAATCTAGACCAATAAATCAAGCATGTGCTATTTGATCAGCTGTGCTGTAATTCGGAACTGTGTTCACCAGAGAAGGATGTGATTTTTAAAAAATATAGCGACTTGTGAGATCCCATATCGACAGATTTTCAAGGAAGCTGATGGGTTTTCATGGCAATTGGGTTTATGAAACTCCATTCTGTCCAAGATAGGCGACAGTAGGAATAAAACACAGTGCTTTGTGAAGCAGCAGTAATAGAAGTTTTCATTTTATATTAATGCCATAGATTAAGCACTATTATTGCATTTCATATTCATGAACTGGCTGACAAAACAAATTTGACTTGTTATTTATCAGGTAAGACAAATGTATATTCCTTCTCGCCTGCATGCTGAGGAAATACAGTATTTACTATTTGTCTAGTGACTGTTCCAGCAGTGGAGCTGAGAAACATATACAGTAACTCATTCACAGCAAAAGTGGATGAATAGTTCTTTCATTTCAGACTGTCAAATGCTGCTGAGAAGTTTAATGTTCCATTGCATGGTTGATATCTTGGATTGTCCAACATTTACATGTTCCAGGATTTGGGGGAGCTATTCATTATTGCTTAATTTATGGAAGAAACAGTTCTTAAACAGACAACAAATCTTCCTTCTTTTGATTGTTGTGCCTAGAACTGACATTGTGTGCAATGAGCTATTAAATAAATAAAAATATATTGCCGGAAATGTGTGTATTCGCAGTTGTGGAATCAGTCTGATAATAAATGCAACTTCGCGATTAATGGGCAAAGCCCCCTTTGTGTGCTGGCTACAAACATGTGAGAAATTGAAAGTGCAAACGCCACACACAGTCACCCAAGGCCAGAATTGAACCTGGGACCCTGGCGCTGTGAAGCATCAGTGCTAACCACTGTGCTGCCCTCATTGGGCTGATTAGAATTTAATGTGGTGACAAACATCCAGCAGGTGAAATTGCAGATGAGGAAAATGGATAACATCCCTGGATAGCCTACAGGTTAAGAGCAGTCAACATTGTAAATATGTAAGCATGCAGGCCGCTAACCGTTTCCTCTCATCCGCATAAGCCCTTGCAGCACACTTCCTCTGCATACTTTATTGCTGCCTTTGTAAAAGTAACTCCCAAACAATCTTTCCAGATGATTTACCCTGAGAGATAGGTGATAATTTACTCACCATTCACAAAATAATGGACACAAGGACCGGTATTCTCCCCTATCCGGCGAGGCGGGGGGTCCCGGCGTACTTGAGTGGCGAGAACCACTCTGGCGTCCTTCGCACCTTTAGGGGCCAGGCCCGCGCCGGAGTGGCTCCCGCTCCGCCGACTGGTGCCAATGGCCTTTGGCGCCCCTCCAACCAGCGTCGGGGTTGGCCGAAAGTCCTTCGCCAGTCGGCGTGAGTCTGCACATGCGCCGGAGTGTCAGCAGTCACTGACATCATCACCGGCGAATGCGCAGTGGAGGGGGTCTCTTCCACCTCCATGGTGGAGGCGGTGGCGGAAGGAAAAGTGTGCCCCCACGGCACAGGCCGGCACCAGAGGTGTTTTAAACCATGTCGGCGGGAGAGGCCTGACAGCGACGGGACTTCGGCCCATCGCGGGCCGGAGAATTGCCGCGGGGGGCGGGGCGCGATTCCCACCCCCGCCGATTCCCGGGTGGCGGAGAATTCCGGCCACGGCGGGGGCGGGATTTACGAAGGCCCCGGCGGGGGCGGGATTTACAAAGGCCCCGGGCGATTTCCCGACCCTGCAGGGGGTCGGAGAATTCTAGGTGCTTTTCAACTTTCAGATTTTAAAAAATGTTTTTCAAATATGCAAGCTAGCATCGGAGAACAAAGAAAAAGTCTGCTCTGAAAAACTGACTCGAAATTTTGGGTGCGATTCTCTGGACTCGTTGCCCTCTCCCTCGATCGAAACAAAGCCGGTGAATAGCAGGACTGGCCGAAAATGAGAACTGCGCCAAGCGCCAAACAGTTTGTGATGCAACCGGCCATCGCCCCTAGGCGAAATTGGGATCTCGCCATAGCGTGGCAAGAGATCAATTATCACCACTTAAGCCCTATTTCCATACAATTAACAGAGCCACCCCATAGCAAACGGCTTCCCGTCAGTCATCGGCCTCCCTAGCAAGTGATCATACTGGCACCGATTAGTACTCCTTTTGAAAAACGTGAACCTGGCGGAAGGGCATCTGCGGGGAGCCAATGTGGTGAGTAGCCATCTTTGCTCACAGGCAAAGTGCCGGGTGTGGGGGTGGGGTGGGGTTTGGGGTGGGGGGGGGGGGGGAAGGAGGGATTACACCTCTGGCAGTACCCCTGGGCTGTGTTGCTGGACTGGAAGGATGATAGAATTTCAAGGTGTTTCTGCTGACACTCACTCCTAGAGGACAAGTTTAAATTTTGTATTACTCAACACAAATACTGTTACCAAGGCCAAGCTTTGAAACAACAAGCATATACACATACTAATCATTAACTGGGTAATGAATTTAGTTGTAGTTCATTTTCTTACTGTGCTAAATAAGGGGCTAGAATATGCTAATAGCAAGTTAAAAGAAGTGGCAGAGTGATCCTGTGTGATCCATGAAGAACATAAGATTGTGTGTAGGATACCAGTGACCAGGTGTGCACTGTGATGGATGCCCTTGGTGAATCTGATAATTAAAAAAAATACACAGCCTTCTTATTCCCATGAAGAAAGAGATGAATGTATTTACCTTGGTGAAATTTTCACTGGTGAAATCCAGCAGAGGGCAGCAGAGCAGAGCTTCTGATTGGCTGTTCCGGGGAGATTTGCATATGTGCAGTGCGGTCAGCGTAAGTTGAAGGTGTACCTGCGCAAGTGACCCGAGGAGTTCGAGGGAAGGCAAGCATCCAGCAGAGGGCAGCAGAGCAGAGCTTCTGATTGGCTGTTCCGGAGAGATTTGCATACGTGCAGTACGGTCAGCGTAAGTTGAAGGTGGTTTGTGAAGGGGCTGTTCTCGAGTGACAGCTTTACCCGAAACACTACTTACGTAGTGTCTCCCACCCATCCTCCTCCTCTAACCAAAAAAAGTTCTGTCCGTTGGATTGCTAAACTAGCAAGTTTTTTTTTTTAGTTTTCAGTAGTTGGGAAGTTAGTTCAGTGGAAATGGAGGCTCGGGCAGTTGAATGTTCCTCCTGCAGAATGTGGGAGGAAAGGGTCACCTCGAGTGTCCCTGCTGACTACATTTGCGGGAAGTACACCCAACTCCAGCTCCTCGAGAACCGCGTTAGGGAGCTGGAGCTGGATGAACTTCGGATCATTCGGGAGGCGGAGGGGGTTATTGAGAGGAGTTATAGGGAGGTAGTCACACTTCAGGTAAAAGAAGAAGGTAAATGGGTTACCGTCAGGGGAGGGAGAGGGAACCGGCAGGCAGTGCAGGGATCCTATGTGGTCGTTCCCCTCAATAACAAGTACACCGTTTTGGATACTGTTGCGGGGGACGACTTACCAGGGGTAAGCAATGGGGCACAGGTCTCTGGCACAGAGTCTGTCCCTGTTGCTCAGAAGGGAAGGGAGAAGAGGAACAGAGCACTTGTCATTGGGGACTCCATAGTTAGAGGAACAGACAGGAGGTTCTGTGGGAACGAAAGAGACTCACGGTTGGTGTGTTGCCTCCCAGGTGCCAGGGTTCGTGATGTCTCTGATCGTGGTTTTGGGATCCTTAAGGGGGAGGGGGAGCAGCCCCAAGTCATGGTCCACATAGGTACCAACGACATAGGTAGGAAGAGAGATGGGGATTTGAGACAGAAATTCAGGGAGCTAGGGTGGAAGCTGAGAGCTAGAACAAACAGAGTTGTTATCTCTGGGTTGTTACCCGTGCCCCGTGCTAGCGAAGTGAGAAATAAGGAGAGAGAGGAGTTGAACACGTGGCTACAGGGATGGTGCAGGAGGGAGGGTTTTGGTTTCCTGGATAATTGGGGATCATTCTGGGGTAGGTGGGACCTCTACAAACAGGATGGTCTTCACCTGAACCAGAGGGGTACCAATATCCTGGGGGGGGAGATTTGCTAGTGCTCTTCGGGGGGGTTTAAACTAATTCAGCAGGGGGATGGGAACCTAAATTGTAGCCCCAGTGTACAGGATGTTGAGAGTAGTGAGGTCAGGGGTAGGGTTAAAAGTTCGAAAGAGGGCATCGGCAAGCAAGACGCTGGTTTGAAGTGTGTCTACTTCAACGCCAGGAGCATCCAGAATAAGGTGGGTGAGCTTACAGCATGGGTTGGTTCCTGGGATCTTGATGTTGTGGCGATTTCGGAGACATGGGTAGAGCAGGGACAGGAATGGTTGTTGCAGGTTCCAGGATTTAGATGTTTCTGTAAGAACAGAGAAGATGGTAAAAGGGGGGGGGGGGGGGGGGGGGGAGGGGGTGTGTGGCATTGTTAATCAAGGAAAGTATTACGGCGGTAGAAAGGACGTTTGTGGACTCGTCTGCTGAGGTAGTATGGACCGAGGTTAGGAACAGGAGAGGAGAGGTCACCCTGTTGGGAGTTGTCTATAGACCTCCGAATAGTTCCAGAGATGTAGAAGAAAGGATTGCAAAGATGATTCTCGACAGGAGCGAGAGTAACAGGGTAGTTGTTATGGGGGACTTTAACTTTCCAAATATTGACTGGAAATACTATAGTTCGAGTACTATAGATGGGTCAGTTTTTGTGCAGTGTGTGCAGGAGGGTTTTCTGACACAGCATGTAGACAGGCCAACAAGGGGCAAGGCCACATTGGATTTGGTATTGGGTAATGAACCCGGCCGGGTGTTAGATTTAGATGTAGGTGAGCACTTTGGTGATAGTGATCACAATTCGGTGACATAGATAAGCTGCAGAGCTGGGCTGAGAGGTGGCAGATGGAGTTTAATGCGGAAAAGTGTGAAGTGGTTCACTTTGGAAGGAGTAACAGGAATGCAGAGTACTGGGCTAATGGCAAGATTCTTGGTAGTGTAGATGAACAGAGAGATCTCGGCATCCAGGTACATAAATCCCTGAAAGTTGACACCCAGGTTAATAGGGCTGTTAAGAAGGCATATGGTGTGCTAGCCTTTATCAGTAGGGGGATTGAGTTTCGGAGCCACAAGGTCATGCTGCAGCTGTACCTACTCTGGTGCGGCCGCTCCTGGAGTACTGTGTGCAGTTCTGGTCACCACATTATATGAAGGATGTGGAAGCTTTGGAAAGGGTTCAGAGGAGATTTACTAGGATGTTGCCTGGTATGGAGGGAAGGTCTTACGAGGAAAGGCTCAGGGACTTGAGGTTGTTTTCATTAGAGAGGAGAAGGCTGAGAGGTGACTTAATAGAGACATATAAGATAGTCAGAGAGTTAGATAGGGTGGATAGTGAGAGTCTCTTTCCTCGGATGGTGATGACCAACACGAGGGGACATAGCTTTAAATTGAGGGGTGGTAGATATAGGACAGATGTCAGAGGCAGTTTCTTTACTCAGAGAGCAGTAGGGGTGTGGAACGCCCTGCCTGCAATAGTAGTAGACTCGCCAACTTTAAGGGCATTTAAGTGGTCACTGGATAGACATATGGATGAAAATGGAATAGTGTAGGTCAGATAGGCTTCAGATGGTTTCACAGGTCGGCGCAACATCGAGGGCCGAAGGGCCCGTACTGCGCTGTACATAAGAACATAAGAACATAAGAACTAGGAGCAGGAGTAGGCCATCTGGCCCCTTGAGCCTACTCCGCCATTCAATTAGATCATGGCTGATCTTTTGTGGACTCAGCTCCACTTTCCGGCCCGAATACCATAACCCTTAATCCCTTTATTCTTCAAAAAACTATCTATCTTTACCTTAAAAACATGTAATGAAGGAGCCTCAACTGCTTCACTGGGCAAGGAATTCCATAGATTCACAACCCTTTGGGTGAAGAAGTTCCTCCTAAACTCAGTCCTAAATCTACTTCCCCTTATTTTGAGGCTATGCCCCCTAGTTCTGCTGTCACCCGCCAGTGGAAACAACCTGCCCGCATCTATCCTATCTATTCCCTTCATAATTTTAAATGTTTCTATAAGATCCCCCCTCATCCTTCTAAATTCCAACGAGTACAGTCCCAGTCTACTCAACCTCTCCTCATAATGTTCTATGTTCTATGAAATGTGCACCTTGAAATGAGCCATGTGTGTAAACGTTCAGGGCTGTGGTAACCTTGACACGTAGTGATGGGGATGGCTGGAGGTCAGGTTTCAAAAGGTGGCAGAACCTCTCAGTACCTCCCTGGTGAATGCAGTTTCCCCTCTAGCAGTCCAATGATGGTGCACTTCTACCGATTGACACAGCTACATGGGCAAGGGCCAATGCATTGTTGTGCTGGGCTGCAGTTAAGATGTGGTTGCTTTTCAGGTACGTTGCTATGGTGACATGGAACAGATTTGTGCAATTGGGCTGGTTTACACTGAGCATGTGAAGTTTGAATGGTTTCTATTGTGTGACATAATTTATCATTGATGCTTCGCCAGTTGATTTATTGTGCGCGCTGATGTTGAGAAATTATTGTCATTTTTAAAAAAAGTTATTGCCTTGTAGTCTACAGTTGTGAAAACATTCCTAAAATGTAGGAAATATAATTTTGTATTCTTGATGGTGATTTTGATAATCAGCTACATTGATTACTAATTTTTCTGCCTTATTAATTCCATAATTCCTTGCAAACTTCTGGGATATCAATAGACCAGAATTAATGAAGCTCAAGGTTATTGTTTATTACAAAAAGCTATAAATATTAATTAAAATATCTTCCTCGGGCTGATTTCCTGATTCAGTGCTCCGAGCGAGAGGTGGTGATCACCGATTTATCTGACAGGGATGATTTTAGTTTTGGATTGCTGCATAGGTTGAACAGCTTTCTGCCTGTTCTGTGCGGGCGACACAGTGGCACAATGGTTAGCACTGCTGCCTCACAGCTCCAGGGACCCGGGTTCAATTCTGGCTTGGGGTGACTGGGTGGGGTTTGCACTTCCTCCCCGTGTCTACATGGTTTTCCTCTGGGTGCTCCGGTTTCCTCCTACAGTCCAAAGATGTGCAGGTTAGGTGGATTGGCCATGATAAATTGCCCCTTAGTGTCAAAGAGGTTTGGTGGGGGCACTAGAGTGGATGTGTGGGCTTTCCAAACCGGTTGACCCGATGGACTGAATGGCCTCATTTTGCACTGTAAATTCTATGATTCTATGATTATCTTCTTGTTGTGGGTAATTTGATGGAGGTGAGGTGCAGTATTGCACAAAGGAAAATGGAGAAAAGGGTTGGAATAATGACACAACATTGTTTGACCCCAGTGTTGATGCTGGTGCAGAATTTGTAGAGTTCCAAGAGAGCAAAACTGCCGCTGCACCTGGACCGACTTCTGCTACTGTGGACGGACCAGCACCGGTGCCATGTGGAACACAATTGATTCCAATGAGAAATGGTACGGGATTCGCTGGTTTTGCGATTGACACTCACGAGGCTGACAAGTTGCAGCCGCATATATACATTACACTAACCACACACACACACCATCCCAACCAACATGGTGGCAGTGAGAAGAGCAGTCCCTGATTCACACATGCCATGTTCGAGACCCACCTGGAGGAGATGCGGATGACCCGGCCCGGGAAAGAGGTTGGTAGCTGCCACCATCCACCGTGCCTGGGCGCAGGTGGCAAAGATGGTCAGCGCCGTGGACACAATATCCGGACCAGACAGCAGTGCTGGAAAAAACTGCACAACCTCCACAGAGCGGCAAGTGGCATGAACCCCATCCCACAAACCCGTAAGCCCCACCCCCCTCCACCACCACCACCTGGAGGATGGGCAAACCCTCATCCTGCACCACATGTCGGCACACGTACTGACCGCCATGGCCGGGTACCCTAGCTACTGAGGCCACCAACTACCCACCCCCTGGGCTACATACGTTGGACTGCCTAATACTGCCATTTTCCTTCCCCCCCCCCCCCCCCACCCCCCCCCACCCCCCCCCCCCCCCCCCCCCTCCAGGAGAAGGCTGCGCACAACTGCCGGGAATGGGAAAAGACTGGAGGACCACTGGACTTGCAGCACCTGACTGTGGCAGAGCAGAGGGCCCTGACGTGGTCGGCAGCCTGGAGGAAAGGGAGGTCGTTGGGGTGGAGTTCAGGTGCGGACAAGGAAGTGAAACACTGTTGAATTGTCAACCACACTCCCCAACACCACTACCCTCACCCCCCTCAACTTCACCCCCATACCACCCTCACCCCCACCAACCTCCCCACGGTCTGATCATGCATGCTGCCTTGTGGCTTGCAGGACCTGCCGGAGATGGAGCTGGTCTGTCTGGCATCCCCCAACCCCAGCTAATGTCACTTCCGGAGCCCCCTCATGAGCCGAGCAGCGACCATGAGAGCAGCTCGAATGCCAGCCCTCCGCCTGAGACCCAAGAGACCCTGGAGCTCATGTCCGGGGAAGACATTGACTTTCCGTCTTAATTCTATATGTTTGTGGATGATACAACTCTGGTGGGTCGTATCTCAAACAACCATGCACTAGACTATAGAAGGGAGATAGATCACTTGGTCGCATGATGTACCGAAAACTACCTCTCTCTAAATATCAGCAAAATCAAGGAACTGATTATAGACTTCAGGAAGCGTAGTGCAACACACACCCTCATCTACATAAATGGCTCCGAAGTGGATAGCTTTAAGTTCCTGGGCGTCATCATCACCAACAGCCTGTCCTGGTCCATTCACGGTGATGCAACAGTCAAGAAAGCCCAACAACGTCTCTACTTCCTATGGAAGCTAAAGAAATATAGCATGTCTGCATCGACTCTCACAAACTTCTATAGATGTGCCGTAGAGAGCATCCTATCCGGCTGCATCACAGCCTGGTATGGCAACTGCCCGGCCCAAGATTGCAAGAAACTGCAGAATGAACTCAGCCCAATGCATCACAAAAGCTTGCCCCTTTGCATTGATCCTGTCTACACCTCCCGCTGCCTCTGGAAGACAGACAGCATTATCAGAGACCCCTCCCTCCTAGGCTTTACCTTCTTCTAGACCCTTCCATCAGGCAGAAGTCTGAAGACCTGCACATCCAGACATGGGAACAGCTTCTTCCCCACAGCTACCAGACTCCTCAACAAGTCTCCCTCGGACTGATCTGTTCCTTGCAAGACAGTGTTCATGACGCCCTATGCTGCACTTGCTCATGTATTTGCTTTGTTTGGCCGGTTTTCCACACTAACTAATTACTTATTTGTCAATGTACTTTGTAGATTATTCTTTTTGTCTACTGTGTACGTTCCCTTGGCTGCAGAAAAATACTTTTCACTACTTTGATACGTGTGACAGTAAATCAATCAATCTTAAGCCTTCATAGGTGACAGAATCAAAGGCTTTCATCAGTCAGAAAAGGAGCAATTGCTTTAAGTGGAACTTGGTCGTGGCCAGGAAGACAACATAAATGTTTTAGCGATGCCCTTAGCACATACCGGCAAGTAGGGTACCCCCCATGGCTCGTGACCGACTAAAATAGAGAAGGCTAGTTTGGGAAGGCTCCAAGCGTATTGAGAGATTATCAGGAGTACACAGAGGCAAAGTTGAGGTGTCAGAGAATGCACAAACATCCCAATAAATCATCTACCCGTACCCTCCAAGCATTACCTGCCCCACACGTGGCAGGGTCTGCAGACTGATTTATCAGCCATCTCCAAACTCATTCAACCAGAGTGGAAGCAAGTCATCCTCAATGTCAAGGGATTTCCACAGCAGGGAGGAGCATCTTTCAAGAAATGATAAATTGTGAATTCCTGTGTTTTCTATGCTAATTTGAATGAATAAAAATTAATGGGATTCAGGCCTATAATTTGGTCCTCGTTGAAAGTGTTCAATTAAGGAATCAGCCCTCATATCTGAACTATTAAAAAATAGCAGATGGAGAAAAGTTGCAATATATTTACTTTAAAAAGTGAATGGGTATTTTTCAATTAGAAGGACAAATACCATGTCTAGTGGGTACTCCAATGTTTGTTGCTTTGTACCATGAGGATTGGTAAGGCTCTTCTTTTACTTGCCAAAATAATCAGCAGGTAACTTCTAACAACTCTTTTGAAATTGCACATTTGAACAGGTCCACCCTGATAGCATTGAAAAATGTTAGGGGCACGATTTCCCCACCGTTTTGCGCACAGTGCCGATCCTTTGCACCAGGAGCATCGCGGTAGAGACCCAAATCGGGCTTTCTGCCGGGCGCAAAACACACGCGAGTCATGGTGACGGCTACTCCAGGGGTCTTGGAAGCCAATGGAACCTCATATGTAGTCGGGGCAGGTCATGCCCATGAAAGGGGGGGGGGGGGGGGTGAAGGGAGGCAGAGGCCCCTTTAGTTCGCACTGCAGAAACAAAATTTCTAAGTGGAGACTGATCAGTGAGCAACTCCCCAAGCCCCCAGAAAATGACTAAATGTGGGTGAATACATCTCTAGATCTCACCCAAAAAGCCGCAACACCAAACCTACCCAAAATGACATCTAATCATTTTTGGAGACTCATGCCCTAGATTTCTCACTATTTTTCAATATCATCATCACATACTGTGAAACAGGCTTATGTGTGTGAGTATAAGTGTAACTGGCTTAATTAAATTGAAGACAGTTAGACTACAAGGGTTAAAACATCAAAAAGGGGTAGGTGTGAAGGCAAGTGGAAATCAACAGAGCTAAAATGGAGTGACAGGGGGTCAGAAGGAATACATTAGGCAGATAAAGGATGTGTTTTAAAGTTAATTGTTGTACTTCAAAAGGAAAATATACAATTGGGAGATTGTAAATAGGTGACCCAAAGTAGTAAGTTTACTTTTATAAAAGAAAACATGAAAGATTGATAAATTCTTCAAAAAGACTGGAGAAATTCTTCAAAAAGACTGGAGAAACAATAGAGTTAAAGGCCAATAGAAAAAAAACTATTTAAAGAGAAAATTAAGACTATTGGGTCTGATTATAAGATCTTGACAAGACCATGTGTGCTGGAGACTAATCTGTGAACTCCACCTGCTGTGACGTGGCTGCAAGGCTTTTGAGACAAGCTGTGGCTTCTCAATATCGAATGAGGGGGGGGAAATGTCTGTGTACGAATCCCCTATAGCATCAGTGAATTTTGTGGCAACATTACTAGATTACTAAATGGATAAATTGTGCAAGACAACTTTGATACTATCTGCTTTTGTGTGAATCTATCCATGTTGTTACAACACCCCGGGCTAAGGGGCAGTCAATTCCAGCCCCCTTGACCCAGACTCGTAACACAATTGGATTAACAAATCATTCTTTCAAAAATTCCCAAAGTCTTTCACACTTCGCTGTCCAATAATTAGTCACCTGGTTTATAAACACAATTCCTTTTTCTTAATAGCAAGAACTATAATGAAATATGCAGCAAATACAACTGGTTAACTATTATTTAATTCCTAATTCCCCACTTTTAATTTGGCCCTGACTCCTGCACACATATACACACACACACACACACAAGACAAACAAACACAGTGGGGGAAGCAAAGGATGAAAATAATAAGTAAAAGAAAAAAAGAGTCTTTGTTTCAGATGGTTGTCTTTAAGCAGACCTTCCTTCAAAATAAGTTTTCATATCCAGGTCTCTGTTTGCAGCATCTAATGGTTTCACTGGAGATTCATTCATTCACATTCACTGTTGGTTTAGAAACACATTAACTCACAGTCTTTCTAGAGGGAGAAAGGGAACAGATCCTTGTCCCTGTGTGTCCAGGTCTCAACTTGCTTTCATTAGGTTTTGGAAATCATTCCACTCAGGCAGGATCCAATCATCACCTATTACCAGGCGGAATACATGCTTTTGGCCAATTAATTGGTCATTAGCCAACCAATCGAACTGAGTCCCACCTCTCGGGTGCCACAAAGTCTGAGTCTCGCTGTCCAAAGCTAGCAGCACTATATACTATGTTGCAACTTCTTGAATTACTTATTCTCTCTGCTGCTTGACTTAATGATACATGTCCATTAAGCATCCATGGATCAAAAATAAAGCGGAAATAAGGGAATCAACAGGATGGACCCTTACGTGTCCAGCGCAAAATGACAATCGAAGCCATCCAACATTGCCTGTGGAGCTGTTGGTTGTCTCTGGTGATTTTTGACTCCACTTGCTCCATCTGGAGTCGGTGCTTTAAATACCAACAAAGTATTGAATATATCATTGGCATTTCGATGTAGGAATCATTGAATCCTCTCAGGCCATATTCTAATGGGTATCATCAGGGCTGCTCCTTTAAACAGCAAGACCTAAAAAAAAATCAAGCAATCAATCGAAGAAAGGTCGACCAGCTTTTAATCTTGTTAACAGTTTGATCTTTAAAATAAACACTCCAGCTGCAGCTGATTTAAACTTTCAAGGCCAATTGATTACTGCTTCTGGCTCTGCTACAAATGCAAAATGTATGACAGTAAGCACAGTGTATTCTTGGATGTAGCATATAATTTGTGCCCACTCAGTAGTTTGCAGAGATTTTTCAGTATGTTTTTTCTCTCTCCATGAAATATCATGCGCTAAATTTGTGCTGAAAATAAATGTTTGATTTTTTTTTAAAACCTGACAGATGGCCAAGATTGGGGAAGAAAGGGGCCAGGACAACAAGCGGTGAACGAATTTCCAATCTGCACAGGCACCCACTGATAAGTGAAAAGCAAACAAGGTAGAAAAAGGAATACGTCTTCCTGCTCTGTCTGGTCATGGAATTGTAATTAAATGTTTGTGGACTTGCCTCAAGGAAAAAAAGAGTAAATTGCACTCCACCGGTAGTGGCTGACCCTGCCTGCCTGTGCTCTCCCGCCCCATGACTCCCTCTCTCTCCCCCCACCCCACCCCACCCACTCACCCACCAACCAACCCACCAACCACCTTTTTTACTTTCAAACAACCTCCCAGCAGATTGGTCAGCATTCATTCAGTCAGAAGTCACCACAATGGGAAGAGGGTTGAGCTGACCTGTTTGTGTTTTTTTTCTTACTCTCTGCTGAATTGTTTTCGTCCACCAAAATCACAGTCGATTTATTCTTAGAGTGAGGAACTGATGTAAATTTTAAACAAAAAATAGACTTGCTCCATTGAGGACGAAAGCTTTCCTCTTTATTTGAAAATAAAAAGAAAATGACTCAAATCTGGGCAGAAGCTTTCTTGCCAGCAACTGTTTTTCTTTTAAAGTTGGGGTCTTCCCTTGAATTGATTTTGAAATTTTGGAGCAAGCAGCAGCTGTGTAGGTGTACTGTGTGATTTAGGTGTACTGTGTGATTTAGGTGTACTGTGTGATCTAGGTGTACTGTGTGATTTAGGTGTACTGTGTGATCTAGGTGTACTGTGTGATCTAGGTGTACTGTGTGATTTAGGTGTACTGTGTGATCTAGGTGTACTGTGTGATTTAGGTGTACTGTGTGATCTAGGTGTACTGTGTGATTTAGGTGTACTGTGTGATCTAGGTGTACTGTGTGATTTAGGTGTACTGTGTGATCTAGGTGTACTGTGTGATTTAGGTGTACTGTGTGATCTAGGTGTACTGTGTGATTTAGGTGTATTGTGTGATTTAGTAATCACCATGGGTGCACCGTGTCTTTTGCATTTACATTGGAAGTAAGTGACCCTGCGTAAAACACAAAGGATAATAAATATATCCAGTGAAAGATGATTATTCTTATGATGTTTATTTATGAAAATGTTTTATTCAAGTTGAAGGATAAATTTATTAGCCTATTTTGTTGAAGGGAAATTGGTAATTTTTTTGTTTAAACTGGAAAATAAAACATTTTGCCATAGTCTTATCCAGGCAAAAGGAACATTATAATTTCCCCTGATGACTGAGACAATTACAATGCCTTGATCCTATGCCAAATGTATCATTATAACATGATGGGTACATTAAGAGCAAATTTTAAAAATGCTTTTCCCTTCCAAATCCGTTTCAGATAAAAATTGTTTCTAATGCATTTTTGTGTGCTCATTAGATCAGAATTCCTGGTAATATTCAAAAGGGTTGGGGTGGGGGTGGTCACGCCTTACATTTAATAGGAAGGGCCGCAAAACTGTATGCGACTAGACTTTTGCAAGTAATGGAAGGGTGGGGGATATTCCAGGCCTGAGCTTACAGATTGTGGGTAAGTACAATTCTGCTGATGCTGATCCAGCAGAGGGCAGCAGAGCAGAGCTTCTGATTGGCTGTTCCGGGGAGATTTGCATACGTGGAGTGCGGTCAGCGTAAGTTGAAGGTGCACCTGCATCAGTGACCCGAGGAGTTTGACGGAAGGCGAGCATCCAGCCGAGGGCAGCAGAGCAGAGCTTCTGATTGGCTGTTCCGGGGAGATTTGCATACGTGGAGTGCAGTCAGCGTAAGTTGAAGGTGCACCTGCATCAGTGACCCGAGGAGTTTGACGGAAGGCGAGCATCTAGCCGAGGGCAGCAGAGCAGAGCTTCTGATTGGCTGTTCCGGGGAGATTTGCATACGTGGAGTGCGGTCAGCGTAAGTTGAAGGTGCACCTGCATCAGTGACCCGAGGAGTTTGACGGAAGGCGAGCATCCAGCCGAGGGCAGCAGAGCAGAGCTTCTGATTGGCTGTTCCGGGGAGATTTGCATACGTGGAGTGCGGTCAGCGTAAGTTGAAGGTGGTTTGTGAAGGGGCTGTTCTTGAGTGACAGCTTTACCCGAAACACTACTTACGTAGTGTCTCCCACCCATCCTCCTCCTCTAACCAAAAAAAAAGCTCTGTCCGTTGGATTGCTAAACTAACAAGTTTTTTTATTTTTATTTTTCAGTAGTTGGGAAGTTAGTTCAGTGGGAATGGAGGCTAGGGCAGTTGAATGTTCCTCCTGCAGAATGTGGGAGGAAAGGGTCACCTCTAGTGTCCCTTCTGACAACATCTGCGGGAAGTGCACCCAACTCCAGCTCCTCGAGAGCCGCATTAGGGACCTGGAGCTGGAGCTGGATGAACTTCGGATCATTCAGGAGGCGGAGGAGGTTATTGAGAGGAGTTATAGGGAGGTAGTCACACCTCAGGTAAAAGAAGAAAGTAGATGGGTTACCGTCAGGGGAGGGAGAGGGAACCGGCAGGCAGTGCAGGGATCCCCTGTGGTCGTTCCCCTCTATAACAAGTATACCATTTTGGATACTGTTGCGGGGGACGACTTACCAGGGGTAAGCAATAGGGCGCAGGTCTCTGGCACAGAGTCTGTCCCTGTTGCTCAGAAGGGAAGGGAGAAGAGGAACAGAGCACTTGTCATTGGGGACTCCATAGTTAGAGGAACAGACAGGAGGTTCTGTGGGAACGAAAGAGACTCACGGTTGGTGTGTTGCCTCCCAGGTGCCAGGGTTCGTGATGTCTCTGATCGTGGTTTTGGGATCCTTAAGGGGGAGGGGGAGCAGCCCCAAGTCGTGGTCCACATAGGTACCAACGACATAGGTAGGAAGAGAGATGGGGATTTGAGACAGAAATTCAGGGAGCTAGGGTGGAAGCTGAGAGCTAGAACAAACAGAGTTGTTATCTCTGGGTTGTTACCCGTGCTAGCGAAGTGAGAAATATGGAGAGAGAGGAGTTGAACACGTGGCTACAGGGATGGTGCAGGAGGGAGGGTTTTGGTTTCCTGGATAATTGGGGCTCATTCTGCAAACAGGATGGTCTTCACCTGAACCAGAGGGGTACCAATATCCTGGGGGGGAGATTTGCTAGTGCTCTTCGGGGGGGTTTAAACTAATTCAGCAGGGGGATGGGAACCTAAATTGTAGTCCCAGTGTATAGGATGTTGAGAGAAGTGAGGTCAGGGATAGGGTTAAAAGTTCGAAAGAGGGCACCGGCAAGCAGGACGCTGGTTTGAAGTGTGTCTACTTCAATGCCAGGAGCATCCGGAATAAGGTGGGTGAGCTTGCAGCATGGGTTGGTACCTGGGATCTCGATGTTGTGGCGATTTCGGAGACATGGGTAGAGCAGGGACAGGAATGGTTGTTGCAGGTTCCAGGATTTAGATGTTTCTGTAAGAACAGAGAAGATGGTAAAAGAGGGGGGGGGTGTGGCATTGTTAATCAAGGAAAGTATTACGGCGGTAGAAAGGACGCTTGAGGACTCGTCTACTGAGGCAGTATGGGCCGAGGTTAGGAACAGTAGAGGAGAGGTCACCCTGTTGGGAGTTGTCTATAGACCTCCGAATAGTTCCAGAGATGTAGAGGAAAGGATTGCAAAGGTGATTCTTGATAGGAGCGAGAGTAACAGGGTAGTTGTTATGGGGGACTTTAACTTTCCAAATATTGACTGGAAATACTATAGTTCGAGTACTATAGATGGGTCAGTTTTTGTGCAGTATGTGCAGGAGGGTTTTCTGACACAGTATGTAGACAGGCCAACAAGGGGCGAGGCCACATTGGATTTGGTACTGGGTAATGAACCCGGCCAGGTGTTAGGTTTAGATGTAGGTGAGCACTTTGGTGATAGTGATCACAACTCGGTTATGTTTACTTTAGCAATGGGCAGGGATAGGTATATACCGCAAAGCAAGAATTATAACTGGGGGAAAGGCAATTATGATGCTATTCGGCAAGATTTAGGATGTATAGGATGGGGAAGGAAACTGCAGGGGATGGGTACAATCGAAATGTGGAGCTTTTTCAAGGAACAGCTACTGCGTGTCCTTGATAAGTATGTACCTGTCAGGCAGGGAGGAAGTTGTCGAGCAAGGGAACCGTGGTTTACTAAGGAAGTTGAAGCACTTGTCAAGAGGAAGAAGAAGGCTTATGTTAGGATGAGACATGAAGGCTCAGTTAGGGCACTTGAGAGTTACAAGTTAGCCAGGAAGGACCTAAAGGGAGAGTTAAGAAGAGCGAGGAGAGGACACGAAAAGTCGTTGGCGGATAGGATCAAGGAAAACCCTAAGGCTTTCTATAGGTATATCAGGAACAAAAGAATGACTAGAGTAAGATTAGGGCTAATCAAGGATAGTAGTGGAAATTTGTGTGTGGAATCAGAGGAGATAGGGGAAGCATTAAATGGATATTTTTCGTCAGTGTTTACACTGGAGAAAGACAATGTTGTCGAGGAGAACACTCAGGTTCAGTCGACCAGGCTAGATGGAATTGAGGTTCAAAAGGAGGAGGTGTTAGCAATTTTAGAAAATGTCAAAATAGATAAGTCCCCTGGGCCAGATGGGATTTATCCTAGGATTCTCTGGGAAGCCAGGGAGGAGATTGCAGAGCCTTTGTCCTTGATCTTTATGTCGTCTTTGTCAACAGGAATAGTGCCGGAAGACTGGAGGATAGCAAATGTTGTCCCCTTGTTCAAGAAGGGGAGTAGAGACAACCCTGGTAATTATAGACCTGTGAGCCTTACTTCGGTTGTGGG
This sequence comes from Scyliorhinus canicula, assembly GCF_902713615.1. Lineage (NCBI taxonomy): Eukaryota > Metazoa > Chordata > Chondrichthyes > Carcharhiniformes > Scyliorhinidae > Scyliorhinus > Scyliorhinus canicula. The sequence continues at coordinate 46,008,411 of NC_052159.1, read as the reverse complement.
TAAAATGTTGGAAAAGGTTATAAGAGATAGGGTTTATAATCATCTTGAAAAGAACAAGTTGATTAGCGATACTCAACACGGTTTTGTGAAGGGTAGGTCATGTCTCACAACCCTTATTGAGTTTTTTGAGAAGGTGACCAAACAGGTCGATCAGGGTAAAGCTGTTGATGTGGTGTATATGGATTTCAGTAAGGCGTTTGATAAGGTTCCCCACGGTAGGCTATTGCAGAAAATAAGGAAGTATGGAATTGAAGGTGATTTAGCGGTTTGGATCAGTAATTGGCTAGCTGAAAGAAGACAGAGGGTGGTGGTTGATGGCAAATGTTCATCCTGGAGTTCAGTTACTAGTGGTGTACCGCAAGGATCTGTTTTGGGGCCACTGCTGTTTGTCATTTTTATAAATGACCTGGAAGAGGGTGTAGAAGGATGGGTTAGTAAATTTGCAGATGACACAAAGGTCGGTGGAGTTGTGGATAGTGCTGAAGGATGTTATAGGATACAGAGGGACATAGATAAGCTGCAGAGCTGGGCTGAGAGGTGGCAGATGGAGTTTAATGCGGAAAAGTGTGAGGTGGTTCACTTTGGAAGGAGTAACAGGAATACAGAGTACTGGGCTAATGGCAAGATTCTTGGTAGTGTAGATGAACAGAGAGATATCGGCATCCAGGTACATAAATCCCTGAAAGTTGCCGCCCAGGTTAATAGGGCTGTTAAGAAGGCATATGGTGTGCTAGCCTTTATAAGCAGGGGGATTGAGTTTCGGAACCACAAGGTCATGCTGCAACTGTACATAACTCTGGTGCGGCCACACCTGGAGTACTGCGTGCAGTTCTGGTCACCACATTATAGGAAGGATGTGGAAGCTTTGGAAAGGGTTCAGAGGAGATTTACTAGGATGTTGCCTGGTATGGAGGGAAGGTCTTACAAGGAAAGGCTCAGGGAATTGAGGTTGTTTTCGTTAGAGAGGAGAAGGCTGAGAGGTGACTTAATAGAGACATATAAGATAGTCAGAGGGTTAGATATGGTGGATAGTGAGAGTCTTTTTCCTCGGATGGTGATGACCAACACGAGGGGACATAGCTTTAAATTGAGGGGTGATAGATATAGGACAGATGTCAGAGGCAGTTTCTTTACTCAGAGAGTAGTAGGGGTGTGGAACGCCCTGTCTGCTATAGTAGTAGACTCGCCAACTTTAAGGGCATTTAAGTGGTCACTGGATAGACATATGGATGAAAATGGAATAGTGTAGGTCAAATAGGCTTCAGATGGTTTCACAGGTCGGCGCAACATCGAGGGCCGAAGGGCCCGTACTGCGCTGTAGTGTTCTATGTTCTATGTTCTAGCACCTCATGCTTTCCACATAAGTGAGTTGCTAAATCTGTTCGAAGTTGATCCCATGTAGCATGGTAGTAGTGCCACACAACACGACGGAGGGTATCCACGATCTGAAGACGGGATTTTGTCTCCACAAGGACTGTGTGGTGGTCACTCCTACCAATACTGTCATGGACAGATGCATCTTTGGCAGGCGGATTTCTGAGGATGAGGTCAAGCATGTTTTTCCCTTGTGTCGGTTCCCTCAGCTTTTGCCACAGTCCCAGTCTAGAAGTCATATCCTTTGGGATTTGACAAGCTCAGTGACTAGGGTGCTACTCAACTACTCTTGATGATGGACATTGAAGTCCCCAACCCTGAGTATATTCTGTGTCCTTGCTATCCTCGCTGCTTCCTCCAAGTGGTGGTCAATGTGGAGAAGTACTGATGCATCACCTGAGGAGTTGGCTGGTATGTGGTAGGCTATATTGCCCATGCTTGTTGCCATACAGCTTCATGAAGACACCTGTGGCAACTCCTGCCCACCTGTATACCATTGTGCTGCCACCTCGGCGGAGTCTGTCCAGCTGGTGGGACAAGATATACCCAGGGATGGTGATGTCTGAGACAATGCGTGTAAGCATTGTTTGTGAGATGACTATAATTAACCTGTGAGTCAGCTCTGACAATTTTGGCACAAGCCATTAATTAAGGAGGGCTTTGCAGCTGGGATTCAAAGCCTGGTTCGAAAAGCATTACCCTGGGTCTCTGTACATAATATATAATCTTTATTATTTGTCACAAGTAGGCTTACATTAACATTGCAATGAAGTTACTGTGAGAATCCCCTGGTCGCCACACTCCACCGCCTGCCTTGGGAGAAAACAACCCAGCCCAAATTTCTGTTCTCACATTTCCTTGAAGAGCAACACTTATAGTGAGGACATTGGCAGAATTCATGGGCATAATGTCCATGGGTGGGATTCTGCAGGAATCGGTGGGGCAGGCATCTCTGGTGCCGAGGAGTGGTGTGAACCACTCCGGCGTTGGGCCGCCCAAAAAGTACGAAATTTTCTGCACCTTCAGGGGCTAGGTCGGCACTGGAGTGGTTTGCGCTGCGCCGGCCGGCGGGGAAGGGGCTTGGTGCCACGGCAACCAAGCCTCAACTGGCCGGCATGAGTTGGCGCATGCGTGTGCTGGCGTCATCCCAGCACCTGCACGGGGGGGTTCATCTCCCGGTCTGGAGCCGGCGGGGGCTGGATTCACGCCGCCCTCCGGCGATTCTCCTACCCGGAGGGGGGTTGGAGAATCCTACCCCATGTTTCTCTGTTTGCCTGGCAACCATTAAAGGCATCTTTTCTGCATAAAATAGATGCTAGAAAAAGTGGATGTGAACATAAGATATAAGAGCAGGTGTCGACCATTTGGCTTGTCGAGTCAATTCTGCCATTCAATATGATCCTGGCTGACCTTGTATTTTAGCTCCACCTTCCACCTTTGCCCCACATAACCCTGTTTCCCTGGTAGGTCAAAAAACTGTCTTTCTGAGTCACGATGGAGAATCCACAATCCACTTGGGTGGATAATTCCAAAGATTCACAATCCTTTGAGTTTCCCTTCATTTCAGTCCAATGACTGACTCGTTATACTGAAACTGTGCCCTCTTGTTCCAGATTCCCCACCCAGGGCAAATAACCTCTCAGTGATCACCTTGTCAAGCCCGTTCAGAAATATGTATGTTTCAATGTGATTGCCACACATCCTTCTAAACCCCAAAGATTATGTACCTGATCTACTCAATCCTTCATACCTGGACCAATCTAATGAACCAGATCAGGAGAGGCCAGTTGAGTGCATTACCTTTAATAAAGCATTATAATATTAGGAGTAGCTTTATGTCAGTAGTATTGCAAAAATATATACTTAAAAACAGAATTATTAGTGGATCCTGGCCTCTCGAACCACCTGGATCAATAGTAATACCTTTTTCAGGCCTTAAGGAGAAAGATATGCAGCAAGAACTAACTTCTACCCGCTGATGATCTCTTGTCCCAAAAGTCATGTGTGGATCATTTAAATATTTGGGAAGGGAGTCTTATGTTTGTAGAGGTGCAATTGGAGCCTACGGCCCTGCATTACTGCTGAAAGCCTGGAGTGGCATCTTGCCACTTTGGAAGTGGAAGCCCTAGGGACAGATTGGGCCAAAGAGGCAGATAGTCAATTATTTTGAATTTTTCCAGATGGTGTTGTAGTCTCAGCATCTGGAAAAATGGAAAAATATGTAATAGTAATTGATTTGTCAGACTCTTGGGACTGGTTCGTTAGACCCAGATCAAGGTCTATACCGATCTGAGCAGATATATGAACCTGGGCCAGTCTGACTCTTCTGTCAGAAATATGCGGGAACCCTGGAATATGGTCAGAGTTACCCAAAATGTTGCTATAGTAGGGGAGTGATCAGTATTCCCTTACTGATCCCATTGGATTATGAAAATTGGGTAGAAACCTGCTTATTCTACACTGGGCCCCAAATTGCAACACTCCCAACACAACTGCATCAAGATTCTACCATGCCTGGAGTCAAAGCTCTCAAGCCGACTGACGGAATTGGGGCAAGCAATTTGAAATAAGTATTAACTAAGGACGGAATTTTATCATTTTTCACTGAATGCCAACTCACGCTGGGCACTGCCGGGGTACTGCCTGGGCATGACCATCTCTCTCCTGGGGATGGGGGCTGTACTTGCCTGTGTGCCACGGCAGGTCCTCTTCGTTTGTCAGGGCCTGTTGTCGGCAGGGTGGGGAAATCCCATTGTGATGATGCAGCGGGGAAGCCCGCTAATGATATGTAAGTTTATGGTAATGGGGTTCCCGACCTTTCATGGTGAGAACGCCATTATGTCAATGGTGGTGGTGAGGGATGCGGGGGGGGGGGGGGGGGGGGGGGGGGGGGGGAAGACAGGGGCAGGGGGACGACGACAATGGGAACGGGAAATCTTCGCTGGCTTCAAAGCCGTTTGGGGATTTCCATTGGATTCTCTGCCCCACCATCTTTCCCACCCGCTGAAAACGAGGGTTAAGAATCCCGGCCTAAACTCCAAAAGGCTACCTTCTTTATTGACCACAGGCCGAATTTTTACTCCAGCCAAAATGCTCATCAAACTTTTATCCCACCGTATTGCTATCCAATTTATGACCATTTTCTGCCCTTTGTCTGGGAGAATGGAACGATACATTTATTCAACAATTGAAAATCTATCGTTAGTTTGGTCTGAGGTGGTGACATTTTCAGGGTTACAGAGCAAAAACGCAAGAATCATAGCTGCATTTAATTATTTATCCGTTGTGGCACCTACTGTATATGTTTGTCAGCACAGCTGCTCTTTGACATTCTGGAGCTGTTTTTCCTGCGTTTAAAAAGGCAACTCGAGGAAACAACTCTGTGCGACAACAAAAATTACTTAAAAGATAACTGATGGAATTTGAATTCTTGTACAATAAGTAAATGACAACATAATTTTGCTAATATTTTGCGAAGAGTGTTTGATCATGCCGTAATCAGGTGAGTCAGTGATCCATAAATAACCAAGGAATGGTTTATGTTACTGTACAAGGCCTTATATTGGAGACTTGTTTTCCTGGCTGTTGGCCTTTTAGGCTGGGTGGTAGAGCATGAAATGAATCTACGTCTGTACCTGTAGTGTTAAATTCCACAGGGTGCGTCAGATATTTTGTTGCAAACTGTTGGTTAAATATAGTTTGTGCACTTGGCAAGTGCTCCGAATGGGAGACTGATGGTCTGTTTCTGCGTGTGATTTGTTACAGATTTCAGCAGACCAACACGGTCACTATTTACAGCAATCTGAGAAAACCTTTTGACTGCATTAAGGAATAAGGAACTGCAGAGAGAACGATAAAGAAGCTGGTTCGTGGTGAAGTACAAGATCAGCATTTAAAGGTTGTCAGAACGAACAGATGAATGTAAAAGAAAAGTACAATACACGAGTGAAAAATTATACATTGAGAAAAAAGTGAAAAAAAAACCACTTGAAAAGCTTCAAATTGGCTGAAGGAAGAATCAGCACGTTCTTTCTCGCAAGAGGTTATTTTACTAACAAGTCATCAAAGATATCACAACATTGTCAAAGTGTAGTTTATGTTTCTATGCATTGTAAAAAAAAACAAAGACCCATTTAACATTTAGTCGTCACTAACTATTTATTACATGGTCTTTTATTGAAATAATCAAATAAATCTGAAAGACAGAAGATGACTTCTTCAGTTCAGAACAGCACATTCTGCACTGACAAAGAGGGCAACAAAAAGGAAGTCAAGAATAATAATGAACAATTAGTCGGAACAGATGGAGACGCCAATGCAAATGAAATAACGTCCCAGACGTATATAAAAGAAGAAAAGGAAGAGAGACATAACCTAACAGCTGGCATTGTGAATGAGCACCGGCACACACCACGGAACACAACAGTGGCGAATGAAGCTCTAGATGACTCTGTGAAGCAAGGTTGGGCGTCTCAATCTGCTGAGGTGGGAGATCAATCACACACGAGCAGAAATCTGGAGTTTTCAGAGCCTGATCAAATTGGAACTGCAGAACTGGAAAGTACCGAATATATCCAGCACCACGAAAAAGCTTGCAGTTTACAGTGTCCTGTCAGGGAAGATCGGAAATGTGATACGGGTAAAATTAAGAGTGTTTCTCAAATTCAAAAGGAATGGTATCCCTTAAAAAGGCACACCTACACTACTGAAGCTGCTGCGGAGCATCAGTGGCCAAAGGGAGATGTGACAGATGAAAATAAAAGAATGCATTTCATGCAATTATTGTGCAAGGACTCTTCACCTTTCCATTCATTGGAAAAGGTTACTAAAAAGGATGTATCAGCAGAGATTGGTGTACCCAGAGAAGATGGTGCTGTATGTTTACCAGATAATGTCACAATGACTGACTGTTGTATTGGACCATTGAATTTTCAGGAATTCTGCATGGATGTCTGTGATAGCACTCATTATTCACACAAGGCACCAGAAGAGCTGATCAAAACCATCTCCCCACCTGAATTCACCTCAGTTGAAACAATCGTATTTCATTCTAACTCCTCTACCTCCGAAAGCGAGAAGTCATGCCCAAAACCACAAATGATTGTAGAAAGGCCACTTGACCATGTCAATGTAAGCACATCACATTGTGAAAATAAAGTATCTACTTTGGGTCCAGGTGGTGAACTACTGGTGGCCGTTAATAAACTTGAAGCCCAGTTAAACCTGAATACATTACCCGATCAGTGTAGGGTAATTGAAGAGCACAATGACAGTAGTGACCGGCAGGAGACTGGTGAATTTTTGTCTGAGGTAACAGGAGGTCAGAACAGGAAAAATAGTTTTGAAGTAAGGGAGGAAGAAGAGCCTTGTGATATTAGCCAACAATCGCCCACCAGGCTTCCTGAAGAGAAAGCTAAAACAGTGCAACATCTGCCAGACAACACAAGAGAACAACATCTTAAAAATCTCAATGTTGAGCAAGACCAATTCTCACACCGACAAGTGGAGAGTTATGGTGGTGATAGTCCGGTGTCTGAAAACAATTCTTCAGTATTAACGAAGCAGTGTTGTAAAAATAAAATGTTCAGTCTGATGCATACTGAATTTGGTGCCCAACGTTTCATAGAAGAAGCTGAACATCTTGGAAGCTCTTTTCCAAACACTACTAATAATGTGAAATTTATTATTTCTGGAATTCCAAACACTAACCACAAGACAGATAACACCGTTGAAAGTGATAAAGTGCCATGCACAGGAACCAGCGAACTATCTAAGCAAGAATTTGATAGCCTTCATGATGCCTTTGAAATCATTGAGGGCAAAAAAGAAGACACATGGCAATCTTTTGTGAGTGGCAGTAGTTCATTAGTAAATGAAGCCGGTCAAATGAAAAGCATTTCTAAATTGACAGAAAAGGGGGACGCTGAAGCCCTTAGCACCACATACACCGAGCTGCCGAAGCAACGTCTTTCTAAGCAAGGTGCAAATACAGGACCAGGAGTCTGTCTTGGTCAGTACATTGATGAATGCTCTGTCGAAAAGGCAGAGGGCTTTTTACAAAAGGAATCAAATGAAATAAAGAGCAGTGTGATGATCATTGGTGAAAAACAACTCGTGGGAATTTCTGAAGAGCTTCAGCACACCGAGAGCCTGGTCGTCTCGCAGACTGTAAATCCTGCATTTACTCCTTGTACAGAGGTTGGCTTGAAAGTTACCTATCAATCCTCAGATCCTGCTTTTAATGAAAGCTCCCTGCCTCGGGCTGAGATATTGTCAGAATCTTCGCCGCTCCCTCCATTAGGAGATACGCAGACATCAAACTCATTCTCTAAAGCTGTTTGTAACAGTGGAATCCCAAAACCGATATTACAGCATCCCAGGACCGTTCTAACAGACAAAGGAGAAGCGGACACAAATTACCCGTCCAAGCCTGAAGCTAAACTCATTCCTAAACCCAAGTATGTAAGACCTAAAATTATAACATACATTCGAAAACCACTTCAGGTAAAACCACTTGCGATCCATGAAGTTTTGGGACTATCTCCAAAACTTTCAACATGGACTGAGTGCAATTCTAAACCCTGCTTTTCAAAAGAGTACAAGACCTCTGCATGTGAAAGTAAGCCCCTCTCTGTGCTCAGTGTCCCAGGTTCCACTCATGACATAAACAGACCAGAGTTGCAAAGAACTAAGATATATACTACTGGACTGATGTTATCTGGGATCAAACCTCCTGCTCAGCAGACTTTCCCCAGGATTTTGGGAAAACCACTTCATTCTTCAAGTGATGTCACATCAAAGAAAGCGACTGAAATGTTGACACAGGGGAGCATTCCTGAGGTAAGAGAAACCTTTAACATTCTAGATTATGGGGACTTGTGTTCTCATAAACTCAAATTTGACTTATCATTTCAAGTCTTGGCAGGTTGTCATATTAGTGAGACAGTCTATGTTCGTTCCCTGGATTTTAAGAAGCATTTAGCTCTGACCCATGTAAAAGCTTCAGTTGCACGAGAAAGTCAGATTCCTTCAAATGCTGTGAATGTTGGAAATTTGAAACAGAGTTAATGTTTCAGAACAAAAGGTCACTGACCTGAAATATTAACTTTGTAACTCTCTCTGCAGATGCTGCCTGTTCTGCTGAGTATTTTCAACATTTTCTGATCTTAATTGGTAAAGACTGAAAGTAAATTTAAAAAAAACTGGTTCGAAGTAGCAAATTTAGAGCCACCGGGCTACAGGAGTCAGTTGTTAATTGTGTACCATAGGGATCGGTTGGACTGGGGTCTATTCAAAGGCCTCTAACTTTGCAGACAATATCAAGATGGGAGAAATGCCAATTGATGAGAACCAGAGCGCACAAATTCAGGAGAAATTGGTAACGGTGAGTGTATATGCAGCAAGTGACAGATTAAATAAATGGCAGACAATCCTAAAATGGTGAGGTGAACCAAAAGAATGCGGACATGACAATGTACTAGAGCAGGAGAAGAGAGACCAGGGAGTGTTAGTGCCCTGGTTAACATGAGCCCAGAGTTCCGAGAGAATAAAGAAGGAAGATAAACTCTTGGGCTTCAGAGCAATTATCAGGATATTTAAATTGAAAGAGTGATTTTAAGATTGCACAGGGCTTTGGCACTCCTTATTGATACATTCACGGGCAAATGCTTATCACAGGTCTCATCACAGTTATATTGCCTGTCTAACAAGAATGCTGGTCAAGCATGTTAAACTTTTGTATGCAAACTTCCTGGATCAGAAGCTCCTACAAGGAATATCCCTTGCATCTGGAATATTGTGTAGACTTGAGCCTAAAGTTATTTTTAGGTTATTAAAATCAAGAAACTGACAGGTGATGTACTAGACACTCTTACAAAATATGCTGGGTAGGATTTTCTATTTGGGAGACCATGGGCGGGATTCTCCGTTAGCCGATGCCAAAATCAGGAAGTGCAATTGGGCGGAGAATAGCTTCCGACGCCAAAATCGAGGCAGCCGCCGGTTTGATGCCAAATCTCGATTCTCCGTTCCTCGAAAATGGTGCAAACGCGCCACACGGAGTTTAAACGCCGTTTGCACCTCATTAGTGGGTTCATCTCAGATGGGCTGAGTTTCCGACAGCTTGGTCCACGTGAGCTCTTGAAAATCATGAACCTGGTGTTGTGGCTGCTGAGAGAGAGAGAGGAGGTAGGACGTGGTGAGGAGAGGCTGCTGGGCTGGACATTGGCCGTGCTGGCTGGGTGGGGGTGAGAGTCCTGCCAGGGCCAGGGGTAGAGGAGACTGAGGGGGAGGGGGAACATGCTGAGTGGCTGGGGTGACCACCCTTCGGGTCTGGGGCGGACATCTTGTTGTGCACCCACCGACCACCCACCTTGACCCCTGGCTCTTCACAGTGAACCGGCCATATGGGTGCCCCCACCCCCACACCCCACCCCACACAGTCCTCCCACCCAAGCTCCCCGCCCAACCGGCCACCACCCATCGGCAGAACACCCAGGGCAACACCCACGGCAGCCCCCAGAGAGGGCAGTACCAGCCAACGGTACCCCTGGCAGCAATGATGGGTGCCAGGGGTGGAGGCTCCCATCCTCACCCCTGCCGGTGTCCGGCATGGGGGGGAGGGGGGGGGGGTTAGGGACGTGTGGTAGCAGAGCCCACACTGCCAACCGGGGCCCCCATGTAACCCGTCGAACCTGTTTGGGCACGGGGGTATGCACCATGCTAATATGTCAGCCTTTCACCCCCTGCAGACAATGGATTTTGGAGTACGACCAGCAATGGTGACAGCCCTGCTGGTTGCTGTAGCTCTGCGAGATGCCCTCCAGCCGTACGAACGGGAGCTGCTCAAAGACTATGTGGAAGCTACAGCAGCAGAACGTGCCACAGAGTGGCAGGTGGCAGCCGCCCAGGCTGGGGAGCCGGCCGCCCAACAGGCCAAGGTGGGAGGTGCCAAGAAGGCGCCACATGAGGCCTCATGTGCACCACTTGTCCTTCGAGGACCTGCCGGACCGGGCATGCTGTTGAAGATTCCGGCTGAGCAGAGAGACAGTGCGATTCATGGCACACCTGGCACCGCAGGGTGGGGGAGGACACCCACTCCCATTGTCCATCAAGGTGGCGGTCGCCCTGATCCTTTACGTGAAGGGGTTCTTCCAGGCGCCGAGTGGGAACCTGTCCGGAATCTCTGACTTTGGTGCACAGATGCATCATGGAGTCCTATATGTCCAGGCGGATCACTACATCCATTTTGAAGTGGCCCGTGGCTGGTGACACCTACCCGCAGACCACACACCGACGCGGACACCCACTACAACGACGCCCATACAGCGACCAGGAGTGTGATCGAGCAGTGCTGTCGCCTCCTGAAGATGCGATTTAAGTGCCTGGACAGTTGTGGAGGGGCCCTCCAGTGCGATGCTGAGAGGGTCACATGCATTGTGGCGGCCTGCTGCATCCTCCACAACACACAGCGGAGGGGGCGACGTGCTGGAGGAGGGCAGGCTTCGTCCAAAAAGGAGGATGAACAGGACATGGGACCCAGGCAGGCATGGGAGGCTGCATGACATGCGCACGGGACACTCTGATCGCCTCAAAGTTCACCGACTAGGAGAGAGTGGGGGGGGGGGGGTGCTGGCCAGGGGCACGGACATCACATCCCACCCCCCCTGCCTGCACCCCCTCCATGATACATACCTGCAGCACTATGGGTGGGGGCCCTGGGTTGGCAATAACACCGGGTCTGGCCCACGGGATGCAGGGTGATGACAAACCGCTCTGCGGTGAGGCCTGATGCTCTGCGGTGAGGCCTGGTGCTCTGCGGTGAGGCCTGATGCTCTGCGGTGAGGCCTGATGCTCTGCGGTGAGGCCTGATGCTCTGCATTGTATGACAACATCTGACTCATGCCCACGGTTGCACCGTCCACCTGGGCGATCCATGCATGCGAGCTGGTCATTCCATCGTATGATCCCACCTAATCCCTGGGGTGGCAGTGGTGGGGGCAGGAGGAGGAGGGTGGGAAGCACGGGCCACCCAGAGGGCCTGCGCCATTCCCCTGTGCACCCCCCCCCCTCACACCCATCAGACAGCTCAGAAACAGGTTGCAACAGTGGTATTAGGTGTTTATTGTGAACAAATATTTACAGATCTGTGCACTGACTCCTATGACTGGACTGTGCCCTGCACCCATGCCAATGTAACTGGTGTCTAACTTTCTGGCCTTACAGGCCCTAAGGCTACATCTAGGTGGTTCGCCAAACGGTAGCAGGAGTTGAGGCAGCCTACTGTGAATTGCGACCTGCGTGAGGGTCCGCATTGGCGCGCGTCTTCTGGGGCGACCGGGCCTGTTCCAGGTGGTGTGGTACTGCCCTGTTCTGCCCACCAGGGACAGGAAGAGGGGGGAGTTTGCGGTGCTGCGGGAGTCACCAGAAAGGGCCTCATCACCTTTTCCTCCCTCTGAGTGCCTGATGGCCCCCGGGCTACTCCATGGGACAGGGATGCAAGCGGAGCTATGCCTTGAGACTCCACCACCACTGCATGCCAGCACAGATGATGTTGCCCACGGCGCTGACTGCCTCTACTACCTGCACCCAGGCACGACGGGTGGCATGCCTAGCAGCCTCCTTCCCAGTACTGGGTACAGGGTCACCCGCTGCTCCTCCACCGCGTCCAGGAGGGTCTCCAGCTCGGCATCGGTGAATCTTGGACCCGCTCTCCTTAAAGCCATCTTGTTGGATGGAATGGTGTGTGCGGGATGAAAATCGTTTATCTGTGGCTGCGGCTTGACAGCTCCTGAGTGTCAATCACGGAGCCGGTGAATCTGGTGCCATTTTTAATTAGAATTGATTGTGTTCCACATGGTGCTGGTGCTAGCCCATTGATACGAGCAGAATCGGGGCAGGTGTGGCGCCAATTTTTCTGTTGTGAAAGTCCATGGATTCTCAGTTGGCGTAATCACAGAAACGAATAAGCCAACCCTGTGTTCTTCCACCAGAGGCCATGATGTGGAGATGGCGGCGTTGGACTGGGGTGAACACAGTAAGAAGTTTTACAACACCAGGTTAAAGTCCAACAGGTTTGTTTCAGACACAAGCTTTCGGAGCACTGAAGGAAGGAGCCTGAGGAAGGAGCAGTGCTCCGAAAGCTCATGTTTGAAACAAACATGTTGGACTTTAACCTGGTGTTGTAAGACTTCTTACTGTTCCACCGGAGGAGAATTGCTACCGATTTACGTTTCCCCTGGGAGCGCAGATCAGGAAGTAATTCCGTATTCCTTGTCACACAAATTTCTGAATGCCGAGGAATAGGTGGGACCCTGGAGGGAACCCCACTACTGGACCGCCATTTTGAGCGGGTGGCCCAGTAATGAAGTCCTACGGCCGCCACCCCTTCCCGCATTGCAAAGCAGCCCCCACCCCTGGATTTTCCGGCCTCCCTGGGTCTGCCTGACCAGAAACCCCCCCCCCCCACATGGACCTCCTCAATAGGGCGACCAACCTAATAGGGCCCCTCCCACAGGGACTCCCTAACTAGAGGGTAGTCCCACAGGGACTCCCTAACTAAAGGAACCTCCCACCGAGATCCCCTAACTAAAGGGACCCCAGGGCAGCACGGTGGCCTAGTAGTTAGCACAGCTGCCTCACGGCGCTGAGGTCCCAGGTTCGATCCCGGCTCTGGGTCACTGTCCGTGTGGAGTTTGCACATTCTCCCCGTGTCTGCGTGGGTTTCGCCCCCACAACCCAAAAATGTGCAGAGTAGGTAGATTGGCCATGCTAAATTGCCCCTTAATTGGAAAAAATAATTGGGTAATCTAAATTTATATAAAAAAAAACTAAAAAAAAAACTAAAGGGACCCCCCTCTCCGATGAACCCTGACCCTGGTGCCCAGGGCACGTTCCCAGTTTTTGATTCTCCGCCGCATTGGGGCATCCCGGTAACAGAAGCGGGGAATGCAGGCAGCTTACTTTGTTAAAATGAAGCACATTGGGCTATATTGTTTTCAACTGTGTGTGACCATTCTACAATACACTGAGGAATATTTCTGATGCAAGAAAATAAAAATAAACAATTAAGTTCCAGAACACTAAGGGCAGCAGGGTAGCACAGTGGTTAGCACAGTTGATTCACCACGCCAGGGTCCCAGGTTCGATTTTGGCCTTGGGTCACTATCTGTGCGGAGTCTGCACGCTCTCCCCGTGTTTGTGTGAGTTTCTTCCTGGTGCTCCGGTTTCCTCCCACAAGTCCCGAAAGACGTGCTGTTAGGTAATTTGGACATTCTGAATTCTCCCTCTGTGTACCCGAACAGGCGCCGGAATGTGGCGACTAGGGGCTTTTCACAGCAACTTCATTGCAATGCTAATGTGAGCCTACTTGTGGCAATAAAGATTATTATTATTAAAACTTCTGGCTGTGGGACCTGAGAATCCAGCTCTTTATCTTTGCCGATATGCAAGTGAATCTTAGTGAAAACATCAGATAAATGTCACTTTAGAAAACCTGCAGTTTTGGTACAATTTAGTTTAACAATTGTGCCCAAAGTGTAACCTTTACTCCAGCTTTGACTTTACGGTATGACCAGGATATTCTATTGGATGTCTGTATTTCGATGCTCAACATATTCCTTGCTTGACAAACTGTCCCCTCCTTCTCTCCCTCAGGGCTCAATACGTGTGTTAATAACAACTAATTTCATTGACCTGATCAAACAACAGAAAATGGTTCAAAAAATAGCATTTTCTCAGTCAACCTACCAAAGTTACAGATATTAAGTAATGCTTAAAAGTATTCTTATAATTCCTACATGTTAGAGGAACAAAATGTCGGGCTGGATTCACCGGTCCCCTCGCCGCGTGTTTCTCGGCAGCGTGCCATTCGTGTGGCAGGATTCTTTCGTCCTGTCGCTTGTAAGTAGGATTTCCCATTGATGCCACCCCATTGCTGCCGGGAAACCTGCAGGCGCGTGGGAACCGAGAATCCCAATGGCCGGAGAATTCTGACTCAACAAAATTCATAGAAGTTCATGGAATCATAGAATTAACATTGCAGAAGGAGGCCATTCGGCCCATCAGGTCTGCACCAGCCCTTGGAAAGAGCTTAAGCCCACACCTCAGATCCCTGTAGCCCAGTAACCCCACCTAACCTTTTGGACACGAAGGACAATTTAGCATGGCCAATCCACCCAACCTGCACATCTTTGGACTGTGGGAGGAAACCGGAGCATCCGGAGGAAACCCACACAGACACGGAGAGAAAGTGCAAACGCCATACGGACACTCACCCGAGGCCGGAATTGAACATGGGACCTTGGAGCTGTGAGGCAGCAGTGCTTACCACTGTGCCACCATGCTGCCCTATATTTTAGAGATATAACAATCAAACTTTGGCTTATTTACGAAAAGCAAACAAAAGGGCATTCTTTCGGCCAACACTCAAGATTAGTCCAAATCTTTAAAAATCCTCAAACAAACTAGCAGCATCTGAACAAGTTGCAGCAAAAAGGCTGCTTTTTTTTAGGAAACATTTTATTGATGCATTTATCATTTTAATATATTAACATTCTAAATAACAGAACGGTCTGACACACGCAATAACCCCAGTAACATGCCCAACTTCCCTCCGCCCTAACTCCTAGCTACCCATATATTAGATTCCCTGCCCTTGGGCGCGATTCTCCGAAATGGAGACAGAGTGTTCGCGCCGTTGTGAACACCGTCGCATTTCACGCCGGCGCGCAAGTGGCGCGGGCACTACCGATTCTGGCCCCTGCACGGCACTGGAGCAGTTCACACTGCTCCAGCCTCCCTCCCCAGCGCCAAATGGGCGCCGTGTCAACCCGCGCATGCGCAGGGGACTTCCCCTGGGGGTTCAGGGGCCGGCAGCAAAATAAAATAGGGCCAGGGCTGGAGAGGCCGGCCCGCTGATCGGTGGGCCCCGATCGCAGGCCAGACCCCATCGGAGGCCATCCCTCCCCCGGTGAAGGATCGCATTTCCCTGCCCCACAGGCCGCCTCCCGAGCCTACGCGCGTAGTTCTGCCGTGGACAGCGGCCCGCTAGAGTATCGCGCTGGCGCAAATGGCGCCGATCCTCTGCTCCTCGGAGAATCGCCTGCCGGCGTCAGACCGGCGCCGCGGGAAAAAAATGGCGCAAACGGCGCGGCATGGGAGAATCGCGCCCCTTATTCTTCATTTCCATGCCTACCCTTCACCACCCCCCCCCCCATTTCCCCCCCACTTCTGCTGACGGTCAGTTTTCCTTAAAGAAGTCGATGAATGGCTGCCACCTCCGAGCGAACCCCTGTGTTGAACCCTTTAAGGCGAACTTGATCTTCTCTAGCCTGAGAAACTCTGCCGTGTCACTGACCCACACTCCTGACTAAGCTCCGAGTCCCTCCATCCCAGCAAAATCCATCTCTGGGCCCCCAGGGAGGCAAAGGCCAAAACGTCAGCCGTTCTCCCCCCCTCCCCTCGTCCCCACAGGCTCCCAGATCTTCCGATACTCCAAATATTGCCACCTCTGGACTCGGAGTCACCCTCTCTTCCAGGACCTCTGACATGACATCTGCGAATCCCTGACAAAATCCCCTCGGCTACGGACAACGCCCAATACATATGTACATGATTCACCGGACTTCCCCCTCACCGCCCACACATGTCCTCCACCTCCTCAAAAAACCTACTCATCCAGGCCACAGTCATATGAGCCCAGTGGACCACTTTGAACTGGATCAGGCTAAGCCTGGCATACAACGAGGATGCATTGATTCTTTAAAGGCCTTCTCCCATAGCCCGACTTCCAACTCCTCTCCCCCAACTCGTCTTCCCACTTCCTCTTCGCCTCCCTGATTGGGACCCCTTCCCACTCCATCAATTCCTTATATATTTCTGAGACCCTCTCCAACCCCTGTTTTTGACATCATCTTATCCTATAGCCCCCTTAGAGGGAGCCCCCCCCCCGGAGTGAACTGGTGATTGTTATAGATCGCCGGCCACACTGACGCCCCCTCCAGTCTCATGTGCTGCTTCCATTGCCCCCACGCTCTCAGGGCTGCCACTACTACTGGGCTTGTGGAGTAATAATAATAATAATCACTTATTGTGACATTCCGGCTCCTGTTCGGGGAGGCTGGTACGTGAATCAAACCCGTGCTGCTGGCCCTGTTCTGCATTACAAGCCAGCTGAATAGCCCCCTGTGCTAAACCAGCCCTAAACAGAGCCAGCAAGAACGGCAGAGGTGCCGTTAACAGAGCCTCCAGACTCGTGCCCTTACAAGATGCCGCCTCTACTCGCTCCCACTCCGACCCCTCCCCCACTACCCACTTCCTAATCATCGAAATGTTAGCCGCCCGCGCCCTCGCTCAAGAAGGACCTTCTTCACCCTCGGGGCTTTCCCAGATCCCAAATATAAAACCCTAGATCGCCGCGTTCACTTTCCTAAAAAGTTGGGGGGAGCACTCCAAGCTCCTTGAACTGAGCTCCAATCTTATATGAAGTCCACCTTGAGTCCACCGAACGCGGCCCTCTTTTCTGCCAGCTCCGCATCCATGTCCTGGTAGAAGCTGATGGCGTGGCCTTCCCACTTAAAGTCGCGGTGTTCCTTTGTCCATCTCAAAACCCTCTTCCTTGAAGCTGTGGAACCTCACTATTACCGCACGCAGTGGACCTTCAGGACGAAGCCTCAGCCAGTATGTTCCCACATGACCCTTAACGTCCTTGTCAATCAAAAATCTATCTAACTCGGCCTTGAATATATTCAGTGCCTCAACCACTGATGCTTGTGAGGGATAGAGAATTAAAAAGACTAATAACCGACCCTCTTTTTAAAATTTTAAAATAAATTTTGAGTGCCCAATTATGTTTTTTCCAATTAAGGGGCAATTTAGCGTGGCCAATCCACCTACCAGGCACATCTTTGGGTTGTGGGGGTGAGACCCACGCAGACCTGGGGAGAATGTGCAAACCCCACACAGACCGTGACCTGGGGCCGGGATTGAACCCAGGTCCTCAGCACCGTAGGCAGGAGTGCTAACCATTGCGCCACCGTGCCGCCCCCACCAACCCTCTTAAGAGAAGAAATTCCCCCTCATCTCCAACTTAAATGGGAGACCCCTTAATTTGAAACTGTCCCTTCTTGTTCTACCTAAAAGGAGCAGCTTTTGTACAGGCCCTGCCTTGAATTATGGTACATTCCCTCCTTAACTGTCTGCTGCTCTTGTTTTGAATATGTGTATTATTTTGTAACATGCTTTGGGATGGTTAGAGTAGATCAATCTTATTCATTCACAAGCACTCATGTGAATCTGAGAACAAAAACCTGAGTTTCACTTAATTCCTTACTGTCTCAAATGTAAGAAACTTGTTAATGTTTCATTATAGAGGGAACTGTAGCCCCATCAATATCAGGTAAGCAATTCAAATGCTTTAAGTAATAAAGACACCAAATGTGCAGAGAGAACAATCCCAAATGGAAAAAATAAATACTGCAGATGTGGAAACAGTCAGCACGTCAAACTGCATCAGGTAGAAAACATCTAGGCCGGAATTTTGAAAATGGCCCCAACTGCCAACCCCCCACCAACACACACACTTTCCCGGGGTGGGGTGGATTCCTGTAGTGGAGGCAGCTTGCCATTGGCCACCAGTAGAACCTTCAGGTCCAGACTTGCTGAGTGTTTTCAACTATTTCTATGTTTTTGTTAACCAATAGGGAATTTTTCGATTAAAAGTAATTAATTATTTATTTGTAAGCATGTCTGGCTAAATATTTATTGGATACTAGTAAATTATTAATCTGCATTTTGTCAGATCTTTGTGAAATAGTTTAAAAGGAATGTTCTAATTTTTGGACCACAGAAGCCTGATTGGATTTTATTGATGTGGAACAAAACAAATAGAACAGAAAATAAACTGAAAATTACAAATGCTGGAAATCTGAAATAACAACTTCAATTTAGGATTACTGTCAGAATTATAGATTTGTCTTTTTGTCGGATATGTGAAACAGTCGAGAAAGGAAATAGCATAGTGCTGGCCTGTAAGCACAAAATGGGTGCAGGAAATAATCCCTGCGCCTGAAGATGGAGGCCGGGAATTGTAAAACACTTGTCCTCTGCCTCTTATGTAAATATTCTGGGTGAACTCGTAGCTCAACCAATGAAACTGTGAAATGTTGGTCCCACTTCCTCGTTAGCAAGTGCCCTGAGATACGCCTTAGGGTTGGGGGGGGGGGGGGGGGTTGCGATGGAAGATCAACAGGAGGAGGATGGGTGATTGAGGCTGTAAGTGACCATTAGAAGCTCCGTGGAGCAGGGAGGAATCCTAGAAACCCTCAAAACTAGTTTGAAACTGGCTTCAATGGTACAATGATTTGTGTAAAACAGCTCCACTAGAATTCTAACTTGATTATCTGTGAGCACTTGGTTTAAAGTAAAATTGATTTCTGCCGAAACAGCTTTGCTATGTTGATGGGGTGAACTGTACAGCTCCTGGGATCAAAAGGGGCGTTGTGAAGCCATTACCAACAACATTTATGTATCTCTCATTCCTACTACCACAGAAATTGGGAAAGAATAGCTTCCCCTTAGCTTTATGATGTGGAGATGCCAGCATCGGACTGGAGTGGGCACAACAAGGAGTCTTACAACTTCAGGTTAAAGTCCAACAGGTTTGTTTGGAATCACTAGCTTTTGGAGCGCAGCTCCTTCCTCGGGTGAGTGGGGACAGCCACTGACCAGGCTCCACCATGTTCAAAGTTTCTGAACGAGGTAAAACCAAAGCTCGGGGTAATCTAATTTCTTGTAAAACTCCTTGAACAACCATTAGATCTCTCACTTGTATATTGAGGTAATTAATTTAACCCCAACATTTATCACATTTGGAGTATTAATCAGTATTCCCCATAATACTGGATCATAGATGCCAGAAGTCGCTGCACAAGTCCTTTGTATTGCTATGAGGATAAAATGAGAGAGATTTATTCAGGGTCAGGGTTAAATTATGATTTAATTCTCCAGGAAACTGTTTTGCTTTCAAAGATACTCTAAAGTAGTCACACGTCTGAGGACTGCATCATATCTGGATATAAAAGTAAAGTTGCCATAGTCCCAGATGACCATAGGCTGCTTTCCCCTTTGACAGGAAGAGCTGACTGGCGGTGATTTAACCTGAGGATCACCACACCTCAGGTGACGGGCAAGGTTGAGAAGGCAGCACCTTCATGAATATCCTCAGCCGGTACGGGAATTGAACCTGCGCTGTTGGCATCGCTCTGCATCACAAACCAGCTGCCCAGCCAACTGAGCTAAACTGGCACCTGGTGAATGTACCTATTAGGCAATCTCATCATCAAACTCAATGAGCGTAACAGTTGCTTCAGTGATAGAACTATTGGATTCCCCCATATTAATGGACCCCAACTAGGATGGGAATATTCTCTGATAATTAACCTGACTGCTTTTAAATGTTGTTCGAGCCATCGTTCTCATTCATCTTCCCTTGACGTCAAAGAAAACAGAAAATTCTCCTTTTTTCCTTGGAATAATTGCACAATGCTCGAGAAATGTTCCACCTACACAGAAATGCACCAGGAGTTACCTGGTCTCCATGTGGCTGTATATTTTGTACTGCTGTAAAGCACTTAAAGTCTGCGATGGGAATTTGACATGCAATCAATGAAAAAAACGGCAGAATTAAGAGCATTAAAAAAAATCTCAATACTTGTCAAACCATCACACAAGAATTCAATTTCTTTTGATCAAATGATGGTTTATGAGGTACTTGTTCCTATGAAATGTACAGTCACTTCCAGCTAAAGATCACAGGCATGATTATAAAGTGAAGGATGACTCTGTAATCTTTTCGAAGGCTGGTCGAGAAAGCACTTAGTAACATGAGATCAAATACAAACCACTTCAGCAGCTTTTTTTTTTCACAGCATGTGAGCATCCAGAGAAATAGTTATGATCTGTATACTCAGTACATATTTATAGACTCACTTAGGACAATCAGTAAAACCTGACTTCAGTAAATAAAAATCAAACGCTGTGTTTCGCCAGAACTCTCTTGCTCGTTATGGCATGATGGCATAGTGATTAACAGTATTACCTCACAGCATCAGAGACCTGGGTTCGATTCTGACCTTGGGTGGCTGTCTGTGTGGAGTTTGTACATTCTTCGCTTATGCTCGGGTTTTCTCCTGGTACTCCGGCTTCCTCCCACAGTCCAAACATGTGCAGGCTTGGTGCATATGCTAAATTGCCTCTAGGTAGGGTTACGGGGATAGCGTTGAGAATTGAGCTGAGGTAGAATGGGGGATTGGGCCTAGGTAGGGTGTTCTTTCAGAGGGTCGGAGCAGACTCGATGGGCCGAATGGTCTCCTTCTGCACTGTAGGGATTCTGATTCAATTATATAAATTAATCTCTAACATACCCTTGTGACTTGAAACTTCTTGAACCCGGTGAAAATTCACACTCACATTTTATTCATTAAAAAAAAAACCCAACCAACAGGACCTCCTTTTTAAGCTCCCTAGGTTCAAAATCCAAATGGTTCTATGTTGGAAAAGCCCGATTGAGTGCTGGGGATCAAGGATTTGCCAGCAAAATGGATGCGAGATGTTTATGGGCGAACAAAGTTTTAATTTTCTACAGTCTTTGGGTACTGGGGCTTTCATAAGTCTAGTTCATTCTGATTTTACTAGTTTTTGTTTCATTAGCTTTATTTTTAAACTTGTGTGAATATGGGGACGGATTTGAGCTAGGAATTGCCATTGAAGGATCGGGGGCTTGAGCAGAATATCCTGCGAGAATTGGGAAATATGGTTGTCGATGGAGAGATTGCATTTCCTGATTTTCCCCGCCCCTCGCCGACGTCACCGAGATTCACGCCCACAAAGGGCAAGAACCTCAGTTTAATAGCTTTGATTTAAATATTATTAGTCTCAACCCCCAACATTATGGCGATCCCTCCGGGGGCCAGCGACTTGCCTGGGAAGCGGACTGGCACTGCCTCTGGCACTGCTGGAACCTGGAGTCCCATGGGGGTGCATTGTTGTGTGGTGCAGGGGGAGTGCCAGCTGTATGTCTCCGGTGTTGGGGGGGTGTTGTGAGGGGGAGGGAGCGGGATGCCAGGGGTGTCAGAGGTGGGAGAGCCCCTGATACCTCCGTGATGGGGCCTGTGGGCCATAAGGCAGTGGCACTGATCAGAGTGCGCTTTAAAGATGGCACCCTGATCTTTTTCGAGCCAGTTGCCAGCCTTATGAAACCTCGTCCTGCCAGAGTGACTGCGTAAACGACGCCCACTCTTCTTTTTTTTGTTGAAGAGGCTCAAGATTTGCCAAGAAAACAGGTCTCTACAACTGGAGAGTTCCATGCCAGTTGTCGATCTGAGCTGATACTTTGGATTGGATTTGTTTATTCTCATGTGTACCAAGGTCCAGTGAAAAGTATTCATTCCGTACAAGAAAATACAAAGGGCATAGAAAAATGCACAATGTACATACATGGACACAGGCATCGGGTGAAGCATACAGGAGTGCAGTCCTACTCAGTAGAGAAGATGTATGAAGAGATCAGAATAGTCCATAAGAGGGTCATTCAGGAGTCTGGTAAGAGCAGGGAGAAAGCTATTTTTGAATCTGTTCGTGTGTGTTCTCAGACTTTTGTATCTCCTGCCCGATGGAAAAAATTGGAAGAGTGAATAAGCCGGGTCGGAGGGGTCTTTGATTATGCTGCCCGCTTTCCCAAGGGAGCGGGAGGTGTAGACAGAGTCAGTGGATGGGAGGCCGGTTTGTGTGATGACTGGGCTGTGTTCACGAATCTCTGTAGTTTCCTACGGTCTTGTTCCAAGCAGTTGCCATACCAGGCTGAGATGCAGCCAGATAGGAGGCTTTCTATGGTGCATCTGTAAAATTGGCAAGACTCAATGTGGACATGCTGAATTTCCTTAGTTTCCTGAGAAGCATAGGCACTGTTGTGCTTTCACGATTATAGCGTTGACATGGGTGCACCAGGACAGTTCGTTGGCGATGTCCACACCGAGGAATTTGAAGCTGTCAACCATCTCCACCTTGGAACCATTGGTGCCAAATTCTGGTAAGATTCCACCCTCTATCTTGCTTTGAATGAGAATCCTTTAATATTGAAGTTGTAGGTAAGAAATTCACAGTTATTGGAGTTAGAATCATGAATATGGTTCCCTAATTCTAGGAAGTGCTGACTCCGGAAGTAATGACCCGGGAGTGCTGACTCAGCAAGTAGTGACTCAGTGAATGCTGACTAGACAAATTCTGATTTAGTATATAATAAGCAGTGATTAATGTGTAAGTGAATAAAGATTCAATGAATGTTGGTTGAGTGAATGACAACTCAATGATTGATGATTATATGCATCTTGACTCCATGGATGCTCATGCAGTGAATATTAAATCAAGAAGCAATGAGTCAGCAAATTATTATTATTGGATGCTGACTCAGTGAATGCTGATTCATTGAAACCTCATTCAGCAAATGCTTAATCAGTGATTACAGATCGCAAACACTGACTCTGTAGGGGCGAAATTCTCCGAGCCCACGCAGGGTCGGAGAATCGGCCGGCAGCGGCGTTAATCCCGCTCCCGCAGGGCTTTTTATTCTCTGACCGGCCAAAAACTGGCGTTGTGCAAATCCCGCCGGCAGCCTCTGAAAACAGCTGGCGCCGGCGGGATTTCATTATATTTTTGTTTCAACAAATCTCCGGCCCGGATGGGCCGAAGTCCCGCCGACGTGGCCATGGGTCACGTCGGCGAAAAACAGAGTAGCTTTAAAAACGGCGTCAACCATTGATGATGGTTGACGCCGTTCAGTGTCCGAGGGCAATTGGGGGGGGGGGTTGCGGCATTGGGGGGGGGGGGTTGCGGCATTGGGGGGGGGGTTGCGGCATGGGTGGGGGGGTTGCGGCATGGGGGGGGGGGTTGCGGCATGGGGGGGGGTTGCGGCATTGGGGGGGGGTTGCGGCATTGGCGGGGGTTGCGGCATGGCGGGGGTTGCGGCATGGGGGGGTTGCGGCATTGGGGGGTAGGGGTGGGTGGGGAGGGGGGTAGGGGTGGTGGGGAGGTGGTGGGGGTGGTGGAGGGGGTATGGGTGGTGGGGGGGGGGTTTGGGGGCAGCGGCGTGCAGAGAGGGGGGGCGACGGATGCCCGGGGCCAACGCACCGTCGCCCCCCCCCTCTGTACGCCGCTGCCCCCTACCCCAACCACCCCCCCCTCACCACCCCTACCTCCCTCCAACGCCCCTACCCCCCTCACCACCCCAACGCCCCTCCCCACCACCCCTACCCCCCTCCCCACCACCCCACCACCCCTACCCCCCTCCCCACCACCCCACCCCCCTCCCTACCACCCCACCCCCCTCCCCACCACCCCACCCCCCCTCCCCACCACCCCTACCCCACTCACCACCACACCTACCCCCCTCCCCACCACCCCTACCCCCCTCCAACGCCGCCCCCCATCTCTCGCAACGCCGCAACCCCCCACCCTCAACGCCGCAACACCCCCTCATCGCCGCAACCCCCCCTCATCGCCGCAACCCCCCCTCAACGCCGCAACCCCCCACCCTCTCATCGCCGCAAACCCCCCCTCAACGCCGCAACCCCCCCCCTCTCAACGCCGGGTCCCCCCCCCCCTCAATGCCGGTACCCACACCCCCCCTCCCTCTGAAGGCCGGCACCCACACACCCCCCCCCCCTCTCCTCCTCCCCCCCTTCCTTCCTCCCCCCCTTCCTTCCTCCGTTAGTGGGGGGGGGGTGTGCGGCGTTAATGGGGGGGGGGTGCGGCGTTGAGAGAGGGGGGGCGGCGTTGGAGGGGGGTAGGGGTGGTGGGGAGGGGGGTAGGGGTGGTGAGGGGAGGGGGTTGGGGTAGGGGCAGCTGCGTGCAGAGGGGGGTGACGGTGCGTTGGCCCCGGGCATCCGTCGCCCCCCTCCTCTGCACGCCGCTGCCCCTACCCCAACCCCCCCTCACCACCCCTACCCCCCTCCACCGCCGCCCCCCCCTCTCTCAACTCAACGCCGCAAACCACCCCTCTCCTCTCAACTCAACGCCGCAAACCCCCCCTCTCCTCTCAACTCAACGCCGCAAACCCCCCCCTCTCCTCTCAACTCAATGCCGCAAACCCCCCAACGCCGGGTCTGTCTCTCTCCTCCTCCCCCCCCCCCCCCCCAACGCCGGGTCTGTCTCTCTCCTCCCCCCCCCCCCCCCCCCAACGCCGGGTCTGTCTCTCTCCTCCTCCCCTCCCCCCCAACTCTCTCCTCCCCCCCCCAACGCCGGGTCTGTCTCTCTCCTCCTCCCCCCCCCCCCCCCCAACGCCGGGTCTGTCTCTCTCCTCTCCCCCCCCAAATGCCGGTCTGTCTCTCTCCTCCTCCCCCCCCCCCCCCCAAACGCCGGGTCTGTCTCTCTCTCTCCTCCCCCCCCAAAATGCCGCAAACCCCCCAACGCCGGGTCTGTCTCTCTCCTCCTCCCCCCCCCCCCCCCCCCCCAACGCCGGGTCTGTCTCTCTCCTCCCCCCCCCCCCCCCCCCCCAACGCCGGGTCTGTCTCTCTCCTCCCCCCCCCCCACGCCGGGTCTGTCTCTCTCCTCCTCCCCTCCCCCCCAACTCTCTCCTCCCCCCCCCAACGCCGGGTCTGTCTCTCTCCTCCTCCCCCCCCCCCCCCCCCCCCAACGCCGGGTCTGTCTCTCTCCTCTCCCCCCCAAATGCCGGTCTGTCTCTCTCCTCCTCCCCCCCCCCCCCCCCCCCCCCAAACGCCGGGTCTGTCTCTCTCTCTCCTCCCCCCCCAAAACGCCGGGTCTCGCCACTTCCGCAGCGGGTGAAACTGACGCGTATCGCGTCAGTCCGCTGCTGGCCCCTCCGGGAACGGAGAATAGCCGCCTAAAAGAAGGCCCCCACGCTGGAGTCATCCACACCAATTATGCTCGCCGGAAATCGGCGTTATGACGGTCTGCGGAGAATTTCGCCCCAGATTCTGACTCTGTGAATGATGGCTCAGTGATAATATTATCCCCACTTTATTTCCTGGAACAAGCACTCTGACCCCCACAAGGGAAACATTAGAAAGCTCGAGGCAGGGTAGAGTGGTTGAAAACAGGGAGACACAGTGGTTAGCACTGCTGCCTCACTGCACCCAGGGCCAGGATTTGATTCCTTCCTCGGGTGTGTGTTTGCGTGGAGTTTGCACATTCTTCTAGTGTCTTGAGTGGGTTTGCTCCGGGTGCTCTGGTTTCCTACCACAGTCCAAAGATGTGCAGATTAAGTGGATTGGCTGTACTAAATCGCCCCTGATTCTCCAAAGGTCAGTGGTTAGTTGGGTTACAGAGATAGGCAGGGGATTGGGCCTGGGAGGGTGCAGCCTCAATGGGCTCAATGGCCTCCTCCTGCACTGTAGAGATTCTGTGATTTTATGGTTTAGTGATTTGTTTCTGCCGTTGGAAAGCTGGAGGGGGCAGAGGCTCCAAAAGGAGACCCAAAATGGCATTAACGAGAATCCGATTGCCATATATTTCCATGTTATAGGCGGATCACTCCGCTGTATCCTCTCCCCACGGAAGGAATTCTGTCACGACAGCGGGGGTTTAACAACGGGTCGAGACAAACAAGGAGCTGCCAGGGCGCCCTTTAAAAATGGCACCTGGATCTGTCCGGGACCGAAGTTGGCGGTGGGACCGGCACATTCCGAGCCTGCCTCATGTGGTGGGACCCACCTCCACGATTTGCTTTCACAATCTGACAAAAAATATGGTTGTCAAAACGGGCAGCTGGCAGGCTAAACGCTGCCTTCCCCACTTGAGTTGACACACAGTCAAAGAAAGAGAAATTTCAGCCCAATGAATAATGACACAATCAATGACACAGTCAATGACACAGTCAATGACACAGTCAATGACACAGTCAATGACACAGTCGATGCTAGTTCAGTTGCTGCTGACTCAGTCAAAATATTCAAAAAGGAATTGAAAATTTTCCAAATACCAGGTTAGGCCTGTACTCATTGGAGTTTAGAAGAATGAGAGGCAACCTTATTGAGACATATAGGTTTCTCATGGGGCTTAACAGGGTAGATGCGGAGAGGATGTTTCCCCATGCAGGAGAATCCAGAGTGGCATGATCTCGGAGCAAGGGCTCGTACATTTAAGACACAGATGAGGAGGTATTTCTTCTCTCAGAGGGTAGTGAATCTGTGAAATCATTTACCGCAGAGATCTGTAGAGGCTGAGTCATTAAATATGTTCAAGGCTAAGATCGATGGATTTGTAATCGGTTTGGGAATCCTGGGTCATTGGGATAAGGCGGGAAAGCAGAGTTGAAGATTATATCAGATCAGTCATGACCTCATTGAATGGCAGGGCTGACTCTATCGGCTGAATGGCCTTATCTGTCCCTGCATCTTCTGGTCTTATGGGAAGTAGTGGGATATGGAAGAAAGAGGAAAGGGATGTGCTGTTTGGCTGCCTCGCAAAATGGAATACAAAGTCGGGTAGTCTTTGGCCTGTAAAAAGTTGGAGAGTCCTTCATCCCGGATGCCCAAGATGGTGTGATCCTGGATGAGCTCATCCTTTAACGCTCCGTATGTGTAAGAACTAGGTAGGGGAAATAGGTTGGTGAGAAATTATTTCACTGATTCCCCGGGTTGTTGGGGCCTCTGGTTAAAACATCCTCACTTTATTGCTAAATTTTGCCTTGGGCTAAAATAGTTGTCAAAGGCCTTGAGAACGATGTCAAAGTGCACAGTGGACCCCTTCACCTACTGCTGCAGGAGAGTGTCACCTGTACCCTTAGCCCCCAGCGTAAAGAAAGGAACTTGATTTTGATGTATTTGCTCTTCTGCGTGAAGTTTTTATCGGAATCTTTGGCACTGGTGACATGAGCAACCTAATCTACTGGCCAGCTGACACTATCCTTGCCCTCTGTCCTGCTCCAGCCTATTGTACCCAGAGTCTCACCATCTGTATATCTGCCTTTAATCTATCCTTAAGAAAGAAGCAAGGCAAGGTTTTGCTGAGGGGAGGGTGAAAGAAGCTAACAGGTGCAAGGAAATCATAGGAGAGTGTGGAACGAGAGGAAAGGAGGACTGGGTGTGAGGACACCGTCATCTTTGGTTTCAACCCCACTCCTGGCCACTTCTGGTCAATTGACCAACACCGTCTCCTCCTCCTTCAATGGGTGGTTAGGACATTGAGAGACACCTGTGTCCTTCCGTTTAGCTCCTGGTGCCTCCAGTTGTGCACCACGTTTCCTGATAAAGAGAGAGAAGTGTTTGACTGATGTGACTGAAGTATTTGAGTGGTTTGCAGTGTGTGTCAGTTTAGAGATGATGGTGTGAGGCCTGTAACAGTACTAAGTGTGTGAGGGTGAGGTGAAGCATGTAAGTGTTGAGCATGATTCCTGATTGGTGGACATTATTGTTGGGTAAATTGATGGTAGGAGGTGTCAATTTGAACAATGTCTGAGGCTACTTGTGCAGTTGCAGAGAACCATTCCTGTGAGGTCATTGTATACCTTGAAACATTGCATCCTGGTCCTTGGGGCTTCACCAATGGCATTGACCTCCACAGTTATCTGTTCCAACTGCCTTCTGGCCAGGGTTTGAAAGGTCACCTGGCCCTCTGTGAATATTGGACATTCACCTCCTCCACTAAGTCCTCCAGTGCAATATCTGGAAACCTTGGAGTCCACGCTCCCCTCTATTGTTTCCAAGGTCAGGTTCAGTTCCTGGATTACTGCCAATATCTGCTCCAGCTACAATGGAGGCTAACGTTTGGTGGAGCTCACAACTTACAATGTTGAGCCTTGTGCTGATGCATTGGCTGCACACGTCAATAATTCAGATGAGCAGGGGCAGTTTCTCCCCATCTGCTCTGTCCAGCCCCTTCATGATTTTGTACATCTCTATCAAATCTCCTCTTAGCCTTCTTCTCTCCAAGGAGAACAGTCCCAACCTCTCCAATCTATCCTCATAATTGAAGTTTCTCGTGTCTGGAACCATTCTTGGAAACCTCTTCTGCACTTTCTGTAATGCATTCACTACCTTTCTATAGTGTGGTTCCTAGAACTGGACACAATACTCCAGCTGAGGTCTAACTTGTGTCTGATACAAGTTCAGCATAACCTCCTTCCTCTTGTCCTCTATGCCCCTATTAATAAAGCCCAGAATACTATATGTTTTATTAACTGCTCACTCCACCTGTCCTGCCTCCTTCAATGATCCACATAGAAACTTAGAAAATAGGAGCAGGAGGAGGCCATTCGGCCCTTCGAGCCTGTTCTGCTCTTCAATATGATCATGGCTGATCTTCTATGTCAGCACAATACCCCCATGCTCTCCACATTACTCTTAACACTTTAGTCCAGAAATCTATTTCCTTCTTAAATATATTCAGTGACTTGATCCCCACAGCCATCTGCGGTGGAGAATTCCACAGGTTCACCACCCTCTTGAGTGAAGAAGTTTCACCTCATCTCAGTCCTAAATGGCCTACCCCGTATCCTGACTGTGACCGCTTGTTCTATACCCCCCAGCTTGAGGAAATAATATTGCCGCATCCTGTCTGTTTGTCCTGTCAGAATTTTATACATTTCAATTAGATCCCCTCTCATTCTCCTAAATTTCACTGATTACAAGCCCAGTCAACCCAATCTCTCCTCTAACGACAATTCAGCCTCCCCAGGAATCAATCTGGTGAACCTTTGCTGCACTTCCTCTGTGGAAAGTATATCCTTTATTAGAAAAGGAGACCAAAACTGCACACAATACATCAGGTGGGGTCTCACCAAGGCCTGCACATATACACCCTGTGCTCCTGCACCTCTTTAAGAATTTTATCCCTTATTTTACATTGCTTCTCCATGTTCTTCCTGCTAAAATGCATCACCTCACACTTCTCTGCATTGCATTTCATCTGCCCACTCCACCAGGTTGTTGGGTTACGGATACAGGGTGGATACGTGGGTTTGAGTAGGGTGATCATTGCTCGGCACAACATTGAGGGCCGAAGGGCCTGTTCTGTGCTGTACTGTTCTATGTTCTATACACTATTTCCCCTATGTTAATCCATGTTGGCTCTTTCTAATCAACCCACAATTTTCCATGTAACTACAATTCTATCCTGAATAATTGTTTCTCGAAGCTTCCCCATCACTGATGCACGGACTGGTCTGTAATTGCTGGGTTGATCCTTGCAACCCTTTTTGAACATGGGCATAACGTTTACAATTCTCCGGTCCTCTAATATCTCTCCTGAGTCTAGGAAAGACTGAAAGATTATGGCCAGAACCCCTGCAATTTCCACTCTTACTTTCTTCAATATCCTTGGATGCATCTCTTCCAGTCCTAGTGCCTTGTCAACTTTCAGTAACAGCAGACCGCTCAACACTTATCAATTTTGAAACCCAGTTATTTTAGCGCCGGAGTTTCCTCTTCTGACATCATGTCCTGGGTAGAATCAACCTCCTTGGTAAAGACAGATGCAATATATTCATTTAATATCTCCGCCATGCCCCCATGCATCACCTCACACTTCTCTGCATTGAATTTCATCTGCCCACTCCACTTGCATGTCGATGTCTTTTTGAAGTTCCACACTCTTCCGTTTCACAATATCTTTATTTTTATTTGTTCATGGGATGTGGGTGCCACTGGCTGGACCAGTATTTATTGCCCATCCCCAATTGCCTTTGGGGGGGAGGGAGGGCACGGGGGACGCAGTTAAGAATCAACCACAATGCTATTGATCTGGAGTCACATGCAGGCCAGATCAGGTAAAGGACATTAGTGAACCAGATGGGCTTTTGCGACAATTGATCATGGTCTCACAGTCATCATTAGAACTTTAGTTCCAGATTTTTTTATTCATTTCAAATTTCACCATCTGCCATGGCAGGATTTGAACCCGGGTCCTCGAGCATTACCTTGGGTCTGGATTATTAATCTAGTAACAATACTACTATATCATCGCCTCCCCCTTATGTGTAAATTCCCTTTTAGGTCCCTAATCGGCCTTACTCCTCCCGGGCGAAATTCTCTGACCCCCTGCAGGGTCGGTGAATCGCCCGGGGCCGGCGTAAATCCAGCCCCCACCGTGGCCTGAATTCTCCGCCACCCGGGAATTGGCGGAGGCGGGAACCGCGCCACGCCGATCGGCGTGTCCCTGTGGCGATTCTCCGGCCCGCGATGGGCCGAAGTCCCGCCGCTGAGAGGCCAATCCTGCTGACGTGGTTTCAACCACCTCTGGTGGCGGCGGGATAGGCGGCGGGAGCGGGCCCCCGGGGTCCCGGGGGGGGGGGGGGGGGGCGATTGGACCCCGGGGGGTGCCCCCACGGTGGCCTGGCCCGCAATCGGGGCCCACTGATCGGCGGGCAGGCCAGTACCGTGGGGGCACTCTTTTTCTTCCGCCGCCGCCACGGCCTTCACCATGGCGGAGGTGGAAGAGAACCCCCCTACTGCGCATGCGCCGGTGGTGACGTCAGCGGATGCTGAAACACCGGCTCATGCGCGAACCGTGAAAGGCCTTTCGGCCAGCCCTGATGCCGGGCGGCGGGCATCAAAGGCCGTTGGTGCCGGTTTTTCAGCCAGTCGGTGTGGCACCAACCACTCCGGCGCGGGCCTAGCCCCTAATGGTGCGGAGAATGCCGGAGTGGTTGGCGTCACTCCGCTACGCCGGGACCCCCCCCCCCCCCCCCCCCCCCCCCCCGCCGGGTAGGGGAGAATCCCGGCCCCCTTTACTACCACGTCTATTTATATGCCATTGAAGATTTTGGGATTCTTTGTTATGTTGGCTGCCAGTCTTTTCTCATGATCCCTCTTTGCTTCTTCACCTCACTCTCAATCTCCTGTATTCCGCTTGGTTCTCAACAGTATTTTTTACCTGGCGCCTGCCGGAAGCATACTTTTTTCCCCCTTAATTTCTTAATTTCTGTCTCCTTTTTCATTCAGTGAACTCTGGGTTTGTTTGCCCTACCTTTTCCCTGTTAAGCGAATATATCTGGACTGTGCCCGAACCATTCCTACTTTGAAGGCAGCCGATTGTTCAGCTACAGTTTTTCCCGTTAACCTTTCGTTATAGCCTAACTGACCCAGCTCCGTTCTTGCCCCATTGAAATCCGTTCTCCCCCAGGTAATTATTTTTACTTTGGATTGCCTATTTCCATTTTCTATCATCATCCTAAACCTTACAATTCAATGACCACCTAAATGTTCATTTGATCTACCTGGCCCATCTCATTTCCAAGAACCAGGCCTAAATCCATCCTTTCTGGTTGGACATTGGTGTGTAGCTGAATTGTATTGTCAACTGATGCAATTTTCGCTGTATGCCCTGCTTGAATTAGTTAAAATGTTTTTAATTATCATAAAATGTGTTGAATACTGAAGCTAGGTCAGTCACATGGTACAACAGCAAAAGTGTAGGCAGAAAATGTTGGAAATAAACAAAGACAATTTTTTATTTTTGTATTCTGGTGGATGTCTTGTTCAGAGTTGCTGTTTGTTCAGATTTACAGCATACAGTTTTTTTAAATCTCTTCCGTTGGATAATATAATCTCGTTTCAGGCCTGGATTTGAGCTTCAATCTAACTCCGGTTGATGGAATGAAAGTTTCTTTTCTATAAGGATTCCAGGCACTGTGAATCTCAAATTAAACCCTGGAGGAGCCAAGTGCACTGTACAACACTACCCCTCACTGTTCATCAGTGCAGTAACTTGGCAATGTAGTCAGATGCATTTTAAATGCTTAATAGCCTCCACTTAAAATATAAAATAAACAGTACATCGTAACAAGGCAGCAATGAACAGGTCCTTCAACCAGACCTCATGGACTGTAACAACAACCCACGCATGCCCATGCTTAATGATGACGTCACACCCTTACTGATGCCGTCAGTATGTATATTAGTGTACACACTATAACACTTTTCCCACCTTAATTTTAATCTCCCTTTTAATTTGGTCTGCCATTCAAACATTAACACATAATGACACTCGTGTCTCAACTATACTGCAGTCTTTCAGGAGCTTTGTGACCACGCTGTGATCTTCACAATACCCCTGGTGTCTCCGGAGACACTGGTGAGTCTTGCCCCAATGGTGCCAGGCTTGTGGACGCAGAAGTGGGTTGGGTATCGGTGAATGAATGTTCCTCACCCTTTCCTGGAGCCGAGGCCACTCGATACTCCTGCTCATCAGGCACTATTTCCTGTTGGGTTTCCACAGTAGCATTCCCTTCTACCATGTGGTCTGGAAACTTGGTTGTTTCAGAGATTTGGCATTGACGAATGAGATCCTGGTGCCTGCGGATGTGAGTTTCACCATGAAGGAGACTGGACCACTTTGGTTGAGAATGACTCCAGGCGGCTAGCATGATTACTGCTGCAATTTCTCACATGGACGCAGTCATTGGGATTGAAATGTCTCTTCCTTGTTTATTGGTTATGTCACTCCTACTTCTCCTGCCTCCTTCCCACTCTCACTTTCACATCCGGATGGAGCAGGTAGAGTGGCGCCAACACTGTTGAAAGGTCGATCAGAAACTTCCCGTAGTAGCTCACCATGCCCAGAAATGACCTGAGCTCAGACTGGGGTTTGGAGCTTCTTTGATAACCTTGACTTTGTCCTGAAGAATAAAGGGATTAAGGGTTACGGTGTTCGGGCCGGAAAGTGGAGCTGAGTCCACAAAAGATCAGCCATGATCTCATTGAATGGCGGAGCAGGCTCGAGGGGCCAGATGGCCTACTCCTGCTCATAGTTCTTATGTTCTACCGGGCACAGACCTTGCATTGTGATTTGGTGAGCCAGAGATTTCACACTCTGCCTGGAAGATGCACTTGATATACTTCAGGAGCAGTCCTGTCTCTGAAAATCTCTTTAACAACTGGTCCAGGTTTCTGAGGTGCTTCTCAGTTTTTCCTCAGTTCAAGATGTCGTCCAAGTAAGCTGCTACATCAGGAATCCTCTGCAACAGATTATCCATTGTCCTTGAGGACACCCCAAAAACCAGACGGTTGTATTTGAACAAACCTTCGTGAGTGTTGATTGTAACATACTGTTTTGAGTCCTTCTCGAACAAGAGCAGCTGGGAGGCGTGGCTCATGTCTAGCTTTGAGAATATCTTGCCTCATGCAAGGGTTGAAAACAGATTCTTTGACCACGGCTTAGGTAAGTGTCCAGCTTGGGAGACTTGATTGACTGTGAGTTTGTAATCTCTGCATATCCGCACTGTGCCATTGTTTTGAAGAACTGGTATAATTGGGGCTGCCAGCGTGAGAATTCACTGGGCTCGATGATTCCTAACTTCTGCAGCCGTTCCAATTCCTTTTTACCCTTCATGCCAAAAGGTGCTATCCTAGACTTGAAAAAGCGAGGAGTAGCTTGAGGGTCCACAAGCAACTTAACTGTAGTAGTGCCCTGCTGTGTGCCCAGTTCATCTTTACAAACCTTAGGATTTTTCTGAATGACATCCTCTGTCACCTGTGTGTGCTTTATCTCACCTCCGTTCAACTGGACTTTACTGAACCAGTCAGACCCTAGTAGACTAGGCCGTACCCTTTTACTACCAGGAGCCTTGTTCTTGCTTCTTGGCTGCTCTATGCATTGTCCATCTCTAAAGCCCAAGAAATGGCATGGACTCTCTGGTGTACGCCCGTTATTTGATCCCTGCCTGAGTGAGGGCAGGCATTTGCTTAGAGCCCCAAGTCTTTCTGTAGGTTTCCTCACCGATGATAGAAGCAGAGACTCCCGTGTCCTCCTCCATCTTCACTTATTTTCCATCAACCTCCACTGAAGCATAGATAGGCTCTCCGTGTGCCTCATTCACGTTAATCACATTGTAGGAGCACTCCTCTTTCTGCCCTGTGCCTCCCAGGTGGTGCGCAGCTGACTGAGGCTTCTTTGAACTTGAGTTTCCCTACCCAGCCTTTGGCTTGCTGATAGCATCCCTGCACTTTTTAGCCAAAATACCCTTTTGTTTGTAATTGTGACAGACTGCGTCCATGAATTTACAATTATTCCTGTAGTGTCCCCCCACACCTGAAACATTCCACTGCTTTTGCCTTTTTGTTTGCTCCTCCTTGTTTATTTGATACACTGCACCCACCTGTGCTGTACCATTGGCCTTTTGACATTGTTTGTAGCCATTTCCATTCTTTAAGAAATTTCCAGTGCTTTTTTGAAAGTCAATGTGGCTTCTCCGAGTAGGCAGCGCTGTAGGTGTCCTCATTAATGCCAAAGACTAATCTGTCCCAGAGCAAATCCTCTAACACTGTCCCAAACACTCAATGTTCAGAGGTTAATTCAGCAACAAAGTTAGCCACTGACGGTCCTGCCTTATGAAAATGAGTATGGAATTTAATACCTTGGCAAATCATTGAGGTCTTAGGATTGTGGCGATTTTGAATGAGCACAACTAAATCGGAAAATGAAATATTCCCCGGTTTCCTTGGTGTTGCTAAATTCCTCATTAGCTTGTCAGTATTTACACCCCACACGCTCAAGAGAATCGAGCACTGCTGAGCCTCATCTACAACTCCATTTGCCAAGAAAAAGTGTCCCAACCTTTCCACATATTCAGTCCAGTCCTCGTGCCCTTTCACAAACTCACCGATATAGCTATGATGCTGCTGACTTGGTTTTTGTTGCCGTACTCCCGTAGCCGTGGGCCGGAGCCCTCTTCATTTCACTGAAGTGCTGGGCACGTGGCAGACCCGTTCAAACTAGCTAGGCCGCAAAACCTTATTGAACAGGCTGAAGCTCAGAACTTTATCCTCGTTGCCAAAAAGATGTAGTCACTTGGCAAGGTGGACGCATCGTTTCAAAAATATAAACTAAACGGCACAGCGTGCACACACAACCTGGCTGCAGTGATGAACACGTCCTTCAACCGAACCTCTTGGACTACAACAACAACCCATCCATGCCCGCGTTTACTGATGACATCACCCTCTTACTAATGTCAGTATACATATTAGTGTGCACACTATAACAATTAGAAATCCAATGTTGGCTGAGCACGAATTGGATCCAAAAATCAAAGTATGAAGTTATGACTTCTTGCTTTGATTTGACTGCATCACCTTCACTTGCACCCAACCGCAGGTGCTTGGCTGGCAGTGCCAGTACAACAGTTGTTATGCTTCCGCTGTAACAGCTTGAATTTCACAGTACCCTAGGTTCTGATCAGTAAAATAAATCCACACATTGAAAGCCCAAAGCCTTCGAGCTGGAGGATAGCTAAGCTATAATGCATTTACAACCAAGTTGCATCTGTAGAATAGAGCAAATGATTGTTTTTTTGCTGCAATTCAGAGCTCCAAAATGTGAGCTTTTATGCATCTGCTCATAGCAGTGATATATTGCATTTGCTCAGAGGAAATTGGAGCCCATAATGGCATGTGCAAATTAGCTGGTTTATTTAATGCTGGTCTCTGTCAGGCCAGCTAATGCCAGATAGATAC
Source organism: Scyliorhinus canicula (assembly GCF_902713615.1). Lineage (NCBI taxonomy): Eukaryota > Metazoa > Chordata > Chondrichthyes > Carcharhiniformes > Scyliorhinidae > Scyliorhinus > Scyliorhinus canicula. The sequence continues at coordinate 45,972,574 of NC_052159.1, read as the reverse complement.
AATAGCAACATAAGGAAAGCCACAAGCAGCTAGCGTGGGAAGGGGAAGATTCCAGGTTGGCAGAGTAATGACTGCCTCCTTGTTACTGAGATTGCAGAAAACTGATAGAAGGAGCTGACAAGCTCTAGACGCTTCCACCGACATTCTGTTTCCTGAATTAAAGAGAAGCATTCGTTGCTGTACCAATTTGATCTTTTTCACATCCCAGACTAGCTGTGCTTGAGGATTCTTTTATGGCATTGCTATATTTATCTAGTAGACCAGACAGGGGCTTATTAAATTGCCAGTTTCACTTCTTCGTACTGCACGGTAGCACAGTGGTTAGCACTGTTGCTTCACAGCTCCAGGGACCTGGATTCGATTCCCGCTTCGGTCACAATCTGTGTGGAGACTGCACGTTCTACCCGTGTCTGCTTGGGTTTTCTCCGCATGCCCCGGTTTCCTCCCACAAGTCCCGAAAGACGTGCTTGTTAGGTGAATTGGACATTGTGAATTCTCCCTCAGTGTATCTGAACAGGCACCGGAGTGTGACCACTCGGAGCTTTTCAACAGTAACTGCATTGCAATGTTAATGTAAGCCTATTTGTGACACTAATAAAGATTATTACTTTCTTATTCCTCTCCTTACATTCCATCTGCTTTCCAAATTAAGACTTTGTTTCCTGTCAATATTCATCTTCCTCCAAAAACAGAAAAAAAATTAATATGAGTAATGTTACGATCCAGTTGATGTTATAACTGGAAGGGAAGATGCCAGAATGGAATCCTGGCTCAAATGGGTGTAACTTTTATTTTTTTTCAAGTAAACGTGGAGGAATAGAATCGCAGGACCGCTAATTAGTTTTAACAAGAAAGGAACATTTATTGAACATGGAACAATTAGATTATAATGCAACACTCCTTTATTCCCCACCTTGGTTTAACAAATACAGACAAATTTTAAGATTAACATAAGATTACAAAGCGTATCGGAAACTACAATGGTCTCATTAACACACAAAGTCCCTTTTTAAAAAATTATTTTTATTCATATTTTTATCAAAACATAATTTTTGCATAACCGTTAACAACATTTAACACAACAAGGTAATCGTTAACAGTGTATACAGAAAAAAAACATGTAACATCCTCCCCCGGGTTGCTGCTGCTACTGACCTTTACTGCTCTCCTAGAAAGTCGAGGAACGGCTGCCACCTCCGAGAGAACCCCGCCATGGACCCTCTCGAGGCAAACTTTATTTTCTCCAGCTTGAGAAACCCAGCCATGTCACTAACCCAGGTCTCTACACTCGGGGGCTTCGAGTCCCTCCACATTAAAAGGATCCGACTCCAGGCTACCAGGGAGGCAAAGGCCAGAACGTCGGCCTCTTTCACTTCCTGAACTCCCGGATCGTCTGACACACCAAAGATCGCTATCTCTGGACTCGGCACCACCCGCGTGTCTAAGATCTTGGACATTGCCTTAGCAAATCCCTGCCAGAATCCCTTAAGAGCCGGGCATGCCCAGAACATTTGGACATGGGCTGCTGGGCTTCTCGCACACCTCGCATATCTATCCTCAACCCCAAAGAGCTTGCCCATCCTGGTTGCCATAATGTGTGCCTGGTGGACAACCTTAAACTGGATTAAACTAAGGCCCCCCCCCGCCCGCCCGACTGCACTCTAGATACAGTCTCTTTACTCACGGGGTCTTATTTGCCCATACAAATCCCGAGATGATCTTGTTCACCGCTTAAATAAGGACTTAGGGATGAAGATGGGAATGCACTGGAAGACGAACAGGAATCTGGGGAGGAACATCATCTTGAGAAAGCGGGAGCATGTCCCATCTTTTTTAAGTCCGCCTCCATCTGCTCTACCAACCGGGATAAGTTAAGCTTGTGGAGGGCATCCCAGTTTCGAGCCACCTGAATACCTAGGGACCAAAAGCTCTTTTCCACCACCTTAAGCAGAAGCTCTCCCAGTCTCCTTTCCTGCCCTTTAGCTTGGATCACGAACATCTCGCTTTTCTTCTCGTTTAATTTGTACCCCGAAAAATTGCTGAAGTACAAAGTCCCTTTTAAGCACACAGGATGATGATGATCAAATACACTCTCCATTCTGAATCCCAAGTGAATTTTTTGCGGATGTCTCCTCAGAATCCCCCCAAATGAATGTCATGTAAGAGTTTTCAAACTCTATTCCAAAACACGTTTTAAAATTTTCTCTCACAATACCTCTTTCCTGAAGTGCTTTGCATTCTTAAATCCAGTCGAGGTTTCTCAAATAATACATTCAATCAAAGATTCCGCTCCATTTTTTAGAAAAATATTTTTATTAAGGCATTTTGTATATACAACCAGAATATAAACAAACAGGAAACCTCATAACAAATAAATAACACCCAAATGCCCCACCTTCCCTGCAGTTCCCCTCCGCCCATCCTACCTCCACCATTTTAACCCCATTTATCCCCCCTCCTCTGCCGCTGACATCTTAACTGTCCATGAAGAAGTTGATAAACGGCTTACACCTCCGGACAGACCCATCCACTGATCGTCTCAAGGGGAACTTTTTCCAGCCGAAGGAACTCCGCCAGGTCACTCACCCAAATCCCCGGCTCCGACGGCCCCAAATCCCACCACTCCCATAAAATCCGTCTCCGAGCTACCACGGAGGCAAAATCCAAGACATTGGCCTCTCTCGCCCCCTGGACTCCTCGGTCTTCCGCCACTCTAAATATCGCCACTTCTGGACTCGGGACCACCTTCACCTTTAGCACCTCAGCCATAACATCCACGAACCCTCTCAGCTTTGGCCATGCCCAAAACATGTGAACATGGTTCGCAGGCCTCTCTGCGCACCGTCCACACCTATCCTCCACCCCGTCAAAGAACCTGCTCATCCTGGCCACCATCAAAAACGCCCTATGCTCTACCTTGAATAAAGCTAAGCCTGGCACATGGGGGGGGGGGGGGGGGGGAGATGCGTTCACCCTTCTCAAAGCCTCCTCCCACAACCCAGCCTCCATTTCCCCACCCTCCTCCAACTCCTCCTCCCATTTCCGTTGAACTTCTAACGGCTCTCCTTCTCAGTCCATTAACTCTTTAAAAATCTTGGATACCTTACCCTCCCCCACTCCTGCTTTGGATACCGCCTTGTCCTGCAGCTCCAAGGTCGGCAGGTCGGGAAAGGACAACACCTGCTTCCTCACATAATCCCGCACCTGTAAGTACCGGAACCCATTCCCACTGGGAAGCATACTCCTCTTCCAGTTCCTCTAAACTTGAAAAGCTGCCCACACAAAAAAGTCCCCAAATTGTTCGATCCCTGCCCACCGCCACCGTCGAAACCCCGCGTCTAAGCCCCCCCCCCGTGCAAATCTATGATTCCCGCAGAAGTGTCCACATCGAAGCATCCTCCAACCTCCGGTGCTGTCACCACTGTCCCCCCACCATCGAGGCCGCCGCCGCCACACACCCATGGAGTACCTGGCTGGCGGAAACCACAGAGGCACCACCAACAATGCCCTTAAGTTTGTACCCTTACAGGACGCTGCAGCCATCCGCTCCCATGCTGACCCTTCCTATACCACACACTTGGACTTAAATGTAGGGGGAAAGATCAAGAGGTTTACAGACGACTCAAAAATTGGCGATGTGGTAGATAATGAGGACTGTAGACTGCTGGAAGGTATCAATGAACAGGTCAGGCGAGCAGAAAAGCGGCAAATGGAATTCAACCCAGTGAAGTGTGAGCTGATGCATTTGGGAAACTCAAACAAGGCAAAAGAATGCACAGTGAATGGTAGCATTCTGAGCGATGTAGAGGAAGTAAGGGACCTCGGAGGAATGTCCACCGGTCCCCAAAGGACAGGCTAATAAGGTGGATAAGGAGGCATATGGAATCCTTTATTAGCTGACACATAGAATGTAAGAGCAGGCTGGTTATGCTGGACCTATTTAGAACATTAGCTAGGCCGCAACGCGAGTATTGTGTTCAGTTCACTGAGGCAGCAGTGCTAACCACTGTGCCACAGTGCCGCCTGTGGAACAGAAGAGGCTCGGGGAAATTTGATTGAGATGTACAAAAGTGTGAGGGGTCTGAATAGAGTGGATGGGAAAGGCTGTCAGTGACTATGAGGTATAGAGTGGATCTCTATCCATGCATTGCATTGCATGCACTGCCATGCATTGCACAGTTACCGTGGGGCAGCACGGTAGCATGGTGGTTAGCATAAATGCTTCACAGCTCCAGAGTCCCAGGTTCGATTCCCGGCTGGGTCACTGTCTGTGCGGAGTCTGCATGTCCTCCCCGTGTGTGCGTGGGTTTCCTCCGGGTGCTCCGGTTTCCTCCCACAGTCCAAAGATGTGCGGGTTAGGTGGATTGGCCAAGCTAAATTGCCTGTAGTGTCCTAAAAAGTAAGGTTAAGGGGGTTGCGGGTATAGGGTGGATATGTGGGTTTGAGTAGGGTGATCATTGCTCGGCACAACATCGAGGGCCGAAGGGCCTGTTCTGTGCTGTACTGTTCTATGTTCTATGTTCTATTTGTTCCGACCACCTCCAAGCGAAGTTCCTCAGAAGTTGTTGATCTGGGCGATACCCCTCAATTTGTCACCGTCAGGCTGGGAGACTGCCGCATTATTACAAACCTGTGTGAGGGAAAATAGCTGTCTTTATTCAACCCCTTCTGATGATAGTAGCAAGGTTTAATCGAACAAGGCTCCCTTACAGGGCCCGATAGACCCAATAGTTATGTTTAAAGGGAGCTAATTTAGCCAGTCTTTCTTAAGTTAAAGACAAGAGTGAGTTTATTAACCATTCAAAAGGTAAGGAGAAAAATGGGAAAACCCATGGATATACACTCATATAGATTAGAGTGCGAATTGAGTCCAGTAGTAAGTAAATAGAAACAGAAAGGTATAGAGAGTAGTCCTCGATTCACAAGGAGTAGATGATGAAGCACACGGCTCTTATGATTCAAAATTCCAGTCGGGTTGACTTCAGGAGGCAGATCATCAGTTTCCACGTTCCAGTCGAGTTGACCTCAGCAGGCAAATAGTTAGCTCTTTGATTCCAGTGTGCTGCAGTTTGACAGTGAAATTCCCCAGTTCTCTTTTCAGCTGCAATCCTTTTTGCTGGCTGGGCTGACTCCCACAGTTGCAGAAGAGAGATATACCTGCAAAAATGGATATTTTGCAGGGGCACTGCTGGCTGTATATGTTACTCTGTCACACACGTGCAGTGTGAGAAATGTCCAACTCCTTATCCTCACAGAACACACACCGACACTGGGGCAGCATTTTATGCTGGCTTTAAGTCGATTACTTGTTTAAGCCAACTGGAGGGCGGCATGGTGGCTCAGTGGTTAGCTCTGCTGCCTCCCAGCGCCAGGGACCCAAGTTCAATTCCGGCCTTGGGCACTTTCTCTCCGTGGCTGCGTGGGTTTCCTCCAGGTGCTCTGGTTTCCTCCTACAATCCAAAGATGTATGGATTAGGTGGATTGGCAATGATAAATTGCCCCTTAGTTCCCAAAGATGCGCCGGTTAGGTGGTTTGGCTGTGCTAAATTGCCCCTCAGAGTCCAGCAATGTGCAGGTTAGGTTATGGAGTTGTAGAGTGGGCAGGGGAGTGGAGGATTGGTGAAGACTTGATGGGGCAAATGGCCTCCTTCTGCACTGTAGGGTTTCTATGATTACATACAGGATCCCTCGAGCTGTGATGGCCAAATGTCCCAATATCTTTATCAGAGATAGTGATCGGTCTGTGGATGCTTTGTGCAGTAACTTGTCAGGAAAAGGGAAAGAATTACATTGTCTCTTAGAGAGACACCAATCCTCTCAGAGGCTGAACTGTACATTCTCATCCACCTTTGGGTTTGTATCAATTTAAAAAAAACTTAGATCTTACTTAAAGTCCAATATTTTCGTGTGTAATTTCCTGGTTTCTTTCTCCATCAAAATGACACTTTGGACATGGAAATTTTAATTGTGGAAAGAATGGCGCCTAGAAAAAGAATTAAGAAGTGATCTTGAGGGAACTGTGACAGTTTGGAGCTGTACTGACATGCGGTGCCACCGAGCTGGGTCGCCGAGCTGTGTCGACGAGCCGGGCCGCGGAGCTGGGCCGCGGAGCTGTGTCGACGAGCCGGGCCGCGGAGCTGGGCCGCCGAGCCAGGCCGCCGAGCCGGGCCGCCGAGCTGGGTTGCCGAGCCGGGCCGCCGAGCTGGGTTGCCGAGCTGGGTTGCCGAGCCGGGTTGCCGAGCCGGGCCGCCGAGCCGGGCCGCCGAGCCGGGTTGCCGAGCCGGGCAGCAGAGTCGCCGAGCCGGCGAGCCGGGCCGCTGATCCGGGTCGGCGAGCTGGGTTGCCGAGCCGGGCCGCAGAGTCGCCGAGCCGGGCCGCAGGGCCGCTGAGCTGGGTTGCCGAGCCGGGCCGCCGAGCCGGGCCGCCGAGCCGGGTTGCCGAGCCAGGCCGCCGAGCCGGGTTGCCGAGCCGGGCCGCCGAGCCGGGTTGCCGAGCCGGGCCGCCGAGCCGGGTTGCCGAGCCGGGTCGCCGAGCCGGGTTGCCGAGCCGGGCCGCCGAGCCGGGTTGCCGAGCCAGGCCGCCGAGCCGGGTTGCCGAGCCAGGCCGCCGAGCCGGGTTGCCGAGCCGGGCCGCCGAGCCGGGTTGCCGAGCCGGGCCGCCGAGCCGGGTTGCCGAGCCGGGCCGCCGAGCCGGGTTGCCGAGCCGGGCCGCCGAGCCGGGTTGCCGAGCCGGGCCGCCGAGCCGGGTTGCCGAGCCGGGCCGCCGAGCCGGGTTGCCGAGCCGGGCCGCCGAGCCGGGTTGCCGAGCCGGGCCGCCGAGCCGGGTTGCCGAGCCGGGCCGCCGAGCCGGGTTGCCGAGCCGGGCCGCCGAGCCGGGTTGCCGAGCCGGGCCGCCGAGCCGGGTTGCCGAGCCGGGCCGCCGAGCCGGGTTGCCGAGCCGGGCCGCCGAGCCGGGTTGCCGAGCCGGGCCGCCGAGCCGGGTTGCCGAGCCGGGCCGCCGAGCCGGGTTGCCGAGCCGGGCCGCCGAGCCGGGTTGCCGAGCCGGGCCGCCGAGCCGGGTTGCCGAGCCAGGCCGCCGAGCCGGGTTGCCGAGCCGGGCCGCCGAGCCGGGTTGCCGAGCCGGGCCGCCGAGCCGGGTTGCCGAGCCGGGCCGCCGAGCCGGGTTGCCGAGCCAGGCCGCCGAGCCGGGTTGCCGAGCCGGGCCGCCGAGCCGGGTTGCCGAGCTGGGCCGCCGAGCTGGGCCACCGCCCAAAACCATTTTGAACAGTTTAAAACATGAGAAAAACTGCTCACATCTTAGCAAAATCTTCAATACATACATTACACAACTTTCAAAACAAGCAGAAGATATTGTTCCGCTGTGAATTTGATATAACCTTCATCAACCACTCCTTCATATTTTGATATAAAACTGAAGGGTAATTTTGTCTGCCCTTGCTGAATACTTTATCAACATGAGAACACTTGCAAAATGCACTATGGAGCACCTCACAAAACATATTCATGTATTTTGTCAGGATCTGGACATTGATTCCTCATTATCCAATAATGGGGTTTCCAGATAAGTAAATCATAAATAACCTGATTTTACATCAAAATGGTTACTAACTGTGGAAGTCTAATTAAGTTTATGTGTGATATTTTAGAGACACAGCAATATTTCTTAATCCGTGTAAGTTCTTGCCTGGTACCCTGCTAATGAAACAGAAACAAAGGCCTTAATTGTAACTATTAGCTGTATGTGGCAGACTGAGACCAGGTCAATTTTTGCACCTGGGATTCATTTAATTCCCACCAGTTAACTTCCTTTCCACTTTGGGCAGTAGGTGGTGGACTGGGAGGCTGTTCAGAGAGCAGCTCAGTGGTCGGATTGGCTACTGGGGCCATCTTGTGGGGAACTGGTGATAAGGCAGCTGTGGAGATGGGGTGCAGGGGTGGTGGAGGCAGTGGACGTGACATGAGTGAGTCATTGACAGGGATGGCCTTAAGTTTCTTTGCGAGTCAAGGAGGGGAGTTTCTGCTACCTGGCTCCAGAAAGAAAGATTAAAAGGAGAGTTTTTTTCAAAAGCGCTTACCTACAGGCCTCATTTCTCTTCTCTGCAATTTTCTGGTCTGGTAAGAAACTCACTCCCAGTTCCCGCTTAGGTTCCTGAGGTAAATTTCAGTCAGCTACGAAGGACCATACATAAGAAAAGGCCATGGTGCACTATTATCATCTGAATCTAAACCTGCCATCATTGTGTGAATCTGTATTCATTGAGCTTATGAATTCGGCAACTTGTGCAATTGAATCGAGTTTTAATGGCACAATGTATGCCAAAATTGATGGTGTTACCGTGAGATTCCCTCGAGCCCCAGCTCTCAGAAACACCTTTGTTGGGCTCCATGAGAAATGTATCTTCAATGAAATGACTCCTACCCTCCTACCCCTGCATATTTCTGTTATCGGGGTGATACGCTTGCTATATCTAAATCTGCAGCTGCATGTAATAATTGCCTTGCAAGTCTTAATGGGCTCCACCCTGCGTTCAAATTCACAGTTGAAACCGAGGAGTAAAATGAACTCTTCTCCCTTGACGTGTCGCGACACCCTGGGCTAGTGCGCGGTCAATTCCAGACCCACTTGACCCAGAGTCGCAACACAGCTGAAATGAGATATTATTTAAAATACCCGAGGTCCTTGGTTGAGCCTAATAAACTACAGTCACCAGGTTTGACACTGCCAAGGGGCATGACCTGAGGAGGCCATGCCCATGAAGGGGGGGGGGGGGGGGGGGGGATTGGGTGAATAGGGGTCATGAAGGGTGGGAGGGTGAAGGTGGTGTCCTGAAGGTTGAGGGGGCTGAAGAGGGGAGTCCTGAAAGGGGGGGGGGGGGGGTCCTGCCATGTCCTCTGACCACCCAGGGAGTCTCCAATCACCTCCAAGCCCCCCCCCCCCCCATCAAGTGCGTGATCCAGAACGCGCCAGACTCACGATGTGACTCACATGTGGCTCGGCGCAAAACCCATCCTGGGCCTCACTTGTGATGCACCCGATGCAATGGGATCAGCGCCAGGTGCAACGTGGTGGGGAAATACTGGCCCACAGTGTTCAATATTAAATGTTATTCTGCAATTGGACAATATTTGCTAAATAATCCTTAGTGTGCCAAGAATTACACATGACAACAAATTTAAAATTGTCAGTCAGGCTTGCAGTGTTGTGTATTTGCATGTACTGGAAGCTACATACATTAATATACAGGGCCCTGATCTTTGCAGACAGAAAGAAGAATGCTTGGCAGTTAACTGCCAGTCACCATCAACTGGTGCATTACCCCCTTTCGTCCGATTACTGTTGGAAAACTCAAAAAGTTAGGGGCTGGTTTAGCTCACTGGGCTAAATCGCTGGCTTTTAAAGCAGATCAAGCAGGCCAGCAGCACGGTTCGATTCCCGTACCAGCCTCCCCGGACAGGCGCCGGAATGTGGTGACTAGGAGCTTTTCACAGGAACTTAACTGAAGCCTACTCGTGACAATAAGCGATTTTCATTTCATTTTCAATAAGCCCCTTGTTTGCTCTGCACCCTGACAATCAGAATGTTGTCCACTCGTGGATCGTTAAGTGGCTAGAACAGGAAGCTCCACCATGTGATGAAATCTTCACTGACATCCAGAGCCGGGAGGGAATCTGTCTCTGGGGAACAACATACAATTGATAGTGTTACTCGCCAACTGTAAAGAGCAGTACTTGATAAACAGACAGCACCCATTGGTAAACCACTAGTCAGTGCTGCTGAAGGTGGCTGCAGATTTAATTGAGCCGTGGCATTTTCAGCCAAACTTCTCATTGAAGGATTGCATGTTTTCCTGCTTGCGGCTCTTGTGGTGCCACACCTGTGGTACGTTCGCTAATTTAAAATCCAACTTCTGACTGAAGTGCTTATTTTTAAAACCCAGTTCTGAAATGAATAAGGTTTTTAAATTGGTCTGACCATTTTGCACTGCGCAATGCAAAAGAAAGTGGAGCAGAATAGAGAATTCTGGAACCTTGAGACAAATAAAGTCCAGGTTCAGACTCTTGGGGAAATAAGACAGAAATATCTTTGAGACAAAAAGCACTGCAAGAAGCCTGTGGAGCCTAAGTCCAGGGCACTGGAGAAATGTGTCAGGTATCCAGGCGGTGAGGGTAGGGAGGGTCAGGAGGGAGCCAAGGGGAGCGATTGAGGTCTTGGAGAGTAGGCTGGGGAGGGGGAAGAGAGGTACGTAGGTTATTGGGCCATAAGTGAAGGGTGCCCCGTTGGAAGGGGACTCCTGATGGAGGGGTATTTCTGCACTTGCCGCCCAGGATCCAGCTCCCTTTATTTCTGGCCTCCCCCCACACTCGGCTGTCATCCACCACTAGCCAAAAAATTCAGCTGGGAAGGAAAAGAGCCTTAAGTGGGCATTAAAGGCCTTAATTAGGAAAAGGCAACCGTAAAAATGGTACCAGTTTGGGGTGAGTGATGTTGGGATCCCGGGCGAGAGCTTAACTCTTTTCAATTTGTAAAACTGTGAGGAAAGGTTACTGTACCACAGGAGTGATAACACTGACCAATAGGTATCTTTTATGTTAAAACAAACTTTAATTTAACTCAGAATTAACCACATTAACAAGAGAAATAGCTTTACAGTTAACACTTACAACAATAATTAAGTGAAAGAAGAAACCTGTAACTTACTTTCTAAACCTGACACTATATTTAAATTAAACAAACCAATATAGTTCAAATGTCACTCCTGAATAAAGTTAACAACCAGGTTTCTACTTTTAGAATCTTTGAAGGGAGAAAGTTTCAGGGCCAAAATGGAAATACCTCTGTTCAGATTAAAATCCTATGAAGATCTAACTTTTCAGACTGACCTGGCTCCTCCCCTTAATTACATCATCGGTACCCAACCCTCAAGGCATTCTTTTGTCTCCTCTCAAAAGATGTTCCATGGCATGTTTAGCCAGGACCCCATAGAAATTATTTCACCCCAGTTATCCTTTGAATGTAAACGATGGGCACAATTCTCCCAAAAGGGAACAAAGTCCCCTAGCGAGCGTGTTTAGCCACGTGTTTCCTGGCGCTCTGAGTGCCGAGAAACACGTCTATTCAATGCGACTCGCGCTGTTACATAGAATTTACAGTGCAGAAGGAGGCCATTCGGCCCATCAAGTCTGCACCGGCTCCTGGAAAGAGCACCCTACCCAAGGTTAACACCTCCACCCTATCCCCATAACCCAGTAACCCCACCCAACACTAAGGGCAATTTTGGACACTAAGGGCAATTTAGCATGGCCAATCCACCTAACCTGCACATCTTTGGACTGTGGGAGGAAACCAGAGCACCCGGAGGAAACCCACGCACACACGGGGAGGGTGTGCAGACTCCGCACAGACAGTGACCCAAGCCAGAATCGAACCCGAGACCCTGGAGCTGTGAAGCGATTGTGCTATCCACAATGCTACCGTGCTGCCCACAATGCTACCGTGCTGCCGTGTATAAGGGGCCTGAATGGGAAATGCGTGGCCGAAGCTGCACATAGCTCTGTTTTGTACAGTGGGGAGCTCTGCTTTGCTGGAACTCCCCAGTGTAGCGAGAGATCGGGCACCCATGCCAGGCACTGCCTCGGCAGTGCCAACCAGGCCTGGCAGTAACCAGGCCTGGCAGTAACCAGGCCTGGCAGTACCCATGCCAGCTGGCAGTGCCACCTGGGCAATATGGTACTGCCAGGCTGGCACTCAGGTGGCACTGACAGGGTGCTCAGGTGGCACCCGCAGTGCAGGGCACTAGCTTGTCCAAAGGGTATGCAGCTGGGGGCCTCTGATCCCCCAGGAGACCTGCACAAATGCCATCCCATCTGGTCCCCATTTGTGAGGACCTGTGCTGCACGGCACTCACCCGAGGTCTGTGAGGTGAAGAGGATAAATGCCAAAGCCTCCGGTACCTCGGGAATCTGCCCATTCGAGAAAGGCTAACTGCCTAGCTCTAATATGCAGATTTGCAGCGGGATTCACATCGTAACATCTCACAAGATTGCGTTGGATCTTGCAAGGCATGGCGAGCAGAGCCAGGTAGATCCTGGGAGTGGGGTCTCCCGGCTTTCATCGGTCATGCTGTACCTTGGTGAGTTGCTTTTCCGGCGCAGCGTGGCCGTTAGCTTGTGCCAAATAGTTCATTAGCTATCTAGCTGTAAACAAGTAAATGGTTCTCAAATCTATCAGCAGAACACATCACCTGCAAAATTATTGATTACCTCACCTTTAGGACCCCTTAATCACAGCTTTAGCGGACATACTTTAACCCAGGTTTTAATAACATTCCTGCAAAAAATGTAAAATATGACAATTTCTTACATTCATCACAGTGGGAAAGGGAGGAAATTTCCTCTGTGCAATTTTACAATTTAACATGCCACCCCTACCTCAGAACCCACTTGGGGGTGGGGAACATGGGAGCGTAAAATGATGGCCTTTTTTTTGTGATGTTCATTGACGGATTGGTCAGGACATAAGGGATAACCTAGTTGCGCTTTTTCAAAGTAGTGCCATGGAACATTTTATACCCACCAGAGCAGCAGGTGCTGCCTAAGTTTGACGTCTCACCCAAAAGATAGCACCTCCGACAGTAGCACTGCCTTAATACTACGTTGGATTGGAAGCCTTGAATGATGTTCTCAAGCCCTGGAGTAGGATTTGAGCCTGGAGGCTGCGAGACAAAAGCATGTTACCAATTGAGCCATAGCTGACACGCATCCTAAAGTGCTTATAAGCATTGACCCTGGTAGATGCAAAATAAGATAAAAGTAAAATTATGTAAACTGACAACCTTTCAGATAAAAATATATCATATGTGTTATTAAAAAATTACTTTTGTGTCAATGGTTTGTATGTCTCAGGAACATTATTGGATAGTCTGTTCATTGATATAGTCAGACGGGTTGGTCACACAATAAAAGCCGCACCAATTTGTGTGTTTACCTAAACTGATATAATTGTGGAAGTTATGTGATAGTGGATTAAGTAAAACATTCTTTCTTTCTTTCTTGCATATCTTTAGACAGAAACCCTTGCTCCTGGTCAAACTGGTCCTGTACAGAATGTGGCTTCAGTTCCTGAAGAGTGCTCGAGTCCGGCATCATATCCAGCTGTTTCTAGATTACCCAAGACTCTCAGGCCACCATTAGGTCTCGGTGCTATCTCGAGGCTTCCTTCAGCAAAAAGCAGACTTGCATTCCAGAGCCAAAGAACATCGATAAATTCCACCGCACTTCACATTCAAGGGCAAGCTGGTCAGGAAATTGCAGGTAAATAATGAGTATTTGCGGTACTAGATCACCGAGCTAATTGGATACGAAGGTCCATGCCTTCATCCATATTTGCACACAAAATTGTTGCGGAACTTTTTATCATAACACCTAGAGTTGGCAGCTGTAAGGGAGATTAGATTCCATCAAATTAATAAAATTTACAATACATAGTCAGGATTGAGTTATTTGAAGAAATGGAGAGGGTTGACTCAGCTATTGAGTTGGTGTGCATATCTAGATGTTTAAAATGCACCGAATAAAGTACCATGTAATAGATTTGTATTCAAAATTAAAGCTCGTGGTATGAAAGGACAAATGGCTGCATAAAGATAAAACTGGCTAATGGACAGCAGAAAGTAGGAAGTGATAGTGAATGGTTGCTTATCAGACTGGAGGGAGCTACAGGAAAACTGATTTGGATATAAATTTGCAACCTGAACATGGATGTACAGAATATAATTTAAATGTTTATAGGTGACGCAAAATGTAATAAATAGTGAGGAGGATAGTAACGTACTTCGAGAGGGCACAGAATAATTATAAAGTTGGCAAACCTGTTGAAAAGTCGATAAGATCTAATTGGCCTTATAAATAGAAGCATAGCTCTTAAAAAGCTGGCTATGTAGCACCCAAATCAGTACTACCGATGCCGTTTTGGTCTTGTACGTGTGTGAATCATGCCAGAAGCCATTTTGGGGATGTCAGTAATGTAGGTGTTAGGAGTCCATGCCAGAAGTTTGTAGAGTGAGCAGATCATGACATCAGTAATGCTGATTTGATGCCGGTGTTGCCAGTTTTGACCTTGTCACTCCAGCTCTTAAGCACGTACAGTTAAATATGCATTCAGCAGTGGGGCGGAGCACCCCAGCAGCACCATTTAAAAGGAGCATCAATGCTGTCAGGTTAGTTGCTGATTAATTTCAACTGGCTATGTCTGAGTATGGAGAAGGTTTTGAGTTATTTAACATTGGCGGGGAGGGAGTAAGTGATGCTGAATGTGGAAAAAGGCTTGGTTTTGACTTCAAGGGTTCTGGTCAGACCACTTGCTCCTTGTCACGAGTGTTATCACATGACATGCAGTACGAGAAGGTGATGGAGCAGAGGCCACACAGAAGAGGACAAGATGCCCGTAGATGGAGGAGGACAGGGTTCTCAACAGGAGACCTTATTCACCCAGGATCTTTGAAGGGATGCTCAGACCTGCAACCTCAAAGCAGGGTAGGGATGGAACTGCCAGTGGCTATGCAAGTGATAATAGTTTTGAATTCTTTGTGTCTTAACCTTTCCAGGCTGGAGTGGGTGTTATCTCCCAATTCACCATTCATTATACGAGGCAGACAAAAACTTACTCACTATATTTCCACCCACATATCTAATCAACTGCAATTTCAGGTGGTATGGACACCTGCCCATCAGTGTCACTGCAAATTCTGTATCACCTCTTGTGAGTTTATCTTATTCATCCTTTAGCAGCCCTATCTCTGTCTTAATTCTCCTTCTGTTAATTCTGTACTTAATGGAATACTTTACTTTCTTCTATGTTCTTTGATATTGTCATTTCATATATCTCTTCATTGTTCTTGTTAGTTTCTTCAATATTTTTCACTGTTTTCCCTTTCTTTTCCCAGTTGTCACTGTGCCTTCTCTCCTGAAGGATTTGGCTCTTTATTGGGGTAAGGTTCTGTGGCACCAAGCACCCTCTAGTTTCAAGGTGTAATGGCCGTTAACAAGAGTTCGTTGTTGACATATGAAACTTAACACATTGTTAGTAAGTGGCTTGTCTGTCAGGGCCTTACAGACAAGCTGTTCCTGCTCTTACACAATATTGTGGGACATGCACTCACTCACATGGATACACAACGATATGCCAACACAGATAAATATACACAGAGATGCACACCGATAGAAAAAATACGTATAAGCACACAGATTCACACACGCAATACATGCATATAATATATACACAGATAGTTATATACAAACAGGCACATATGCACACATACAGATATACACACACATAGATACTCTCAGATACATACGCACAAACAGATGAATAGACACATGTACATACATATACATAGAAATACACACAATATACACACACAGCCACACATGTTTAACTAGAGTCGATAGTTCATTTTAAAGAGCTAACAACAGCATAGTGAGCTGAATTAATGCCTTCTGTGCTGTAGTTTTGATGAGTTTATCTTATTTCCACTGTTAAAATTTAAAAATCAGCATAAACTGGAGGATTGAACCTTGACATGTTCTGCTTGCTGTGGCTGAGAAACTCACTGGATTGACTTGCTTAACTAACAGGGGTCTATCAAATAAAACAGAAAATGCTGGAAATACTGAGCAGGTCTGACAGCATCTGTGGACAGAGAAACAGAGTTAACAGGTGAAATATTACCAATTCTAAAATGTTTCTGCTGTTGGATCAATAACAAGTCTTGACCTCAATAGTGTTGACCTGCTGCACACCTTTGCAGCCACTTGGGTCACTGTCTGTGCGAAGTCTGCACTTTCTCCCCGTGTGTGCGTGGGTTTCCTCCGGGTGCTCCGATTTCCTCCCACAGTCCAAAGATGTACAGGTTAGGTGGCTTGGCCATGCCAAATTGCCCTTAGGTTAGATGGGGTTGCAGGGTTACGGGGATAGGGTGGAGATGTGGGGTTAAGTGGGACGCTCTTTCCAAGTGCCGGTGCAGACTCAATGGACCGAATGGCCTCCTTGTGCACTGTAAATTCTATGAATCTATGATTCTATGAAAGGCAGCCCATTAACAGACTACGTTCCTAGGGACTGAAGCTGTGAATGGTTGTCAGCTCCACTGGGAAGGGTGAGTGCTGCTGATATTGGTAGGGAAGTGAAATGGCATCTCAAATTGGAGGTGGTGATTGAAATGGTCTGCAAAAATAAAGAAGGCCATAAATGCTGGGCCGTAATTGTTGGTTGGGGGGGGGGGGGGGGGGGGGGGGGGTAGTATTCTGCACTGGATGGTATGTAACCGCAGCCCTAGTTTTATTTATCCCTGTGATTCAAGGAGGGGTATATGAAGATTCAAACATACAAAATGGAGCAGAAGTAGGCCATTCGGCCCTTCGAGCCTGCTCCGCCATTTGGTAAGATCATGGTTGATCTGTTTGTGTTACAAGTTCTACATTCTCATCTACCTCCAATAACCTT
Source organism: Scyliorhinus canicula (assembly GCF_902713615.1). Lineage (NCBI taxonomy): Eukaryota > Metazoa > Chordata > Chondrichthyes > Carcharhiniformes > Scyliorhinidae > Scyliorhinus > Scyliorhinus canicula. The sequence goes on along the minus strand of NC_052159.1, from coordinate 45,956,074 downwards.
TGATTCCCATGCCTAACAAATATCTATTTACCGCCACCGTTAAAATATGCAATGACCCCCCCCCCCCAACCTTCTGAGACAGAGAGTGGGACTTTCCACGCAAACTGTCGCAAAACGAGGTGGCTCGTCATTGGCCGGCGGCGGGATCTTCTGGCCCCGGTGTTATCAAAAGGGTTTTCCATTGAATGCAGCTCTCGCTGCCGTGAAACCCGCAGTGAGAGTGCGCTGTCAACGGGCAGAGAGTTCCAAAGTCACATAATCCTCTGAGAGAAAACATTTCTTCTCATCTCTGTCCTAAAAGGGCATAATTTTAAAATAGTACCCTCTAGTTCTGGACAAGCCCACAAGAGGAAACATTCTTTCCATGTCCATCTTCTCAAGACCATTGGATCTTATATACTTCAATCAAGTCACCTCTCACTCTTCTAAACTCCAATGGAAACAAGCCCAGTCAGTCCACCCTTTCTTCATTAGTCAGGAACCCACACATTCCAGGTATCACTCTACCAAACTTCCTCTCAACTGCTTCCAACAGATGGTCCTTTGGCCTGTTTCCGGATGACCCCAACTAGGTAACTGCCAGGCTCCGGCTTCACCGGGAGGCTCATCTGAGGTCCGGAAAATCCTGGCGGCATCAGGAACCAGGCCCCTTAATTAGCCAGTTGACAGCTGCTGGGCAGGTAACACTTGGCACATTTACCCTGTCTTTGGCAAGAGTGATGAGAGGCAGGATTGTGTTGGCAACCAACCCAAAGTGCTACCTTTAAATCAGTTACCAGCTGGCATTCAAAAGAAAAATCGAGATTATAATTCAAAATGGTTAAATTCAGTATTGAGTCCAGGAGGCTGCAACGTGCTTTATTGAAAGATGTGCCTCGAGTTTATAGTGAACATCATTGGAAACGTGTAGGAGGCTGAGGACATGGTCAGCGTGGGAGTGGAGCAGTGAAGTAAAATGAGAGGCCACTGGAAGCGCAAACCGAGCAGAGGTACTTTGCATACCTGTCATCCAGTCTGCGTTTGATCTCCCCGTTGTGCAGCAGACTGCCTCACGAGCAGCGAACGCAATGTACTGAACTGAAAGAAATGTAAGTAAGTAAATTGATGTGTTACCTGGAAGTTGTATTTAGAGTCTTGCGCAGCAAGAAGGATGGAGGTAAAAGTAGAGATTTTGCAATCCCTGTACGTGGATAGATATATTGAGCTTCCAATCACCTCACATTTAATTATCTGCTCCACTGCCACTCTAACCTCTCTGTCCTCTGCCTTCCACACTTCCAATAAAGCTCAGTGTAAACTCAAGCAACAGCACCTCATCCTTCAAATGGACATTTTACAGTCTTCTGGATTTGACATTGAGTTCAACAATTTCAGATCATAACCCCTGTTTTGTTATGCTCTTGATGTAGTATAAGCTGCTTCCTTGATGTGCACTCTGACAAAGGAAGGTTCAGATTTGGAGATAGCTTTAAGACATTTATTAGACTGTTAACGATTCTCCTACTTGGATTCGACTCTCCTGTTCATCCTGCTATAGCTACTCAGACTCTCTAACCAGTTTGCTACAATCCACGTGGTGGGTGTGATATGTTTCAAATCAACCCTGTGTACTCACTGAGTGTCTCCACTGGAATGAGAGAGATCATGGGCGAAATTCTCCGATGTCCGTCGCAATGCCCAGGACCGGCGGGCAAAAACGGCGCTGATGACTTCGGCGTCGGGCCCCGCAAAACATCCCATATTCTCCGGGCCCGTATGGGCCACTCTCTTCCCAACACACCGGCACTCGCAGTTTGTCAGTTTTCTCTCTCTTTGTCAGTTCTCTCTCTCTTCCCACCCACCCCTCCCCCTCCCCCCTCCCCACACTCCCCTGCCCCCCCTCCCCTCCCCTTCCCCCCTCCCCCTCCCCTCCCCTTACCCACCCCCCCTCCAACCCATCGGCACTCGCAGTTTATCAGTTCACTCTCTCTTTGTCAGTTCTCTCTCTCTTCCCACCCACCCCTCCCCCTCCCCCCTCCCCACACTCCCCCTGCCCCCTCTCCCCTCCCCTTCCCCCCACCCCCTCCCCTCCCCTTACCCACCCCCCTCCAACCCACCGGCACTCGCAGTTTATCAGTTCTCTCTCTCTTTGTCAGTTCTCTCTCTCTTCCCACCCACCCCTCCCCCTCCCCCCTCCCCACACTCCCCCTCCCCCCTCCCCTGCCCCCTCTCCCCTCCCCTTACCCACCCCCCCTCCAACCCACCGGCACTCGCAGTTTGTCAGTTCTCTCTCTTCCCACCACCCCACCCCCCAAACCCACCGGCACTCGCAGTTTGTCAGTTCTCTCTCCCCGGCCTGTCACCAACCTCCACGCTGAACGGCGTCAACCATCAGCACTGGTTGACGCCATTAAATACCTACTTTAATTAACGCCGACGTGACCCGTGGCCACGTCGGCGGGACTTCGGCCCATCCGGGCCGGAGAATAACGGCAGCACATAAAATCGTTGCATCCCGCCGGCCCCAGCCATTCTCCGAGGCGGGCGGCGGGATTGGCGGCACGCCGACGTCTGATGGGTGGGAGAATTCTGGACATGGCGGGAGCGGGATTCTCGGCGGCCCCGAGCGATTCTCCGACCCTGCGTGGGGTCGGAGAATTTCGCCCCATGTGTGCTGTGTCCTTGTATATGGGTTGGTGTAATGCCCTCCTGTGGTAGTGTCACCTCTGTGTGTATCTTGAATGCCCATTGGTCGTGTCCTATCTTACTGGCCTATTGGTCGAATGTCTGTGTGTCCTGTCTCTGGTGCTCCCTCTAGTATCTAGCTAGTCTAAGTGTATTTACATTAACCCCTTGTGTATTTACAGTGATGCATATCACCACAACCCCGATCATTTTTGTTGCATGACAGCTGTTGGTGTGATTCTGATTTTCCATTTGCACCTCCTCTTGACATACCTTTTGTTTCTTTATCTCTCCCATTGCCGCTTCCTTTTGCCTTTTACAGTCTTCCCTTTTGGCATCTAATCTATCCTGTTTTTCATCCCTATCACAGACTTTCTTATTTATGCTTTCCTCACCTTACCTTTCACCTGCACATTTAAAGAGGATTAGATTTTTGAGCACTCCATGTTGCAATGAAGAGTCATTATTGACCTGAAAAGTTAACTTGGTTTCTCCAGCTGCTGCCAAATCTGCTGAACATCTCCAGCGTTAAAATGTTATATTAAATATCCAGCATCTTCAGTATTTTGCTGTTGTAGGGGTCTAGTGTCGCTGTTTCTAAACCATGATGACAAGATGATGTTGTATTGTTTCATATGAGCTGCCGCAGCTTCTAGGCATGGTTAATGTAGGAGCAGAACACTGGTTGCTGATTGAATAGTGTGAGTCACTAATACAGTTCTACTTACAGGTCACTACCATCCAAAGAGTCTTTGATTATCATAATGTGACTTTTTTTCTTTTCTCTTTCCTGTCAGGATTCCGAACTCGGTGGACATATAGTGCAATAGCTTGAGTGTTCTTACTTTTGCTGTTCATAACAACAACAATTGCATTTGTATAGTGCTTTTATAATAACAACACACGGTTCCTGCCTGTCTGCATTTTCTGATTGGTCAGTGGTTTGGTTTGGTAGTGGAGTCTGACACATGCACCTCATTTACTGGTCACCAGCTCTTGCTTTCAACACCTCCCCCCAGCCTTGGTTCTGGGCACTTGACGATTGGCAGGGGGTTGGGATGTGTAACAGGAAACAGTGGGATGGATGGAACAGCTTGAGGTGGGGAGAGGGAGGTGTGGGATGAGGACTGGAATTGTGTAAGAAGAAGGAGTTTGTATAGTGATGGGGCTGATATGAGAGAGCCGAAAAGAATTGGGGATGGAATGGTATGAGAGGAGTGGGATAGAATGGCATGGGATGTAGATTTAAAGAAGTATTGTTGTAATGAAGATGATCATTTCACTGCAAAGATTTTGTGGGCCTCTGCTGGTTTCTCAAAATAAAGCATCCCAAGGTCCTTCACAGGAGTGTTATGTATAAATATTTGACATGCAGCCACATAAGGCGATATTAGGGAAGAAAACCATAAACATGACCAAAGGGGCCTAACCAGTTCTAGCTGGTGTGCTTCTCACAAACTTCCTTCCATCTTTTTAAATTTCTATCGAATTGAAATTCAAAATCACTGGGAATGCCTAAGAAGCCAGAATTCGAGGAATGTACACACTGTGGAGGTTTGTGAGGCTGGATGAGATCACAGGGATAGCGAGGGGGAAGCCATGGAGGGATTTGGAAACAAATCTGAGAATTTTAAAACCAAGACACTGCTTTCCCGGGAACTGATATTAGTCTGGGTGACGGGTGAATGGGACTTGGTGCCTATTAGGACACTGGCAGCTAAGATTTGGGTTACCTCAAGTGTTTGGAGCAGGGACTGAAGACAGATATTTAATGGGAGGAGATTCTGCCTTTTCTGTAAATTTCTGGACGTTCTATGTGCAATCTGATAATTTAGCGAGACTTTGCAAATCGCTTTCCGACATAAAAACACTGACTGCCCCGCAAATGGGAGCAGCACACTTTGAAATGTCTTGAGAACAGAAATTAATATAAATCCTCATTCTTTCTTTAACATTGATCAGGTATAGTTTCAGAGATGGTTATCCAATTAGCTCTGATTATTTGGTAATATGTTAAGCCTATTGATTAGCACCATCAGATATTTCAGGTTGCACTGTTCCATGTAGGTAGTACCTGCTGGCTAAGTGATGTCAGAGAGAGGATATTTATTTGGATTTAGTGCCATTTCCAACAGCTTCTGTGCTGCAATTAATAAGATTGAGATAATTAAAGCACAAGGTAATAGCGAAGGATTCATTTACTCAGATCCTACATATTCATGTTTTATTCTGGGCCATTTTTAAAATATTGCATATTTTATGGAAGTATTGATTGCACAATTAGGATGGATCCACTATGCTGAGAGCCAACATCAATTAAAAAAGAATTGGCTTCACTTTTGCTTATTAATATATCGATGTCAGCCTTACAAAATAAATCTACTCTTTCAATTTCTTCTTCTTGATCATTAACACCAAGATCATCAAGACATTGTTGTGAAAGGGTTATCAGATGTTTTCTTGTTTAATAAAGAAAACAAAGAAAATTCCTGTTCCAAATAGAGAGGAATTCAAAATTATAATTGTATTAACTTCCCACCCTTAGAGGTTTTCCAATGGTATGTGGATTTGGAGAGGAAAGAATGTAGTCCACAGGTAATAATATTGTGGGTTGAGTCAACTAAATAGTGTAGTCTGACTGTAAATTACTTACAATTCAATGGGACAAATCACTACTGTTTGTGATTTGTAGCAAAATTATAAATTGCAAATCGATGCATTTACTATTTAGCTATAAGTAATGAACAGGGGAAATATTCCTCATAAAATATCTGTAGCCACATCTTCTCATGGTCATCATTAGCAGTTGTAAAATGCATTGGCGCACAACAAATTGGCTGGGCTTTCTCTGATTTCGACCAATTTCAAACCGAGTCTTGTAACACTCTCTCTCTCTCTCTCTCTCTCTCTCCTTTCAAACTATTGAATATATGGCAAAGACTTAAACGTAGCATAATGAAAAGCAGAAAATCAGAGAAGATTAGCATTGCTGACGGCGAGTATAGTACTTTTGAGGACTATGGGGAGTCAGCCTTTGAAGACACTAATATTGTAATACATGATTTAAAGACTTATGTAAATTTGAAGCATAAATGAAAGGAACTTGGACATATTGCTTTGTGACTTCTCTGTCTTATTACATTTCATGTCAAGTATTGTGTTGAACCCTGGAGCAATTTTCAAGACAACTGAGTGCGACAGAGAATTTTTTGATATGCTAAACTGCATATTGTAGATTCTGCCTTGCAAAATATAATAGACACACAATATAAGCAAGAAAATAAACAGCTAGTGATATTAGCGGCTTAACTATAAGTCTTGGTATTGCTAAGGTATTGAAGAGGTGGATGTAGAAAGAATGTTTTCTCTTGTAGGCGAGTCCCGAACTGGGACCACTGCTTTACAATTAGGACCCACCTTTTTAGGACAGGAGTTCGAAGAATTTTGTTTCTCTGAGGATTGTACGACTTTGGAACTCTGCCTCAGAAGGCAGTGGAGGGAGTGTCATTGAATATTTTAAGGTACAGGAGATAAATTCTTGTTAGGTAAGGGAATCAAAGGATATGGGGGTAGATGAGAATGTAGAACTCGAAACACAAGATCTGCCATGATCTTATCAAATGGTGGAGCATGCTCGAGGGGCTGAATGACCTACTTCTGCTCCTATTTCGTATGTTTGTATGCCTGTTGTTTTGTAGATTACAAAATCCTGTTATTTACCTTGCTAACACCGCAGTGAGACTTTCAAGTTCTGATGTGGGTTGATGTTCCAAGCAGAAAACAAAATTAGAGAGTTTCTGAAGAACACAGAGCCTGCAACCAAGTTGTCTCCAAACTTGCCTACAGCCCATTAGCATCTTGGGGGTAAGATGTAAGAGCATTCTGTAAGGTGGAACTCTGTAATGACAAAAGTTTTGCTAGTATTTGGTGATATCCATACACACAAAAATGTAGATAGCTGTATAAATATACAAAGCTGTTTATATGTAATTATAGGTATGACCTACAGCCAGTGGGTGATGCCAGACGTGCATCATGTGACTGACGTGACTTGGCAGTTAGTAGTAGGGCGTACAGTAGGATAGTCCTGCTTCGAGTAGCTCCCTAGGAACTTGAATAACTTTGTATATAGATCTGTTGGTTACCTTTCCACGTGTTTGACAATAAATCATTGTATGTTCTCTGTGCGTCTTCATCATCGGGGGAACCAGGGAACACAACATTTCTGATGAAAAACAACCGGGTTAAAGGGATGTGGGGAACAAGTAGGGAGATGGCTTTGAGGCCACAAGAGATCAGCCACGACCTGATTGAATGGCGGATCAGGCTCGAAGGGGTGAATTCCCTACTTCTGCACCTAATTCCTATGAGTAGTCCACTTTGTGTCAGATGTGAAAGGATGAGCAGACAGCATGTATGTATTAAAATCTAGATACCACATACTGCATTCCTGAGTGAAAGGAACCCTGGCCAGGATTCTCCAAAAATGGGGCTATGTCCCCATGCCCGCCGGAAAGCAGAGGCGAATCACTCCAGACTTTCTTCAAACAATCCGGAGTGATTCTCCGACGTCAAGAGGGATAGCAGGGCCCCGGCGTGCGCCGCGCAGCTCCTGCTGCCGATACGGGGCCCTACATTTCTGGCCACGGGTCCGCGCCTCCGCGTGGCGGCCATTTTCGCACTGGCCCCCGTGCAACATGGCGGATCCACAAAGCGTGCCGGTACGGAAGAAGATCCCCACCCCCCCCCCCCAGATTGAGTGTGCCCGCTGATCGGTAGCCCCCAATCGTGGGCCTGGCCATCGTGAAGGCCCCCCCCCCCCGGAGTCTGATTCCCCCCCCGCCCCCTCCACCAGGACGACCATCGCAGCTGCGAGTCCAAGCTCCCACCGGGTGAAACCATGTGGGAACCACGCCGGCGGAACTCAGCCGGCCGACCGCAGAGAATCGCCGTGGGGGCCTCTTTCAACGGTCCCCGACTGGCGCCGCGTCGAAAGCGTGTGCGCGACTGCCATCAATTCTCCGGTCGCCGGAGAATCGCCTCCCAGCGTCGGAGCCAAACGTGGGTCTCGGATCCCATTCTCCGCCCCTACGTTGAGCGCGATTCCGGCGTGTAAGGATCGGAGAATCCCAGCTCCTATATCTGTTGCAGCCATCAACTTGGAGATACAAATTCACATATTTAGGAGGTTGATGCGGACTCTATGGTTTTCAAGCAGCTTTGCTGGTATCACAGTTGCTACCTGTGGAGTTCTTGTTGCATCTATCGTAGAGCATGCTTTTCGTGGGCATCTATCATTGTCCTTTACCTTTGCATCTGTCATTTATGAAATTAAATGAAATGAAAATCGCTTATTGTCACGAGTAGGCTTCAATGAAGTTACTGCGAAAAGCCCCTAGTCGCCACATTCCGGCGCCTGTCCGGGGAGGCTGGTACAGGAAACGAACCGTGCTGCTGGCCTGCTTGGTCTGCTTTAAAAGCCAGCGATTTAGCCCAGTGAGCTAAACCAGCCCATACTTTGGAGTCTGGCATTGTCCTTTACCACAGAACCTATCATTGTCATTTACTACAGAACCTGTCATAGTCCTTTACATTGGAACCTATCTTTGTTCTTTACCTTGGTATCTGTCATTGTCCTTCAGCTTGGAACCTGTGATTGTCCTTTAATTTGGAACCTGCCACTGTCCTTTACCCAGAACCTGTGATTGTCCTTTACTTTGAAACCTGCCATTGTCCTTTACCTTGGCATTGTTCCTTCATCTGGAGAATTTTTTTTCCCATTTTTTTTTCCCTGTGGGCACTTAACTGAGGAGACAGCATTCAGCTAATTGGCCACCTCCTGTAATGATGTCTGTACACCAGGTCTGTTTGGGAGAATTCCTTATGCCATCGAGATGTCTCAATATCCTTTCCAGTGGGATGTAGGAATGGAGAGAGAGAGAGATGTTGTTAGCGTTCAAGTCATGAATGTTTTCAGACACGTAAATACTCATTTATTTTAGGGTTCACTGAAATAGCACAGCTCCTTTTAAATTAAAGGATTATTTTTAGAACATGAATAGATAACATGGGGGATAAAAAAGGGAAAACTACAAACTGCTTTGACAGGAACTCCAGATACAGTAATGACAGTGTAAGAGCACAGCTTGAACAGTTTAAAAGGTCAAATAACCTTGAGATTATCATAATAAAGCTCTCCCAATGTTCCCTTATTAATCTGTTTCTATCTTTTGAAGCCATTATTTTTCTATTTTCTGTCCTCGCATCTCTCCAGCTAGATGAACAGGCTGGCCAAATGCTGCAATTTACTGGACCCCAGTTTTGAATTGGCTGGAATGAGATTCAATCAAACGACCCTTAATGACTCCATCTTTTTTTTTACTTTATGTGAGGCAATTCCTAAACTCCACTTCATGCTTCTTGCTGACAGCACAGCTTACTTCAGGAATTTGCAACACATTAGGCTTGTGACTTGCAATATGTAATCCGTAAACACATAGGGCTGGATTCTCTGTTTGGGAGACACTGGGCAGGATTCTCTGTTATCCGACGCCGATATCGTAATCAGCGATCGGGCGGAGAATCAACTCCAAAGACCAAATCGGGGCCGGCGCCGGTTTGACGCTGGTCAGCCATGCTCCGCCCCCTCAGAAATGGCGTAATTGTTTTGCTCGGCACTGCCATTGCAAAAGCATTGCCGCGTCATCGGCCGGCCCTCCCTCGATGCTCCGCCCCGATGGGCCGAGTTTCCGACGGCGCGGGACACGTGTGGACTTAGTGGTTGGGAAGCCGGCGGGACGGACCCACGGACGGCCGGCGCCATGTTGTACGGCATGACCACTGTAGGTTGGCATCCGTGCGCATGCGGGTCTGGAACCTGGCCATCTTCTTGCTGTTTTCGGTGTGGGAGCCGGGAGTTTCACCCGGCGCCACTGCAAGCCTCTCACTGGTCCCGGAATCGGTGAGGGTTCGGCGCCGATTTTTTGTTGGAAAACTCCCGGGAATTCTCCATTCGAGCCGGCACTTAGCCGCTGAAACGGAGCATCGAGCTCTATGTTCTTCTGCCTGAGGAGAATTGCAATCAATTTATGTTCCCCCTGGGAGTGCAAATCGGTAAGTAATTCCATATCCTTTGCCATGCAAATTTATGCCTGGCAAGGAATACAAGGGATTCCTGTCGGAATCCTGCTATCAGGCTGCCATTTCGAGTGGGCGCCCTAATAGCAAAGTTCCATGGCCACCCTCCCCCGGCACTGCAAAGCAGCTCCCCCACACCCAGATTGTCTGGGTGCCCCCCTTCCTCCAAGTACAGGGGTGACCCAACCCATCTCCTAATGAGGGAGATGTCCCCTAGGGACCCCTGAATTTGGGAGACACCCTCCCCCGAGGGAGCCCTGTAATAGGAAAACCCCACCCCCCAGGGACTCCTGTAATAGGGAGACCCCTACAGAGACCCCCTGACTAAAGTGACCCCCCCCCCCCCCCACACCCCCACAGAGACACCCAGACTGAAGGGATCACCCCCACCCAGAAAAGAGATGCCTGTCTGGAATGTAGAGAGAATAATTACAGCTGTAATACTTAACTTAAAGCTCCACCTGTCCATTTCTGTAAGGAGGACAGCTATGACTTCCGTCCACGCCCCCCCCCCCCCCCCCATTCAGATCCATTAGCTGACAGCCCTTTCTAGACTTTCTAGAAGTTGGCTGTGACTAGCAGTTTCCACAAACCATCTGGGGGGTTCCTTCAGTTAGGAGGGCTCTGTGATGGATTCCTTCAGTTAGAGGTTCCCAGGGTCTCCCTATTAAGGGCGTCTTGGGGGGGGGGGGGGGGGGTGGGGGGTGCCTACCTATTAAGGGGACTCCTGGGGGTTCGCCCTAATAAGGTTGCCCCAGGAGGAAGTCATTACTAAGGAGAAGGTTCTGGGGAAACTGAAAGATCTGAAAGTGGATAAATCACCTGGACCGGATGAACTACACCCCAGGGTTCTAAAAGAGATAGCTCAGGAGATTGTGGAGGCATTGGTGATGATCTTTCAGGAATCACTGGAGGCAGGAAGGGTCCCAGAGGGCTGGAAAGTGGCTAATGTAACACCACTGTTTAAGAAGGAAAGGAGGCAGATGAGGAATTATAGGCCGGTTAGTCTGATGTCGGTCATTGGGAAGATTTTAGAGTCCATTATTAAAGATGAGATCGCGGAGTACTTGGAAGTGCATGATAAAATAGGACTGAGTCAGCACGGCTTTGGCAAGGGGAGGTCATGTCTGACAAATCTGTTAGAGTTCTTTGAGGAAGTAACAAGGAAGTTAGACAAAGGAGAACCATTGGACGTGATTTATTTATTTTCCAGAAGTCCTTTGACAAGGTGCCGCATAGGAAACTGTTAAATAAGTTAAGAGCCCATGGTGTTCAGGGTAAGATCCTGGCATGGATAGAGGGTTGGCTGACTGGCAGAAGTGGGGATAAAGGGGTCTTTTTCAGGATAGCAGCCGGTGACTAGTGGTGTACCTCAGGGGTCCGTGCTGGGACCACAACTTTTCACAATATACATGAATGATCTGAAGGAAGGAACCGAAGGCACGGTTGCTAAGTTTGCAGATCATACAAAGATTTGTGGAGGGACAGGTAGTATTGAGGAAGCAGGCGGGCTGCAAAAGGACTTGGACAGGCTAGGAGAGTGGGCAAAGAAGTGGCAGATGGAGTACAATGTGGAAAGTGTGATGTTATGCACTTTGGAAGGAGGAATTTAGGCATAGACAATTTTCTAAATGGGGAAATGCTTAGGAAATAAGAAGCACAAAGGGACTTGGGAGTTCTTGTTCACGAGTCTCTTAAGGTTAACGTGCAGGTAAAGTCGGTAGTTAGGAAGGCAAATGCAATGTTAGCATTCATGTCGAGAGGGCTGGAATACAAGACCAGGGATGTACTTCTGAGGCTGTATAAGGCTCTGGTCAGACCCCATTTGGAGTATTGTGAGCACTTTTGGGCCCCGTATCTAACGAAGGATGTGCTGGCCTTGGAAAGGATCCAAAGGAATGATCCCTGGAATGAGGAGCTTGCTGTATAAGGAACGGTTGAGGATTCTGGGTCCATGTTCGTTGGAGTTTAGAAGGATGAGGGGGGATCATATTGAAACTTACAGGATACTGCATGGCCTGGATAGAGTGGACGTGGAGAGGATATTTCCACTTGTAGGAAAAACTAGAAGCAGACTAAAGGGACGATCCTTTAAACAGAGATGCGGAGGAATTTCTTCAGCCAGAGGGTGGTGAATCTGTGGAACTCTTTGCCTCAGAAGGCTGTGGAAGCAAATCACTGAGTGTCTTCATGACAGAGATAGATAGGTTTTTGAGCAATCAGGGGTTATGGGGAGAAGGCAGGAGAATGGGGATGAGAAAAATATCAGCCATGATTGAATGGTGGCGCAGACTCAATGGGCCGAGAGGCCTAATTCTGATCCTGTGTCTTATGGTCTCAGGGGACCCTTTGGAGAGGGGGGGGTTCACCCTATTGTTTCTTGAGGGGGAGGGGAAGTTCTTCCTCTTAAAGGGGTCCCGGGGTGGGGAGGGGGGCAGATGTGGGCGGGTGTCTAGTACAAAGAACAAAGAACAGTACAGCGCAGGAATAGGTCCTTCGGCCCTCCAAGCCTGATACCACACTTGGCCAGATGGACTTTGGGGGCAACTCCCCTCAGGAGGCACCCCCTTGGCCCATTGTGAGGTTCACCACGTCACAACCACTCCGATAAATGCCTGAAGTGACCTGCGCCCACGTGATTCCTGATCCAGGGGATCGGAGAATCAAGGAGGTCCGGAGAATAGCATGCCAGGCCCACTAAATGGGAGCAGATGGGTCATTAAGACCCATTTGCATTCATTTGCATCCTCCTGCTGCCCCATGATTGTAAACCTCGATTCCACCGCCAGCGGGGGCGTCAGAGCATCGTGTTCGGATTGGCGCCCTCTCCGTCCCATCAGGAAACACGCTTCGGGTCTCCCAGGATGGAGAATCCAGCCCATTGTGTGTCAAAGGATCAACATGCGCCTTGCATATCTATTTTCTATAACATTTCAATCCCTCACTTACAAAAACAACTTCCTGCTGGTTAGAGTGAGAATTGACGAGAACATGAATGTGTTTCTTCATGAGAGTGGATGCTTCTGCACATTTTGCGATGTTCTTCCTGCAGTAATAAATTACCAGTCAAGGTATAGCTAGTTTGGACTTCAAGGCACTGAGGGCTTTATGTATATTATAAATTAACAAACAGCACACTGCATCGAGTTAATTACTTCCATGCAATTAAATCCTTGCCACAAACCTTTCCAGAAAAGGATGGTAAGAAATTAGCATTTCTGAGTGTCTCAACATATGCCTGAAATCTGTATCAATCATTGAAATGGTCTTCAGAGTTATGATTGTTCCTTCACTTTTTTTAACCTATGGGAATTATGGTTTTTTTTTGGCACCATTGAAATGAACACCAACCCTTAGATCTGTTCTGAGAACATGTTCTGAGATTTCTGAATTTTAGTTCAAGGATTTGAAATTTGAGTATGCTTTTCAAAATCACCCCTCTAGTTGCACATTTAGGATGCACATGTTTCCCAGGGGCACTAGCACGTACCATCTGCCCCCATATTATCTTTTGTACACAGTATGCATGGAGTTTATTACATATTCTGTTTGTCATGGATGCAGTTTTCACCATCGTTTAGACCCGTTCACAAACTGGAGGATGTCATGATTTTATAGACTGTTAAATGTGAAATTCGGCTTACCTTTCCTGTTGGGTTCGATAGGGCAGTTTTTAAGTAACAATCAAAATTGATGTGAAGTGGCTCTTTCTGCCTGTTCTTGCCAGCGCATGGCCGTCATTTTGAGGCCTAATCCTCATTAAGGTGCTCCCGGTAGGATATGGTACACTGCCATTAGCTTGTCAGTTCTGGGAGTACAGAAAATCATCTGGCTCCTGTGCTATATTAGCTAGCAGCTTCGGCTGGTTGTTCAAAGAATTGAAACTTTCCTCGGCCATTTTTAAGCAGCCTCCATTGACCCTCCCAGTGGTTAAGCTGTTTAATATCTGATGTAATTGGGTGGTGTATGTATGGCGTTACACCTCCGTTTACATGGTTAAGCATCCTAATTTGTAGCTGGTGGGTCTTTTAAGCTTGCAATTTACCTATCGTCGCCACCTTCCCAGATTTACAGTTGCTGAACACCCATTTTTCCGGCATGAAATGGACAGCTGAGAGTTGTCACTCAATCCCATTCTGTCTTATTCTGAAACCAGTAAGAAGTCTGACAACACCAGGTTAATGTCCAACATGTTTGTTTCAAACACTAGCTTTCGGAGCACTGCTCCTTCCTCAGGTGAATATTCTGAACCACACAACGTACCAGGTATAAAACAGTTTTGTTACAAGCGAGGAATTTTGAGAAGTGACCAGTAAGCACCGTTTAGATCTGAATGAATCCACATCTAAGTCATTAATTGCGCCTGTTAAAAATTAACAAATCACTTGATCTCATTTTAAATTTGAGGTATTTGGTCCCGAGAATGTGCGGCCATTGAGTGTAATCCTATCTGATATGCCTGGTCTCAATCTTCACTGATTGTTTCCAGAGGATCTTATCTGAGGTGGAAGCTGTGTTCACCCAAACATTATCCTCTGCATGAGAGGCCCACAGACTGAGGCAGAGAGTTCATACAGCTGGAGTTCCCACTTCCTAAGCTGAATTGTAATGATTGAGACGCCCAATGGACCTGACATCTTGTAACATGATGTGAGACAATTCACACCTCTTTAACCTGGGGTTACCCCATCTCTGGATCTGTAAAGACTGAATTACCTGCAAATGCTCGCATTCTAAGCATTGTCTGGCATCTTTGAATTTGTCTATATCTATGTTTCTGGAAAATACTCTCCATTCACCTGAGGTAGGAGCAGTGCTCCGGAAGCTAGTGTTTGAAACAAACATGTTGGACTTTAACCTGGTGTTGTAAGACTTCTATCTTGTAACATGCAATGGACCCTACTTGAACTACAGGGGAGGTGTCTTAAGGCAGAAGACAACATGGATTCTGGAAGACAATGTAAATGTAACGTGTTTCTTATTATCAGCCCCTTTCAAATTGTTTCTTTGGGACTTTCACCTCCTGTGCATAGCTGAAGCCTTAGTAATTTCCAAGCTGTGTGAGTGGCACAGGCACTTGTCAGGCCCATGACAACTGGATGCTTTTCCACTCATTCTAGGGTGGGTTCAGCCCTGGTATGAACTGGTGGTCATCCTCCTGGTATAATTGCTGAGACTGCATCCGCAAGCAATTTTGGTCCCTCCGTAACTGGGATCTAGAATCAGGGCTGGAATTCTCCATTTGGGTGACTAAGGGCGCGATTCCCCGGCCGCGTTGCGCTCTTGCTTAAGCAAAACGAAGCCGTTGAATAGCCAGAGAGGCCGAAAACGAGAACCAGTCCAGCACCAGTTTGCGATGCAATCGGCCGGCTCCTGTAGGCAAAATTGGGATCTCACGTTAGCGTGGCAAGAAACCAATTATCACCACTTAAGCCCTATTTCCACACAATTAACGAGAGTGAACCCATATCCAATGGCCTCCCAGCATATGGTCACCGATTAGTACCTTTTGAAAAACGTGAACCTGGTGGAAGGGGTTCTGTGGGGAGCCGAGGAGGTAAGTAGCCATCTTTGCTCACAGGCAAAGAGTCCAAGGGTGATGGGCTTGCTGCCCCTGTGCTCGACATAGGGACCCTTGGCTGGGGGTGGAGGTCCCCGCAGGTGTTGGCCGCTATGGGAAGGTTGGGGGGGGGGGGGGGCGACAACGAACTATGCGCAGCACCACCATACCAACTCTTGGATCGTGTGTACCTGTTGCCGGGGGCAACTCTTGTCCCTGTCCATCTGCCCAACCGACCGCCCATAACCTCATTGACTGCCGAGGCCTCTGGCCGTGCAGCTGAAGACTATCGCTGATAGGGAATTGACAATCGCATCTAAGTGAGCACTTCACACAACCCAAGTGGATTCCAGTGGGTGGATGGGCCATGTAGCATGTAGGAGACATTGCCTAGCACCCCAATCGCACTTTGATGCCTGACACTGTACCTGAACACTACGGGAGGCATCACAGCAGCTAACGTTCGTTCACTCAGGGGATGGGATACAGCTCCCGGGACATGTCCACAGCCGGAGGGTGGGTGAATGCCACAGGGAGAGGGAGATGTCTGGAGAGATGGGCCAAGGATTCGGAGGTTGCCTGTGTTTATTATGTGTGGCATTTCCCCACTCCCCCGATGGTGCCACTCCGCCCCCCCCCCCCCCTCCCCTTCCATCTCCCCGTTGCCCTCGGTGATCCTTGATGTGCTGGGCCCTCCTAGCTCTGCTGCTACGTCGAGATATGTCCCTAGCTGCTTACCAGATGCTTTGGCCTCGTTAGAGGGCATCGTTAGCCACAGGCGTGGTTCACATTGATGGGAGGGGCGGGGTGTGAAGGGAGAAGGGGGGGGGGGTGGAGGGAGGGTTGTGGATTACATGGAGAGTTCAGGGGTTGATGCTTGCATGGGGGCGGAAAAGTCCCAGGGGTTGGGGTGGCGGGTTGTTTCTATGCACGAGTGCTTCCTGGTGTCGGCCGTTGACCTTTTACCGGCCCTCGAGGCCAATCCTCCTGGTCACACTCCCTTCGCTCATAGCCGCCGCCACCATCTTGTCGCTGGCAGCACTGGCAGCCCTATGGCTGACCCTCTGGGACCCTCGGGGGGAAACAGGACATCCCTTCTGGCCTTCACCGCATCTTAGCAGCCTCCCCAGATCTGCATCCCCGAATCTCAGCGCTGCTCTCCAGGGCACCATTGTTGTGAGCTGGCTGGTGAGCAAGTGCTGCTTAAGTGGTCCTCCAGCTTGTTAGTAGGGGGCTGGCTAGTGTGGTGCCAGCGAATTGGCTGGCGAGCCTTCATTTGCGGCAAGAAGCCAGTGGGGCCTCGTCAAGTGGACTAATAAAGGTTGCCATGATGTGGAGATGTCGGCGTTGGACTGGGGTGAGCACAGTAAGAAGTCTTACAACACCAGGTTAAAGTCTATATCTCTTCATTCACCGGAGGAAGGAGCAGTGCTCTGAAAGCTCATGTTTGAAACAAACCTGTTGAACTCTAACCTGGTGTTGTAAGACTTCTTACTGTAGTAAAGGTTGAATAGCGTTGCTGGCCTCGTTGGGCCGAACTCCAGTGCGCCCTAAGTGGTGCTGCCGGGACTGAAAAATACGCGATTCGCAATTTCTTTTGGGGGCGCAATTTGGTCAGTGAGTCAGAACATTCTGCTGCTGTGAGTTGAACGTAATTACTGGCCCAGTGAGTGTTGTAATTGCTGGGGCCAGAATTACTGCCAAAAGTGCCTGGCAGCTGGAGCTGTTTTTAAACGCTCCACTTACCACACGCTCACTGCAGCCAACAAGATTGCTCACAGACGCCCTGCCCCGAGTTAGGGGCACGAGGTGGACCCACAGCTCCATGCCAGTGAGGAGAGGAGGTGTGCCCTCTTCCCCAGGGTGAGCCGCAGACTCAAGCCCGCCCTCTTGAACAGCAACTGGGAGGTGGTGGCAGAGGCAGTCAGCGCTGCCAGCCTCAACAGGAGGAGACAGCTGGTGATCCGGAAGGGTGGGGGGTGGTCACTAGTGAGGCCTCTGTCATGAGTAGGGCAGAGAACTAGGGAGGATTCCAAAGGCCATGGGGCAGGTGTCCTTTGGTTGGGGTGAGCCATGCTAATCTCCTGCTTCCTCTGCAGTGGGAGAGTGCTTCTGAGGAGTGCCAACACCTGGTGGGCCCCTGATTGAGCCTAGCCATGCCCATCCCCTTGATGATACAGCTGGCATATGAGGGTTCCCAGTGTGGCGGCCTGGGCGGGCTCCCGGATGGCCAGAGGCCTTCTGAACATTTAAGGACACAGGCAGCACTCAGCAGTGTGAGCAGCCAGGAGACTGCAAGTGGCACCAGAGGGGTGCGTTTAAAACACCATACTGCATAAATCGGGGTCTGAGCCAGTTCACCCTGACCCTGAGGGGGACACACAGCAGCCACTGGCACCCAAATTGTTCCCCGTCAATGACCCTGGCCCAGGCAACCATCTTCCCAGCAAACCCAACATTTTTTGAGGGTTTTTTGGAGTTTTATTTCCTCCCACTCCCCCTGGGCAGCCATGGCTCCCAGACCCTGCTTGTAAATACGTGCATTAATTTGTGCCAGTGAAACCTCTGCCGTCTGCCGAGGTGGGATGGAGAATCGAGGAGAGATAGAACATGGAGTGTCCAAGAGTTAAGATTAAACTCCATTCAAATTCGATATCACTGCCAACGACGGACGAAGCATGGCGTCCGATTCGCTGCCGAGCACAAAATGGATTTTTAAGATTTTGCGCGCTTCCCCGCCCAATCGCGATTCCTGCTTCCAGCGTTGGATTTTCAAGTGTGACCCTGTCACGATGGACTCTGCGGTTAGTCAAGGGTTTAAGTATTTAACGTGGTGCCCCTAAGGTCCATCGAAGGGACCTCATCTCCCCCTACAATGCAAATCCTGTCCACCCCCAGTTCCGTCATCAGAATCCCCCATCAAACCCCCAACAGAGACCCACCCACCAGACACCCCTGGAAGCTCAAGAGCAGTCCGAGCAGAATTAGTGAAAAACCACAGCTTTTTCACTTAGATGGGCTGGACACCCCCAGGGCCCCCAGGATAGAATGTCCCGAGTAGCGCTCCTGCTGATCCTCTTCCCTTCGGGCTCCTCCATGGGATGAAGGGAAGTGAGATGGAGTGAGATGCAGAAGTCCCGCCATCTCTGGCGCTAACACTCGGAGATTCTCTCTCGTGCTTGCTCCATGCAGTTGACGCCCTGCACCATGGAACTCATGCCCTCAGCCATGGAGGTCATGAACTGAACCATGGAGAGCACATAGCCCGTCATGAAGTGCACATCCTATGCCATGGTCTCCACTGTGTATGCCATCCACACAGTGTTGGCCTCGTTGCTTAGGAGTGTTGGCACCATCTCCTCAGGCAGGAAATGATGGGACTCCTCCAATAGGCCTTACAGTACGAGGAGGGATGGTGTCATCCCTTCCTGATGCTTGCGATTCTGCCTTTGTAGCTCATCAACCTGGGATTTAGCAGAGTCCTGGGGTCCGGCATTCCTCCCAGTGCTGGATCCCTGGGACGTTCCTTCCTCCGCCTACGGAGGTTCTTTAGCTGTGAGGTGCTCAATAGTGAGTGACCCAGAAGCCTGTCCTGGTGGAGGGTGTGGGTGACAGCTGTGACACCTCCTCACAGCTTATCTCCACGATGTCTCCCTTGGAATTGTGGCTTTTACTAAGTACCTTGAATCTATTACACAAAGTTAAGAAGTATTTTGGTGGGGATCTGAAACTCACTGGCCAAAAGGGTGGGAGAAGCAAAAACTCTCATCATATTTTAAAACACTTGGATGTGAAGTTGAAGTATTGTTACTGACAACAGACCAAGAGCTGGAAATTGACATTCGTCAAGTTATATTTAGCTTGAATAGACACCATGAGCGAAATGGCTTATTTTTGTCCTGGTACAGTTTCTGTAATTCTATAATAATTCTTTCATTCACTTCACCAGACTCTCACGTTAATCACTGTGAATGCCTCATATTCACATCTTGTAGCTTGCATACTGTCAGCTATTCAACCATGACAGCCAAGTCAGCCAGATTTATTGCGCAGCTCTCACTTGCAGGATAAGGAAGCACACAACGAGAAGCAGCAGGAGGTAACCAGATGGTGATATTAGGGAATACTAGCATAGTGGTAATATTATTTGTGATCTAAAGGCCTGGACTAATGCTCCTTTACGGTCCTCTGCCAGTGGCGACTACTTTAATTCTACTCTAATTAGCACACTGGGCTAAATCGCTGGCTTTGAAAGCAGACCAAGGCAGGCCAGCAGCACGGTTCGATTCCCGTAATAGCCTTCCCGAACAGGCGCCGGAATGTGGCGACTAGGGGCTTTTCACAGTAACTTAATTGAAGCCTACTCGTGACAATAAGCGATTTTCATTTTTCATTTCATTAATGTGGGACCTTTACAAAAGTTTCCTGAAAGTCCGAATAAACCACAACTACTGGCTCCCTGTCATCAACTCTACTAGTTACATCGTCGAGGAATTCCAGAAGGTTTGTCAAGCATCATTTCCTTTTCATAATTTCATGTTGACTCTGTCTCATCCTACCAGTTTTCCAAGTGCTCTGCTATTAAATCTTTTATAATGGACTCTAGCATATTCCCCACTACCAACATCAGGCTTACTGGTCTATAATTGCCTGGTGTTCTCTCTACCTCCTTTATTAAATAGTGGGGTTACATTAGCTACACTCCAATCTGATGGAACATTTCCAGAGACTACAGAATCTTGGAAGATATGCACCCATTATTTCAAGAGCCACTTCCTTAAGTACTCTGGGATGTAGATTATCAGACCCTTGGGATTTATCGGGCTTCAATCCCATCAAATTACCCGACACTATTTACCTGCTAATGCTGATCTCCTTCAGTTCCTCTCTCTCACAAACTCTGTGATCCTCCCGCATTTCTGGTACGTTATTTGTGTCCTCCTTTGTGAAGACAAAACCAAAATGTATTTAGTTGGTCAGCCATTTCTTTGTTCCCCGTTATAAATTCCCATGTTTCTGACTGTCAAGGATCTACATTTGTCTTCACCAATCTTTTTCTCTTCACATACTTATAGAAGCTTTAACTGTCAGTTTTTATGTTCCGCACAAACTTACTCTTGTACTCTATTGTCCACTTCTTTATCAGTGCCTTTATCCTCCTTTCTTGAATTCTAAACTGCTTCCAATCCTTAGGTCTGCTGTTTTTTCCGGCCAATTTGTATTCCTCTTCTTTGGATCTAATGCCTCTAATGTCCGTTGTAACACATGGTTTGGCCATCTTTCCCGTTTTAATTTTGCATAGGATGGAACAATGGTTGCAGTTCACCCATGCGTTCTTTGAATATTTCCCATTACCTATCCACTGTCATTCCTTTAGGTTACATCCCCCAATCCATCATACCAAACTCTGACCTCATACCATAGTAGTTTCCTTTATTAAGATTCAGGACCTAGTCTCAGAATCAACTCGGTCACTCTCCACCTTGATGAGAAATTCTACCATATTGTAGTTGCTCATCCACAAGGGGTCTCTCACAACTAGATTGCCAATTATTCCTTTCTCATTACACAATACCAGGTCTAGGATGGCATGTTTTATAGTTGGTTCCTCAACATATTGGTCCGGAAAACCATCCCATATTCACTCCAGGAATTCCTCCTCTATGCTTTTGTTACTAATTTGATTTGCCCAATCTAAATGCAGATACAAGTGACCCATAATTACAGATGTTCCTTTATCACATGCATCTCTAATTTCCTGTTTCATGCCATCCGCAACATCACCACTACAGTTCGGAGGTCTATATACGACCCCCACGATCGCTTTTTGCCCCTTGGTGTTTCTAAGCTTTAACCATACAGATTCCACATCGTCAGAGCCAATATCTTTCCTCACTATTGATTAAATTTCCTCTTTAACCAGCAATGCAACCCCACTGCCTTTTCCAACCTCAAAATTGAATACTCTTGGATATTCAGTTTGCATTCCTGGTCACCTTGCAGCCGCGTCTCCGTAATCTTGACTATAACATACCCATTTACATCTATTTGCGCAATTAATTCATCCACTTTACTGCGAATGCTCTGCACATTAAGGCATTTTTAACATTCCTTGTCTCGTTCCATTATTTTTCACTGTGGCCCCGTATGATTCTGGCTCTTGATTTCTCTGCCTATCACTTTTCTTATTCCCTTTTTGTCTTTTGTTCTTGTCCTTGCTTCCCCTCCTCTGACTCCTTGCATAGATTCCCATCCCCTTGCAATTTTAGTGTAAGCCCTCGCCAACCACTCGAGCAAATACTGCCCTAGGACATCAGTCCCGGTCTTGCCCATGTGCATTCCGTCCAGTTGGTACTGGTCCCACATCCCCCAGAACCGGTCCCAATGTTCCAGGAATCTGAAACCTTACCTCTCGCACCATCTCTTCAGCCAGGTATTCATCTGATATCCATGATGTGGAGATGGACTAGGGTGGGCACAGTAAGAAGTCTTACAGGTTAAAGTCCAACGGGTTTGTTTGGAATCACTAACTTTCAGAGCGCAGCTCCTTCAACATCTGAATATTTTACAGGCAAACATTGATATATGCTTGTTTGGCAATAGAATCAGAGTTTATCGGGGATAGATGGAAATGTGGAATTCGAAACACAAACACATCAGCAATGATCTTATTGAATGGCGGAGCTGCTTGAGGGCCTGAAGAGCCTGGTTCTGTTCTTATTTTGTCAGGGGAGGCAGTGGCATAGTTGTCACCGGACTAATAATCCAGAGACCCAGGATAATGCTCTGGGGACTCAGATTTGCATCCCATCAGGGCATGTAGTGGAATTTGAATTCAACAAAAGAAATCTGGAATTAAAAGTCTAATGACGACCATGAAACCATTGTCAATTGTCGTAAAAACCCATCTGGTTCACTAACATCCTTTAGGGAAGGAAATCTGTCATCTTGGTCCGGGGCCTACATGTAACTCCAGATCCAAAGCAATGCGGTGGACTCTGAAATGCCCTCAGGGATGGGCAATAAATGCCGGCCCATTTAAAATTCTGGGCTAAATCGCTGGCTTTGAAAGCAGACCAAGCAGGCCGGCAGCACGGTTTGATTCCCGTAACAGCCTCCCCGAACAGGCGCCGGAATGTGGCGACTAGGGGCTTTTCACAGTAACTTCATTTGAAGCCTACTCGTGACAATAAGCGATTTTCATTTTTCATTTCATGAACGAATAAAATAAAAAAAAGTCATATAATTCCTTTAAATAGCACTTACTGCTGGAAACGTGTACAGCCCGTGAGGTTAAGAGGGTGTTGGCTGGAGTGTTGAGCTTTAAAATGGCAGCCCCGTTGTTAAATCTGCATTGCACAATCTGATTGACAACATGATCTGCCTACTCTGCAGACTTCAAGCGGCCTTTTGCTGTGCACATGCACTAAGACTCTCACTAATATGGTTGCCGGCAAGACTCACTTAAATGTGTGTGCCTGCACTTCCACCATCAGTTTGAAGGTCAATTCTTTGTGCCCTTTGCACTCATCAAAACAAATACAAGAGTGCAAAATTTCAAACGACCACAACAATTTTTACGACGGGGGAAAAACAGCACTGAGTTACGCAAGTTGACTCTGATTGACTGAGGCATTACCATGGAGAAAGCAACATGAGAGGTAGGCTCCCCAAGCCCCTGAGTTATCCAAAAAAAACGTGCAAAGCTTAAGTAAATTCCTTTTCTTTGCAGAGAACAGGTTACTGAATCTGAATGTAGGTCACTTCTTGCATGCATAAACAAACCATGTAACGAGCTTGAATGATTATCTTAAATTGCTTGATAGTGTAGCTATTAGTGTGCTCAGGATTGTTCAGCAAGCGCTGCCCAATCGTGGAATCACGTCTGACAGTAAACATTTTGTTTCCGGTTTTGCAAGTGTACCTGATTGAGTTCAGTCTGTACTCTGCCTATTATGAACAGCCAAAGCAACACGCTGATTGATTTGATTACCCAAACGCTGAGACGTACCACTTATGTGCTTGCCACCACGCTGGTGCTGAAATTCAGACACAGCAGTGCAGAATTGTATGGCAGGCAAAACATCTTTTTGGACTGCCGGTAGCTCTCTGCCAGTGGAAAGTATCACACACATAGCCACTGTATAGTAGCAGCATAAAATGGCTTACTTAAATTATTTTTCAGCTGATCAGGAGAGCTGACATTATTACTTTTTTTAAATATAAATTTAGAGTACCTAATTATTTCTTTTTCCAATTAAGGGGCAATTTAGCGTGGCCAATCCACCTGGCCTGCACATCTTTGGGTTGTGGGGGTGACCCATGCAGACACGGGGAGAATGGGCAAACTCCACACGGACAGTGACCTAGGGCTGGGATTCGAACCTGGGTCCTCAGCGCCGTAGTCCCAGTGCTAACCACTGTGCTGCTTGCCGCCCCGAACTGACATTATTACTGATGAGGCTTTTTGAAAGCCCCACATCATTGCAGCTACAGATAATTGATCCTGGAGGGGATTGAATACTTCAAAGAGAAAGCTTGCTGTCCCATTGGGAACTGAAGATAAAGAAAACCTACTAGTTCATGCTTTAGCATGTGTTTAATTTATTATTAAAAGCAAAATTATAATTGCAACATCTTTTAGATTGTGCATCATCCCTTCCTGTTCTTTTTGACTTCGCTGCAGAATTGGCACAGTTGGCAACAGCAATTTGCTCCAGTATTATTCCGGTTTTCTAGCTCTGGGACTATCCTCAAAAGCAATTCCTCGAAGAACAATGCTTAGCTCCCTCTTTATCTTCATAAAAATTCTAATGCTGTAGTGACACCATCCACAGGTACAGTGCCGATTTTCAGATGACGTCTAGTTCTTTCCTTCACCACCTCTCTCAACTCATACTATTGGAAAGTTTGGCTGACGTTCAATGCTGATGAATCATAACATTCTCAAGATCAACACTGGCAAGAGAGTTAATTGAGGCAGTGGTGAGAAGGCAGCTGGATCCCCACCCATCGCCCTCCACCATTTCACCGCCAAACTCGCCTCGGTGAGGGTATTAAATTCCTTACCTGACTGGGTAAGGGGATGAGAGCATGGTAGCATAATGGTTAGCACAATTGCTTCACAGCTCCAGGGTCCCAGGTTCGATTCCTCGATGGGTCACTGTCTGTGCGGAGTCTGCACGTTCTCCCCGTGTCTGTGAGGGTTTCCTCCGGGTGCTCCGGTTTCCTCCCACAGTCCAAAGATGTGCAGGTTAGGTGGATTGGGCATACTAAATTGCCCCTTAGTGTCCAAAATTTCCCTTGATGTTGCGTGGGGTTATTGGGTTATGGAGATAGGGTGGAGGTGTGGGCTTGGGTAGGGTGTTCTTTCCAAGGGCCGGTGCTTGGGTAGGGTGCCCTTTCCAAGGGCCGGTGCAGACTAGATGGGCGGAATGGCCTCCTTCTGCACTGTAAATTCTATGAAATCTATGAAACAATATTAATAAAGCAGAGTTTGTGGCAGGCGCTAAAACATAATTGGTCGTGCTGTCATACAATGCCCAGCTTCCAGCCTCGGGAATTTTCTGAGTGGCACTTATTTTGGTTGGCCTTCCTGAAAGGAGGAGATGTGGGGCGCTCATTGGGTCTTCAGCTAGTGGGTGAATACTGCCCATGTCTCCGGTTGTACCAAATAACATGTACCTCCAACATTGCAGCACTCGCTCAAGTGGTTAGACGGTGTCAGCTGAGGTTAAATACAGTGAAACTCAAACCCACAAATGTTTAACTCGGAGGCAACAATTTCACCAACTGAAACAAGCTGACGGAACCTATGTTCATACTCTCCAATTCTTTTCTCCTGTAGATATATTTGTGCTGGGAAGCATATAAAAACAAGTTTAATTATACTGTTGGAGGGTGTGATAGTGTCAGCTGATGGGGAGATAGTGTTTCACGAGTGCACATCTTGTGAGGTTTTAATTCGGTAGCTACTGCAAAATACTTCACATGAATTCTTGCTTATGTGTCTAGTTTACATCTTGGTGTTAATAATCCCACCACCCTTGTTAATTTTGAGTTAATGCTCAGCGTATTATCATTATTTATGGAGAAATAATGATCTCAATGAAATAAAACCCTGTAATTTGACATTTTGTAAGTTCTGAGTAAATGTGGCCATTGGAACACGGATAGATTCTAGCAATATGAGGGGCCAGTAATTGAAATTTTTATTGAACTTGAAGAGCATTGAAGAATTGTCAGATGATCAAAAAAAAGCAGCTGCAATGAGTGGCAAGCAAAATATCTTTAAGTAAGTGAGTGGCTTGTGTTTTATCTGGGTTCCCTTTGAGCCAGGGACTGTTCAATTGAAGATATTCTTTCATCTGCAGGCCAATTAACATTCTGAAATGTCTTCTGTGTAATTATTTTGACAGCACAGTTGAAAGTGTAATATAAGTAGGTCTCAAAGTGAACCTGTTGATCACTGAGGTCTTTGAGTACATTACTGTTGGGGTTTGGGTTTAACGGGTCAGTTGACCTTGAAAGCAACGGCAGGATTTACGGTAGGACCTGCTGATAGTCTGCTTTGCTTGTCTTGTTTTGGAGAACCTTTTTTATGAACAAATTCTAACTGTAATGCTGCAATGCCTTCAGCCTTCCCTGAATTTATATACCTCTTAGGTAAATTTTCTGTTATTCGTGATTGAATTGTTTCCACCCCAAACATGTTGTCACATAAGATTTGATATGAATAATAATAGATTGCCACTTAACTTCCTCTGTTTGAATGAAAACATCCAGATTTTGAACCTTTCTCGTGAAACTTCACCACATGCTTCCCGGGAATACCTTTCAAAATGAGGGGAATATCCAGAATCATGCATAATCCAACTTTGGCCCAACCAGTGTGTTGTAAAACAAATCAACATCACTTTTTTGCTTTTAATGGCCAATAGGCCATGGGCGGCATGGTAGCACAGTGGTTAGCACTGTTGCTTCACAGTGCCAGGGTCCCAGGTTCGATTCCTGGCTTGGTTCACTGTCTGTGTGGAGTCTGCACGTTCTCCCTGCATCTGCGTGGGTTTCCTCCGGGTGCTCCAGTTTCCTTCCACAGGCCCTGAAAGACGTGCTGTTAGGTGAATTGGACATTCTGAATTCTCCCTCTGTGTACCCGTACAGACGCCGGAATGTGGCGACACGGGGATTTTCATTTAACTTCATTGCAGTGTTAATGTAAGCCTGTTTGTGACAATAAACATTATTATTAATTATGAAAAAATCCTTTTTGCATTTTAACAATGGCGTTTCTACCTGTATTTCCAGCTTTAAAATCTTAAATATCTACATATCTAGCTTCCACTCTGTTAAAAGTTTAGGGTGTGCATGGGGCCACTTCTGCTCCCTGATGTGCCAGCGTTTGTTGTGCAGTCTGTAGTTTGTGAAGTCCCAATTTGAACTTCAGTGAACCTGGTCTGGGAAGTTTACAAGATGTGGAAAGACTCCTGAATTTGGTGCTTCTTCAATAAATAGTGCAGGGTAAGGGAATTTAACTACCACAGTTGCTGTTGTGCAACAGCTAATACCCCAAACAACTCAATGAATGCACTTTGTAGCAAAAGATTTGTCCCTGTCATATCTGAACAATTACATGAAACTAAAGGAAAATTTGCTGACTACCCCTTTTAATGATCCTTCAATCTGAAGGCATAATTTAGTCATGTAAATAAGAGTTGTAAGTGGGTGGGGCACTACACGCAATGAGCTTGAAAGAAATCCTCTGTGTTTCACTGAGAAATCGTCAAGCTGAAACGTTAACTGTTCCCCCCTCCACCCCTGTTGATTATTTTTTTAGTATTTACTGTTTTTATTACTGAAAGAAAACTTAGATAGTACCTTACTTGCCGTGTTAATGTAAGCCTACTTGTGACACTAATAAAGATTATTATCATCTCCGATTTCAAGCTGACTGTCAAATTACATTCTTCCTTTTCGGGTTTCGCATTCCCAAGCTGCACACGTATATGATGCGCACCTGTAAGATGCAACCTCAAGCCTGTTCCCTCCCTCAGTCAAGCATGCAGCAAATCAACAGTGTAAGCAGTGCTCTGAACTCTGAACTGCAGCATTATGAGGTTCTGAATCATTGTGATAAGATCCCAACAGCAATTTCAGGTGGTTCCAGTGACCACGTGAACAAACCCATGCAGTATGCCCCCCCCAGAACGCGACATGAGGTATCAGCAGGCAGCTGCAGTTTGACGTGAAACTTGAGGTTTCAGGATTTTCATCAATTTGTATGTTTCGGAACGTTCAATCTGCAAGAGGGACGCATGTGTTTTCTGCCCAACGCCCCAGGTGATTAGACAAGAACTACAGCTTGTAGTTGAAAGCACCCAGTAGGGATATGCATCACTGTATATACACAAGGGGTTAATGTAAATACACTACAACTAAGTAACCACTAGAGGGAGCACCAGAGATGTCATGACATGCAGACACGCAACCAATGGGTCATTAGAACAGGACACAACGAATGGGCAATCAGGACACCCAGAGGTGGCATTACCACAAGGGGGCACTACACCACCCATCTAAAAAGGACAAGGCACACAGGCTCTGCCTCTTCCACCGGCAGAAACCAAGAGAGCAGGACAGGGTTGATTATCAGCAACATCACACCCTAGCACATGGTCTACCGCAAGCTTGTATAGTTAGCAGAATAGACTGAGTTACTAGAGGCAGATTAGTAGTGTCGAACTCATTTAAGAGCATTGTTAATCGTTCATTAAATATGTTAAACTTATCTCCGAGTCTGGAGCATCTTTCAGCAGAGCCTACACCAAGTGGCAGCTTATGTTACCAGCAATAACATAACACAAGACACCCGAATGTAGTGAAACATCCCAACGTGATTCGCAGGAGTCTCATCAAATAAAATTTGCCACTTTAACTTTTATTTACACTACTTAAATTAAGCTCAACCACTTACTAGTCTCTACACTTTAACTCT
This sequence comes from Scyliorhinus canicula, assembly GCF_902713615.1. NCBI lineage: Eukaryota > Metazoa > Chordata > Chondrichthyes > Carcharhiniformes > Scyliorhinidae > Scyliorhinus > Scyliorhinus canicula. The sequence goes on along the minus strand of NC_052159.1, from coordinate 45,927,719 downwards.
AACTGTACTCTATCCTCTCTAGATCTCTCCTATGCACTCTACTCCAGCTGTCTCTCTCCCAGAAGCCTGAGAGTCGGTGCTTTATATAGTATTGCATCCAGCTCCATCTAGTGATTAATTGTAACATTACATTCACTCTTTGTATAATGAACATTTCTATAATGTCACAACTGAGTCGTAAAAGAACTGAGAATAAAAACCTGGTCAAGGAGGTACGTTTTAAGAAGCAGCTTAATGGAGAACGCGAGGTCGAAGAGTAGGGAATTCCAGACTGTAGGACAAGGCATCTGAAGGTGCAGCCACCAATGATGGAGCAATTAAAATCAAGGATATCAAAGAGGTCGCAATTAAAGGAGGGCACGGATCTGGGAGAGTTATAGGGCTGGAGGATATTAAAGGACAAGGAGGGGGACAAAGCCACCAAGGAACTCTAAAGCAAGGATGAGAATTTTAAAATTGAGGAGCTGCTGGACTGGAAGCCAAAGTAGGTCAGGTGTGATAGCCAAATGGAGCTTGGTGTGAGCTGGAATGCAGTCAGTAGAGTTTTGAGTGAGCTCACGTTTACAGATCGTGCATGATGGGAGCCCAGTCAGGAGCATATTTGAATAGTTGAGTCCAATGTAATAGAAAGATGCATGGATGAGAGTTTCAGCAGTTCCTGGAGGCATGTCTGGGAATCCCTAGGCTTATGAGGAATTCCACCCAACTCCTCCTGTAAGGCCTAGTAAATTCCATGCCTGAAAGCGATAAGACCAGAAGAAATAGGAACAAGGGTAGGTTGTTCGGCCTCTCAAGCATGCACCACCATTCAATAGGATCATGGCTGATCCGACATTCCTCACATCAGAGGTTAGCACTACTGCCTCACAGCACCAGGGACCCGGGTTCTATTCTGGCCCTGGGCGACTGTCCGTGTGGAGTTCGCACTTTCTCCCAGTGTCTGCATAGGTTTCCTCTGGGTGCTCCGGCTTTCTCCCACAGTCTATGAAGCCCTGCGCATTTTGCATGACCTTCGACAATACTTATCATGTAATGTTTGCTATTAATAGAGATTTTCTCAGACAAAAAATATATGAAGAACCAGTATGATTTGCTGCAATTAAAAAGTGTACCATCAAAGCATAACATACCATACAGAAGCAACTCATTACATTACTCAGTGGGCTGTGTCTTGTACAAATACAACAATAAAGCATTGAAATTATAGATGATATAATTTATAAATAGATTGGAACCTTGATATGATATTCTTGCAAATGCCAAAACTGAAGCTGATATTTAGAACGCTTGATCTCTGTGGGTAACTTCAGTAGGTTCTACTTTATGAGAATGCCATTTGAAGACAATTACTCTGAACTCAATTTTTGCTGCCATCGTCAACTACAACTGGATGTTAAATGGCAAGAAAATATTCAACTCATTATAAAACTGCATAATATATCTTCTTAATTTCAAACATATCCTTTTTATTTGATCACTAGCCATATAGCGAAAATGTGGCTCAAAGTGTCAATTCTTGTGAAGAATTTGAAAGTTGTTTGGCAGAAAAGAACTTGAGTATTGTTGAAAAAGACACATGTTGGCGTTTTTGTTTTGCACTCATAAGGACACTTTGTAAGATTACCAGTATAAGGGGAAAACAATTTATACAGCATGAAAAGAGCATCCTGATTCGCTGACAAGTGGACTCTGGTTGGTAGAGACATATCGGGCTGGATTCTGGGGCTATGTCCCTATGCCTGCGTGGGAACGGCAGGTACACTGCTGCAAAATGGCCACCGATCCCCTGTTTTGCTGGGGGCTAGCAGGAGGGCAGCATAGCGCACCCGGCTCCAGCTGCCGATACGCCCCGGAGAATTGCAGGGTCTGTAGCCGCGCATGCGCGCGACGGCGGCCTGCAGCGGCTTCATGGCGGTATGGGTGGTCGCGGACCCGGCCCGCGAAATAGTCCCCCTCTTCGGCCAGCTCGCGTGCCCCGGACTGCCCCACCACAGTGCCCCAGCCCCGAATAATGTCTCCCCTACCCGTGGATCGGCCATCCCCCGACTGTGGCGGCACTGGACTGAGTCCGGAGTCACCACGCTGAGTTCCCGACGGCTGAGACCACAACTCGCCGGTCGGGAGTGGAGCATCGGGTGGTGGGCTTCAGGCAATGGTCTGAGGCTGTCAATACGCCGCACGGCGTACTCCTAGAGTACGGCGCCTTGGAGGGGCAGAGCATCGCGAAAGCGTCGCAGCCCCCGAATCAGTCAGGAAATGTGATTCTCCGGCTGTTCGCCAAACGCGATTTCGGCGTCAGCGACTGGAGAATCCAGCCCATGGCCTTATGTATTTGCAATTTCAGTGCAATTTCACTGGCACTGAAATTCCTGTAGCACGATATTAATTTTGTCACGATATCTTTTTGGCTTGATGGTAGCAATATTGTTAGTGACAAATAACACTTGGGGTGCTACCGCATAGTACCAGCATTAAACAGCTGTTGCTCAAATTTATCATCAGACACTTTTCCATTCCAGGGTCATCTGAGATAGACTGGGCACGTTTCAATGCCAAATGTGACAACTTTAGACCAGTTTGTTGGTTTGCATAAAAAGATCTGATCAGGACAGTGAATATCCCACACAATGCCTTTGATGCACCCTATTTAAGCATCAACTGTGCATGGTGAGCAAATGGCTCAGGTCCTATTTACAAGATTGCCAATAAGACCAATCTTGTAGCATGTAGAACTGTAAGAATCCCAATGTATATATTAACCAGTGAAGATAGGCTTGCGGTAGACAGTGGTAGAGAACCCCCGCCAGTTTTTTCAACTAGTATGTCAAGGAAGGGAAGTTCATTTGACTGCTCCAATTCAAAAGTGAAACCTATGCCCCAAAGACTTGTGGATCGTATTCAAACATCTGCCCCAAATACTTGTGGATCACATTCAAACATCATGTCCCACCTACTGTTTATAACGGGCAAGGTACAGACCATACTGAACCAGCCTGTGCTTGCAAAATACAAAACAGTGGGCAACATTTGATGTGATTAGCAATAGGACAACGATTGTGGTGTACTGGAAGCTACATACACAAGGTCCTGTTCCTTGCAGACAGAAGAAATGTGTACACAAATTGTTCCAGTTTCAGCTAAACAAAACAAGTGACATTGATTTGCTGACTCATTCCTCTGGCCTTGACCAATCAGCGTTAATCTGCCTAGTTTAAATTTAAAACAATGCTTGCCTGTTAACTGTCAGTCACCATCAACTAGTGCATTCTCCATGGCAATGCCTCTACCAATCAGAGCTCACTTGCCAACCAAGCAGCAATTTCTTTACACACAGTATAAGTTGTTTTTCCCTTACACTGGTATTATTGCAAAGTATTCTGATGGGTGTACGGTGAAAAACTCTGATATGTCTAATTTTTCAGCAATACTTTTAATGCTTTCATTCACAGTAGACACACAGTATTGATTTGTAAGTGAGGCACAGCAGCAGTGTCCAACTACTGCTTGTTTGCCATATGTCTTTATAGCACTCATTAACGTCAAGGAAGGTCATTTATATTCCAAAACAAATAGTGATGTTCTTCCATTAGTTGTCACTAATGTAACCAGCAAAATAATTACAGGGTTTTTGATGGATCAGATTTTTGATAAATTAGCCATCAGCCATTGCTCAGCAGTAACCTTTTTGCTTGTGCGCCAGAATATGTTTGGTCCATGTCCCACTCCAAAGACATGAGCGCCTAATTTCAACCAATTTCTTTGATTTAGTTCTATTCCAATTCAGTGAACTGTGGTGCCTGTGACTAATTTGTATACTATCTTCAATAGTAGCCCAGGGTTTTATACAGAGAAAATAGGAACAGGGAGAGTATTTAGTCAAAAGAGACTGTAAACAGGGCAGCACGGTGGCCTAGTGGTTAGCACAGCTGCCTCACGGCACTGAGGTCCCAGGTTCGATCCCGGCTCTGGGTCACTGTCCGTGTGGAGTTTGCACATTCTCCCCGTGTCTGCGTGGGTTTCGCCCCCACAATAGCAAAAATGTGCAGAGTAGGTGGATTGGCCACGCTAAATTGCCCCCTTAATTGGAAAAAATAATTGGATAATCTAAATTTAAAAAAAAGAGAGACTGTAAACTATTTGTTCAGTTTCAGAAATTAATGGGCTGGAATCTTCACCTTGCGCCGCCGGTGATGGAGTTCCTGATGCAGCGGAAAATCCAGCATTGGGGAGAAAACCCGGAAGCGGAATTCCCTAGGAAATCCCCTGCAATCCTCGCCATGTCTGTGAGCAAAGATGGCTACTCACCTCCTCCCTGCTTTTGGGCAGCACGGTAGCACAAGTGAATAGCACTGTGACTTCACAGTGCCAGGGTCCCAGCAGGTTCGATTCCCGGCTGGGTCACTGTCTGTGCGGAGTCTGCACGTTCTCCCCGTGTCTGCGTGGGTTTCCTCCGGGTGCTCCGGTTTCCTCCCATAGTCCAAAGACGTGCAGGTTAGGTGGATTGGCCATGATAAATTGCCCTTCGTGTCCAAAAAGGTTAGGAGGGGTTATTGGGTTCAGGGGATAGAGGGGAAGTGAGGGCTTAAGTTGGTCGGTGCAGATTCGATGGGCCGAATGGCCTCCTTCTGCACTGTATGTTCTATGTGCTGGGGTGGCTGCTGAATGTTGAGAGGCCATTGGATACGGGGTGGCTCTTGTTGATTGTATGGAAATGGGGCTTAAGTGGTGATAATTGGTTTCTCGGCTACGCTACGGCGAGATCCCAATTGTGCCTGGGAGTGGACCAGTTGCATCGCAAACTAGCACCTGGTGCCGATCTCGTTTTTGATCATTCCCGCTATTCACCGGCCTCGTTTCACTTGAGCAAGAGTGTAACGAGGCCAGAAGATCGTTCCCATAGTCTCCCAGGCGGAGAATCCTGCCCAATATCCATCAGAAGTTCACATCCCTCAAATTCTGTTTGATTATCCGACAAATCTTTCTGTTGTATACACAAAACATTGGGGTCACACATTGCTGTGCTCAACTTGAAGCAGATACTGATGTCAAAATGTGTGAAGCCTTTGTCCAGTGTTAATGTAGTAAAGCATTTTTTTTTCACTGTAGCCCTTTCTGGAATTCCGTTGAAGGTTTTTCCGCCCTGTCCTTGTTTTGCAGTGATTTCTCTCACTGCTTCTTCCAGTCACTGGGCTCTTCACAGGTGGCTTTTTTATTCATGTTTTCTGCTACTCCCATCTGTTATCATAGTTGTGGGCCTTAGATGTGATAGTTCCAGATACTGCAGGTGGTTAGGCTGTTGGTACACAGCATCTTTCATTGAACGTTATACTATATACAATCCAGACTCCGCTTGAGGCTGTACGTAGATCTCTGTTGCCATGTAATCTCACATCACTAATAGGGACCAGGATTCAAGAAGGGAAGTCGGGAAAAATCAGGAAACTACAGGCCAGTGAGTCTAACTTCAGTGGTAGGAAAAGTAGTGGGAAAAAATTCTGAGGGACAGAATTAATCCCCAATTGAAGAGCCAAAGATTTAAAAAAATAAAAAATAAATAAATTTAGAGTACCCAATTCAGTTTTCCAATGAAGGGGCAATTTAGCGTGGCCAATCCACCTACCCAGCACATATTTGGATTGTGGGAGCGAAACCCACGCAAACACGGGGATAATGTGCAAACTCTACACGGACAGTGACCCAGAGCCGGGATCGAACCTGGGACCTCGGCGCCACCGTGCTGCCTCTAAGAGCCAAAGATTAATCAAGGATGGTCAGCATGGATTTGTCAGGGGGAGATCCATGTCTAACAAATATGAATGAATTTTTTGGGGAGGTGACTCGATGGTAGATGAGGGCAGCGTAGTTGATGTACTGTACACAGACTTCAGTAAGACTTTTGACAAGATCTCGCATGGGAGACTGATCAAGAAGGTAGGAGCCCATGGGATTGAGGGCATTTCGGAAAATTGGGTCCAAAGTTGGTTTAGTGGCAAGAGGCAAAGGGTGATGGTCAAAGGTTGTTTTTGTGACTGGAAGCCTGTGTCTAGTGGTGTTTCACAGGGATTGATGCTGGATCTCTTGATGTTTGTAGTGGACATGAATTATCTAGACATGAATGTGGAGGGTATGATCAGTAAGTTCAGAGATGATACAAAAATTGATGGTGTGGTAAATAGTGAGGATGAAAGCCTTAGATTACGGAATCATATAGACCAGCTGGTCATATGGCCAGAACAGTGGTAAATGGGATTTAATTCTGAAAATTGTGAGGTGGTGCATTTTGGGAGGACTAACAAGGCAAGGGAATGCGCAATGAAGACTAGGACACTATGAAGTACAAAGGACCAGAGAGATCTTGGGGTGCAAGTCCAAATATCCCTGAAGGCAGCAGGACAGATAGATAGGTGGTTCAGAAGGCAGATGGGGTACTTGCCTATATTAGCGAACCATAGAATATAAGAGCAGGGAGGTTATGATGGAGTTGTATAAAATGCTTGTAGGCCACAGGTGGAGTACTGTGTGCAGTTCTGGTCACCACACTATAGGAAGGATGTAATAGCACTAGAAAAGGTGCAGAGGAGATTCACCAGGATGTTGTCTGAGCTGGAGCGTTTCAACAATGGAGAGAAGCAGGTTAGACTGGGGTTGTTTTCCTTCGAGCAGAGAGGGTCATGGATAGGGTAGATAGTAAGAAACCTTTTCCCTTAGCAGAGGTTTCATTAATCAGAGGCATAGATTTAGGTGAAGGGGCAAGAGATTTCGAGGGGATATGAGGATAAATCTTTTCACCTAAAGGCACAGCACACAAGGCTATGGACTAAGTGCAGGAATATGGGATTAGAATAGCTAGGTGCTCGATGGCCGGCGCAGACATGATGGGCTGAAGGGCCTCGTTCTGTGCTGTAAATGATTCTATGATGAACACTCTACATTTACATATTTAACATTAACCCTTTAAATTGCAATGAGTTATCTTTTTCGCCCAGGATGGAGAGCCAGAAATTCTGCACACCAGCCCTTCAGTCTTGTGTAGAATTCTTGATTACTTTGGGGTGAGAGTTTAGACGGCAAACTCTTTGATGACCAGGCTTCTTTATTGCTGTAAATTGCTTTCTGCTCCAACCCATCACCAGTGCATGGCATCCATTAAAGGAAAAATATAGTTGCCATTATTAATCCAGTTTGTTCCGAATTTTTGCTCAGAGAAACAGCCAGCTGACCATTTTTATCACATTTTACTTCAACCCCATAACTCCAATTCCACCCTTGTGAAATCATCAATCAATTTTCAAGGTTGCTATGTTTATTGTTGATTAGAGTGCTTGCTTCCTTCACCAAATGGCAGTAAATTTACTGATATAGAAATGGAAAAGTCATTCCTTAAATGTGGTTTTCTTTATGATTTCTTAACTTGTAATTCTATCCCCTTGTACTCCTAATGTTCCTGATGGAGAATATCCCTTTGAAATCCATCTGAGTGACTTCCTTCATTTTTAAAAAAACATCGATTGCCTCTTCCAGAAAAATCCAGTTTTCCGCTGAGGACATATTCTCTCCGGCGAGGACTATTTCTGAGTCTATATTTGCTGCCCTTCTCTATATCCTATCCACATCTCTGTATTATTTCACAAGTGCAGTGAGCACAGCAGGTGTGGTGTCTACTAATTGCAGGTAACTGTAACCACCGCCCCCTCACAAATATGTGAGTTTGAGTCAGGTGGGAAGTTAAAATTTAAAAGTCACAAACTCAAACATGTCCGTTTCCAATTGTAATCTAGGGGACTGGTCTATTGCTAAAATATTCTAATACCCACAGCTTGACAGTGATCAGTTTGGTAGCCAGTCTGGGAGATCAACAACCCGCTGTCTGGTTGACATTCCTTTATAAAAACACCGATAAACCATAACCATTATTACAACGGATTTTTTCAAAGGTACGTGACATAATTGATCATACAGTTGTGATTGGGAAGTTAAAAGTATCTGAGGTTCAGTCCAATGGAATGCTGACTTCCTCGGTGACTGTGGTAAGTGGGCAGATCGTAATCCAGCCTGTCATGGCGGGAAACATGGCACCCAGATCCATTTGTGGCAGAGCCCATCATGTGTCAGTCTCGGGGGTGGGGGGGGGGGAAGGGGATGGGAGGGGATGGGATCTGCCTTGATTTAGTCGGAGTTACTAAGGATCCATGCAGGAAACTGAGCTGCCAGTGACGGAATGTCAGTTCGGCTGATTAATGAGCCAATTGACATCAAATCGACTTGAGCACACTGCAATTTAGTGGCGGCTCAGGGATGAAATGGGAGTCGCACGGATTTCACATGTCGGAATTGCCGGCTGGCTAAGGAGGTTTCTTTGTTGAGGGGTACCCTGTGCCTCAGAGGAATATGGCATCGGGAAAGGCACACCTTACCCTTGTCTCCAAATCCCTAAACCCCACAACTCCCTCCCTATGACTTCCATCCCCCTTTCACTCATCTGAGTCCAGGGATTCAACATCAATCCCTGACGCTGAGTTACCTGCAGCCTACTGGCAGCGATCATCGCTCCAGGTGGTGCTGCCGCCAATGAAGAGCTGCTGTCCTCTGATTGGCCAGCAGCTCTCAGTTGGCGGGCTTTCTGGTCCCAGGGTTGTGAATCACAGAGAAGGCCCGATGCTGGCCAGTTAATTGCTTGGGAGGTACATAATTTGATCGGGCCTACAGAAGCGATGTGTTTCCCACACCTGGAACATTAATTACTGCCCAGCATGTCAGATACCATAGCTGAAAGTGTTCAGTTAACAGCAGGTGTGGCTCAGGGTGCTCAACTAGGGCCAATTCTTTTCCTAATCATGATGAACTATGTTCTTTCTTCTTCTGTCATGGAAGTATATGGATGATATGGTAGTTGCAGAGCCTAGGCCCCAGGATATGCTCAGTGAGGTTCAGGAAACACTCAATGCATTTATAAAATGCTGCAAGGAAAACATTACTAAGTGCTTTTAAGTGTAGTGCCACGTGAGTAGACTTTAATAGATATGAACACATGCCCCTTGACATAAAGTTAGGAAATTACACCCTTACAAACAGCCTTGAAGTGAGATGACCAAGTGGACAAAAACACACATTAATGAAGATTCGTCTTCACATCTTTCTTCCCTTTTAAGCCTTCCTGTCTCCAACCTGTTGTTGATCTGAGCAGTCTACATCCATAGAGTATGCTGTGTCTTTGTGTCACTCTGGCCTCACACACAAGTAAACAGCCCAGAGAGAAAGGACATGTGCTGAGATTAATTTAGGCCTGCAGTAAAAGTCAGAAGAACACATGAATGCAAGAATTAGGACCTAGTGTGCGGTCAATTCCAGCCCCACTTGACCAGGAGTTGCAAACACAAGTGAAATTAGATGTTATTTTTAAAATACCTGAGGTCCTTGGGTGAGCCCAATAAACTGCAATCACCAGGGGCTGGATTCTCCGCATCACGATGCCGAAACTGCATCCTGTGCCGGGGTGGAGAATCCACTTCCGCGCACTGCATCGGGCTTGGCGCTGGTTCCCCGATTCTCCAGGCCTTGAAAAGCGGTGCCACATTTCCCCAACCTGCAGCCATTGCTGGAGGCCTTCTCCAGCCCTGACGAACCAAAGTCCCGACGGCGTGGACCACTCATCGTCCTGCCCTCCGGGATACTCATGTAGCGGCTGTGGACTCGGTCCACGGCTGCCATGGTCGGGGACGGGCTGATCGGAGGGCAGGGGGTTGCCTCATATGGGCCCATGGTATTTCTGGCCGGGCGGTCTGGGTCGGGCGTGTGGCCGATCGGGGGCACTATTTGGGAGGTCCAACTCCGCGATCTGAGTCTGCCATGCAGCATGATGTGGTGCTGGAGGCCGCCGCCGTGTGCATGTGCGGCCTCTGACCCGGACGTGCGGGGGGCCCGTATCTGCAGGTAAAGCTGCGAGCTTCCTGACGGGTCCCTGCTAGCCTCCTGCAGGGCTATGAATATGGTGCCCTTTCATACCAGTTGGCGTGAAAGGCCACAGCTTTTACGATGGCGTGGGGACATAGTCCCAAAAACTGAGAATCCAGCCCCAGGTTTGTAGCTTCAACACAAATAACCTTTTATAGTTTAAAAGTAATATAATTAATTTGACAAGAATGTGTATATATATCTTTCTATATAAATGGGGATTTACACAGTAACGTTATTGCAGTGTTAATGTAAGCCTACTTGTGACACTAATGTTACAAGAGGCTTACATTAACACTACAATAAAGTTACTGTGAAAAGCCCCTAGTTGCCACACTGCAGCACCTGTTCGGGTACACTGAGGGAGAATTCAGAATGTCCAATTCACCTAACAAGCAGGTCTTTTGGGACTTCTGGGAGTTTCCGGAGCTCCCGGAGGAAACCCACGCAGGCACAGGGAGAACGTGCAGACCCTGCACAGAGAGTGACCCAAGCGGGAATCGAACCTGGGATCCTGGCGCTGTGTAGTAACAGTGCTAACCACTGTGCCACCCACAGTAAAGATAGTGTGTGTGTATATATTATGTATCATATGTATTCACTCACACACACACACAACATAGAGGGAAAGGATGGTGGAGAGGAAGAAAGATGATGATAAAGTAAAAAGGAGAAAAGATATCTGATACACTTTGATGGTTTCCAGTTAAAGTCTTTCAGGAGTTCAAGCTTTCTCTTCAATGCTTCTTCCTTCTAAGCTTGAGATGGTTTTCTCTGGCAAGGCTCTGTTCTTTATAGATTCAAGATCATTTCAAATATATAGTAAAGGTATGCCAGGCATTCACTGGTTTTCGAACAATCAAGCAGACCTTTAGTTCAGCAGAGAGAGAATTCCTTTTTCATTCAAGGTCCAATCACTTCTTCCCAGCTCTCTCCGAAGCATCACGCTGAAACTAATCGTTGACTGTTGTCAGCCAAAACACTGTCCCTGGCCAACCCACAGGTTGCCAGCCGACTAATCGGAACCAACTTCCTCCAAAACTGGTTCTTAAGATTCCCTCAGCGCTGACAAGTTTGGTTTCTCCTCTCCATTAAAGGAATCCTGGAACACACTGTCATGACTAATATGCTGCCTCAACCTAAGTCCATTGATTAAAGGCGCATTCCGATTATGAGTCTATGGACCAAAAATAATAAAATAAAATAAAATAATTGGGAACAAAGAGAAATCAAAAGGAAGGGTTCCAACAATATGCCTTTTGACCCCTCGAACCTGTTCCAAAATTTAACAATGTGATGTTCGCAGGATTGACTTTAGGAGGCTGTGGAGGTCCAACAAAAACTCAGGGCGCGATTCACCGGCCTTGTTTCGTTCTCGCTCAAGCGTAATGAGGCCGGTGAATAGCGGGAGAGGCCAAAAACGAGATCCATGCCATGCGCCAAACAGTTTGCGATGCAACCGGCCCACTCCCATAGGCGAAATTGGGATTCACCATAGCGTGGCAAGTAACCGGCCATCACTACTTAAGCCCCATTTCCATGCAATTGATGAGAGCCACCCAAATCCAAAGCCCTCCTGTCATTCAGTGGCCTCCCCAGCAAGTGCCCACACTGGCCCCAATTAATACTGCTTTTGAATAATGTATACCTGGTAGAAGGGCTTATGTGGAGAGCCGAGGGGGCTCACAGGCAAACAGACTGGGGGTGCTGGGTTTGCCACCCCAGTGCTCGGTGGGGGGTGGGGGACCCTTGGCTAAGGTTAGGGGATCCTCCGCAGGGGTGGGCCGCCATTGAGAGGATTGGGGCAGGCGCTGGGGGGAGGGGGTGGGGGCAGGCAATTGGGGGGCAACCGCTCGTGGCTTGTCCCTGTCTGTCTGCCCCACCAATCACCCATACCTCCCTCCGCCTGATGAGGCCTCTGGCTGCACAGCTGAAGGCTATTGCTGATCGGGAATTGGCAATCGTGGTTAAGTGGGCACTTCACAGATGACAAGTGGATTTCCGTGGGTGGGCAGGCCATGTAGCATGTGGGAGTCATTGACTAGCATCCCAATCTCATCCTGATGCCTGGACACTGTGCCTGAACACTGTGGGAGGCAACATTGCACATGCAACATCCGAACACCCAAGGGATGGGACAACACTCCAGGGACGTGTCCACGGCCGGAGGGTGGGTGAGCGCCTGGGGGGGGGGGGGGGGGGGGTAGCTGGAGAGATGGGCAAAGGGTCCGGGATATAGCCCGCATTGCGGAAGAAAGTGACAGAATCATCATAATGATTGTGCAAAAAGGAGTTTAATGTGCTGTACAATACATCATTCCCGGTGGATGCCACCTCCCTGCTGCCTTCAGTGATCTTCAATGTGCCTGGCCCTCCTAGCTCTCACACTATGTATTGGTGTTTCCCCAGGATGCACATCTGAGGTGGAGGCAGCCAGCTGCCTACTTCATCCTGTGGCCCTCGATGCCCCTGCCGGGATCCTCTGGGGCCCCTGCTAACTTGTCAGTGGCACATGCAAAGCCGTGCCACCCTGTCCCGTGTGCTGCCTATGAGATGCGGATCATCAGAGGGGTGGAACCCGGGGGAACTTGTGCCCACCATCGCCACTCTATGGGACAGGTCTGGGTTGGCACTGCCAGCCCGGGTGGTTCCTAATGTCTGCACCATGGTGTCGACGCCATTGGTGATGCTCCTCAGTGACTGCGACATGCTCTGCATTACATCAGCCATGCCCACCTGAGACTGGGGCAAGCACTGCCAGAATCTCATCAAGGTCAGCCTGGTACTGGGTGACATCCCCCAGCGAGGCAGTCATTCTGCCGAGGCCCTCAATCATGGTCATCAGCGACTGCGCAAAGCCTTGAACACCTTCACTCATGGTGCCGACATCATGTACCAGGCTCTCCACTGCAGTCACCACCCTAGCAGTGTTGGCCTCGGTGCCACACGTTGCCGGTGACCTCTCCTGTCCCCTCTGGGACTCCTCCAAGCGGCTATGGATCTGCTGGAGTGACGTTGACATCTCCCTCTGAATGTCGCGGGCATTCCCTTTCGTCTTCGTCAACTCCAGAGGCTCAGCATCAGGCTGGGACCCAGCCAAGTGCTGGGGTCCAACAGTCCCCCGTTGTCTCGGTTCCTGGATCCACCTGATGTACATCAGCAACAGTGTGGTGTTCACCAGATTGTGCCCCAGATGCCTGACCACTAACATGTCCCACTGAGGTGTGTGTATCTGTGCTGGTGGAGGGTGGGATGACAGCTGTGCCATGACTATAGTGGTTGCATAGCTACCCTCAGGAGAGGGGGCTGCCCGAGATGGGCCAACTCCATCGGCTGGAGGAACTGCGGGAGAATAGACATGTGGCCAGTGGGATGGATAGGTCAGTCAGTATGGCAATCAGTACTCGCGTTTGACAGGCCCTCCGGATGGAGCTCGGTTGTTCCTCACCTCTGCGACGTCCGCCAGCCTCCACGTTGGTGACCACCCTGTCCTCGACCACGCCAGTCACCTCCAGGGCCCACTCCTCGAAGGAGGTGAGGATTCTGATGTCCAGCACCCCACCGCCAGTCTGGGCCCCCTCCCGCCGATTATGGCAGAGCTTTTCCTGAGGGGGCACAGAGGGGGCATTGTTAGCCACACGCGTGGTTCACAGTGGTGGGAAGGGAATGTGAAAGGGAGGTGCTGGGGGGAGGGAGGGCTAGGGTTCGCCTGGGGTGTTGGGGGGAGTGGATGGCCCCTTGGGGGGGGAGCATTTGGGGCTAGTCACTTGTGTTGCCCGATGTAGGTCGTTGTCCTTTTTCGGCACTGAAGGCCAGTCCTCCTGGTTACACTCCCCGAGCTGACAGCTGCTGCCACCTTGGCCCAGGCAGCACTTGTGGCTCACCCTCCGGAACCCTCAGGGGAACAGGACATCCCTCCTGGCCTCCACCACATCCAGAAGCCTCCCTAGGTCAGCATCCCCAAATCTTGGGGCTGGTCTTCTCGATGCCATTATTGCGAGCTGGCTGGGATTGGTTGAGCAAGTGCAGCTTAAGTGCTGCTCGACCTTGTTAGCAGGGGGCGGCGAGCGGGGTTCCGGCGAATCAGCTGGTGAGCCCTCATTTGCGCCGCAAAGCCCGTGAGGCATTGTTAAGTGGACCAATTAACTTTGAATTGCGTTGCCAGCCTCGCTGGGCCGAGTGCCAGGATGCTCGCAACAATTCCCGCTCGGGACCACACTTAGAACGTTTTCCGGAGAATTGCGCCTGAAGAGCTTTGTCCAGGAGATGTTAAGACTGCAGGTTGCGATGTTTACCTGTGCAAACGGCCGAAGAGGTCATCTACGATGACATCATGCAAGCATTCTCTTGAAGTGCCCCTGTTCAGCTACAAGGCTGCTGGTAAGGAATCACTGAAAATGCTATAAATATGCAACAAATAAGATCATAGCTGATCTGATTGTGGCCTCAGTTGCATTTTCTTGTCTGCACCCCATAACCCTTGACTCCCTTGCTGATCAATAACCTATCTAACTCAGCCTTGAACATATTAAACGACACAGTCTTCACTGGGGATGGAAATTCCACACTGTTCTGACAAGACCCTTCAGGCAACAAAGCTTGAAATGTGATGAATTAGTATTTGGACGAAGTTTGGGAAATCCTTTATGCAATCTACTCAATTTCACCACTTGGTTGCCACCACCAATCCCAGAGCAATCAAGGCAACTCAGAAGGTCGATTAAATTCAACCCCAGAAGAGGAAACATACCGATGTAGCCCTACTTCTTACATGGTTTTAGATCCTCACTAAAATACTTTTTTTAAATTGTAAATTTAGAGTACCCAATTCATTTTTTCCAATTAAGGGGCAATTTAGTGTGGCCAATCCACCTACCCCGCACATCTTTGTGTTGTGGGGGCGAAACCCATGCAAACACGGGGAGAATGTGCAAACTCCACACGGACAGTGACCCAGACCCCGGATCGAACCTGGGATCTCAGTGCCGTGAGACAGCAGTGCTAACCACTGCGCCACTGTGCTGCCCACTCAATAAAATACTTAAATGCTGAAATTTGATGTACTTTTGTACCTGTAATGTCTACTAATTTTGATATCATTTTGATTTAACATTACCCTTGCTTTAATATCCCGCCGTCACTTCACTGTTACCTGTTGAATATGTAGAAAAGGCACAAAGTCAAAATGCTCCTTTGGAGAGCCGGAGCAGACACGATGGGCGGACTAGCCTTCCTCTGCACTGCAACAATTCTGTGATTTGTTTGTTTATTTTTGTGACCGCAGGATTGTTATATGTTTGCACATTTTTAACATGATTACTCGGCTTATATCTGAATTTTTCCATGAAGTCACACTACAATTTCATTTTCAGACTGCAATCGAATGGCCACACTGCGCCTGAAAAGCTGCGCACCGCAGCGCAACGTAGTCAAAAGAAGCCAGGAGACCCCGCTCCTTGGGTCTACCTAGCTCGCAACACCTCGAGAGATCTATCGCACTCTCAGAAGACGTTGCGATGTAAATCCCATACATTTTTGGAAGGATGACGTTTGGGCAAATCTGCATATTAGAGCAAGACAGCTTGTCTCACTTTAACGTGCAGTTTCCCCACACACCCGAGCCGTAGGGATCTATTCCCTTTTGCCTCGGAGACCTCGGGCAAGCATCATTCAGTACTAGTCTCCACAAACGGGGATCAGATGGAACGGTACTTGTGGAGAATTCCCAGTGCATGCCCTTTGGGCAGAGTGGTATCCTGCCACTGCTGGTGCCACCTGGGACACCTGGCACTGCCAGCTGGCAGGGCCATTGCCATGGTACCATGTCGGCACTGCCAAGGTGCCAAGTTGTGATTGAGCCGGGGTGCCCTACACAGGTGTTGGGGGAGATCAGAGGGGGCCTGGGGACGCCCTCATAATGAGTTGGGGCAGAAGCAGGTCGGGGGGGGGGGGGCTGAGCTCCAACGTCTTTCCGCTTATCCAGGATGCGCCGACCTACGCAGACGCCATGGCGCTACTGAAAGAAAACTACGCCCAGCGGACTAACACGCTCTATGCTAGGCACATCCTCTCCACTCGTCGTCGCTGTTCGATAGCGCTGAGTTTTTCGACATTGCAAACGCTTTGAAACGCAGTTAGTTTAGTTAAAAACAGCCCAATATTATTTTTTTTTTAAATAATTTTTATTCAAATTTTTCAACAACAGATTTTCTCCCAACAGTTAAAGTGAACAAGGTGTAAAACTAAACAGAAACAGAAATTCCCCCCCAATACAGAGTAATAAATTAATAATTAGTAACAATGCAAGAAAGAAAGAAAGAAAAAAAATAGCAAATACACCGTCGCAAAAGCAAACCCCTTAACAAATCCCGAACTCCACCCCCCCCACCCGGGGTTGCTGCTGAGACTGACCACCCTCTAACTCTCCGCCAGGAAATCGGGAAAAGGCTGCCACTGCCGGAAGAACCCTTGTACCGACCCCCTCAGGACAAACTTAATCTTTTCCAGCCTGATGAACCCGGCCATGTCATTGGTCCAGGCCTCCGGGCTCGGGGGCTTTGCGTCCCTCCACTGTAAGAGAATCCTACGCCAGGCTACTAGAGACGCAAAGGCCAGTGTACCAGCCTCTCTTGCCTCCTGCACTCCCGGCTCCGATGCTACCCCAAAGATCGCGAGCCCCCAGCCTGGTTCCACCCTGGAACCGACCACCTTGGACAAGGTCCCCGCCGCCCCCTTCCAAAACCCCTCCAACGCCGGACACGCCCAGAACATGTGGGTGTGGTTCTCCCGAACACCTCCCGCACCTGACCTCCCCCCCCCACCCCCAAAGAACCGGCTCATCTTGGCCCCAGTCATGTGCGGCAATTAAGCTGAGCTGTGCGCAAGAAGAGGACGAGTTTACCCTCCCCAGGGCGTCCGCCCACGTCCCATCGTCAATCTCTTCCCCTAGTTCCTCCTCCCACTTCGCTTTCAGCTCCTCCACCGAGGCCTCCTCCTCTTCCTGCATCATCTGATAAATCACCGAGATCCTCCCCTCACCGACCCACGTCCCCAAGAGCACCCTATCCTGCACCCCTCTAGGCGGCAACAGCGGGAACTCCGCCACCTGCCGCTTAACAAATGCCCTAATCTGCATATACCTGAAAGTATTCCCGGGGGGAGGCCCCACTTCCCCTCCAACTCCTCTAAAGTCGCAAACGTCCCATCGAGGAAAAGGTCCCCCATCCGTCTGATGCCTGCTCTGTGCCAACTAAAAAACCCACCATCCATTCCCCCTGGTGCAAACCGGTGATTGCCCCGTATCGGGGCCCACACTGAGGCCTTCACTTCCCCCCTGTGCCGCCTCCACTGCCCCCAAATTTTGAGGGACGCCACCACCACCGGACTCGTGGAATATCTTGCCGGGAGGAGCGGAAGCGGGGCCGCCACCAATGCCCCCAAACTCGTACCCACACAGGACGCCACCTCCAGCCTCTTCCATACGGCACCCTCCCCCTCCCTCACCCACCTGCGGATCATTGCCACGTTCGCAGCCCACTAATACCCACACAGGTTGGGCAACGCCAAGCCGCCTACCTCCCTTCTTCGCTCCAGGAATACCTTCCTTACTCTCGGGGCCTTCCGCGCCCACACAAACCCCAGAATACTCTTATTCACCCTTTTGAAAAAAGCCTTCGGAATCAATATGGGGAGGCACTGGAAGAGAAACAAAAACCTCGGGAGCATCGTCATTTTAACCGACTGGACCCTGCCCGCCAACGAAAGCGGCAGCGTGTCCCACCTCCTGAACTCTTCCTCCATCTGTTCCACAGCCTCGAAAAGTTAAGCCTGTGCAGGGCTCCCCAGTTCCTAGCTATCTGGACCCCAAGATATCTAAAGCTCCTCTCCAGCCCCTTCAACGGGAGCTCTCCTATCTCCCTCTCCTGGTCCCCCAGATGCAACACAAACAGCTCACTTTTCCCCACGTTGAGCTTGTAGCCCGAAAAGTCCCCAAACTCCCCAAGTATCCTCAACACCTCTGGCATCCCCCCAGCGGATCCACGACGAACAACAGTAAATCGTCTGCGTACAACGACAACCGGTGCTCCTCTTCCTCCCCCCCCCCCCCCCGGACAATCCCCCTCCAGTTCTTCGAGTCCCTCAGCGCCATGGCCAAGGGCTCAATCGCTAACGCGAAGTGCAGGGGTGACAGGGGGCACCCCTGCCTCGTCCCCCGGGAAAGCCAGAAGTCCACCAACCTCCTCCCGTTCATCACTACACTCACCACCGGGGAGCTATACAGCAACCTCACCCAGCTGATGAATCCCTCACCAAACCCAAACCTCCTCAGCACTTCCCACAGGTAACTCCACTCCACCCTGTCAAAAGCTTTCTCCGCATCCATCGATGATCCTATTTCCGCCTCCCCAGCCACCGGCGCCATCATCATAACATTAAGAAGCTGTCGTACGTTGACATTCAGCTGCCTCCCCTTCACAAACCCCGTTTGGTCCTCATGGATAACCATCGGGACCACATCTTCCACCCTTCTGGACAGTACCTTTGCCAACAACTTTGTGTCCACGTTAAGGAGCGAGATCGGCCTATAGGACCCACACTGCAGGGGGTCCTTGTCCCGCTTCAGGATCAAAGAGACGATTGCCCGAGACATCGTCGGGGGCAGAGCCCCCCCCCCCCCCCCCCCCCCCCCCCCCCCTCCCCTCGCCTCGTTCAGGGTCCTCACCAGCAGCGGGCCCAGCAGATCTGAAAATGTCTTGTAAAATTCCACCGGGAACCCATCAGGTCCCGGCGCTTTCCCTGTCTGCATGCTCCCCAGTGCCTCCATCAGCTCCCCCAACTCGATTGGGGCCCCCAGACCCTCCACCCGCTCGTCCCCTACTCTTGGGAACTCCAGCCTATCCAGAAAGCGGTCCATCCCTCCTGCCTCCCTAGGGGGCACCGCCCGGTACAGCCCCTCGTAAAAGGATCTGAACACCCCATTGATGTCCTTGCCAGCCCGCACCAAGTTCCCTCCTGCATCTGTGACTCCCCCTATCCCTCTCGCCGCCACCCGCTTCCGGAGCTGGTGGGCCAGCATCCGACTTGCCTTCTCTCCATACTCATATACCGCCCCCTGAGCCCTCCTCCACTGCGCCTCCGCCTTCCGGGTGGTCAGTATATCGAACTCCGCCTGGAGACTGCGCCGCTTCCTCAAAAGCCCCTCTTCCAGGACATCCGCATACCTCCTAAAAAACCGCCCAATATTATTAGTAATCAGACAGCGGTAGCGTGCCTCAGTTTATTTCCCTTACAAAGTTGCACTGGCTGGCTGGGATTTCCAGGCCCCGGGAAGCCCAGGAGTTAAAAGAAGACATGGAATGGTGCTTTGAAAATCTAAGTGGTTTTCCTGCACTGCTTTTGAGCCAGGATAGACAAGAGTGCTTGCCCCTACCTCAAGCAAATCTACTTCACTTCTGCAGTCAGGCCCCTACCACTGTGATCAGTCACTCCCCCAACCCCAACCCCACCCCAGGTTCTCTCTCGGATTAGATCCTCCCATTGATTGGATACCTCCTCAGGGATAGGGCACTTCCTGTGATTACCACCATCCCCCTCCCTCCACTGAAATCACCAAATTCGCCCAAACTCTCCCTGCCTTATCAAATCATGCAGTACCCACCACCCCTGCTGAATTACACTGTGTTCTGGGCTGGGACTAGAGCAACATTTGCGGAGCAAACACTACAGTAAATATAGCAATGGCATTGAGCTGCTCTTCCACAGGAGTCTGTTACTCAGAGGACCTGACAAGGATCCGATATTGTGATTCACCTCTCATTATCAAGGTCATAAATGTCCTGTGTTGAAACGCTGGTGACCACATCAAAAAATTCCATACAGCAAGAGAGTCCTGTCATAACTGATGCTGCATTCGTCAGGATACAAGGGTTCCATTGGTGACACGGTGGCACAGTGGTTTACACTACTGCCTCACAGTGTCAGGGACCCGAGTTTGATTCCAACATCATGTGAATGTGTGTGTGGATTTACACATACTCCCTTGTTTCTGCGTGGGTTTCCTCTGGGCGCTCTGGTTTCCCCACACAATCCAAAGATGTGCAGGTTAGGCAGATTGGCCACACTAAATTGCCCTTTAGTGTCCAACAGTTCGGCCGAGTTACGGGAATCGGACGGGAGATTGTGCCTCGGTCGGCTGCTCTTTCGGAAGGTAGAGGCTTAATGGATTGAATGGCTTCCTTCTACACTTTAGGAATTCTATGATTCTGGCTATTCAAGTATCCTGTGTGGTATTAATCAAAGAAGGATATTACTCTACAAATATCTTAATGCTTTGTGGCACTGCAATTTATTATGTTAGTGCGCCATTTACAAGGATTAACCATGATTTCCCAAGGTGATAACCGTTTGAATGGTTGATTCCACAAAGATATGGGTTACCTGCTCCAAACTTGCTTTGTGACTCTGCTACACAATGTTTGTAACTGTCAGCAAATAATTCATGAAGAAGCAGCTTCCAATGTTTGGACCCTAATAGAAATACTCTGCAGTATGTCCTGGTGAACATTGACAGCTTGGTATTTGTGTACCCCATGACAGCTTGGTATTGGTGTACCCCATGACAGCTTGGTATTGGTGTACTCCATGACAGCTTGGTATTGGTGTACCCCATGACAGCTTGGTATTGGTGTACTCCATGACAGCTTGGTATTTGTATACCCCATGACAGCTTGGTATTGGTGTACCCCATGACAGCTTAGTATTGGTGTACCCCATGACAGCTTGGTATTGGTGTACCCCATGACAGCTTGGTATTGATGTACCCCATGACAGCTTGGTATTGGTGTACCCCATGACAGCTTGGTATTGGTGTACCCCATGACAGCTTGGTATTGATGTACCCCATGACAGCTTGGTATTGGTGTACCCCATGTGCCTAAAAATTTGTGTGTGTGCATCAGCCTGTTTGATCACATAGAATCATAGAATTTACAGTGTAGAAGGAGGCCATTCGACCCATCGAGTCTGCACCGGCCCTTGGAATGAGCCCCCTACTTAAGCCCATGCCTCCACCCTATCCCCGTAACCCCATCTAACCTTTTTTGGACACTTAAGGGCAATTTATCATGGCCAATCCATCATGGCCAATCCACCTAAGCTGCACATCTTTGGACTGTGGGAGGAAGCCAGAGCACCCGGAGGAAACCCACACACACACGGGGAGAACATACAGACTCCGCTCAGACAGTGACCCACGCTGGAAATCGACCCTGGAGCTGTGAAGAAACTTTGCTAACCGCTGTGCTACCGTGCTGCATGGGGACCTATGGGCAGAAACACATGATCCTGAGTAGACACCATCCTCATATCGGGGAACAGATGACAATAATGGATATAGGCACGGAAAGATGACAGCTACTCCTGGATAAATTGAAAGTTGTCCCCCCCCCCTCACATTAAACACCACGATGAGGCCATTGTTTATGGAGCAACTACAGATTCCGTTTTGTAGCCACTGACCAATTTCACTCATCTCTTTGGCCATTCTGTTAGGTTGAACTAGACTACTCACAGCCTGTGTCTGATTTAATCCCCCAGCTGAGCTTCTGGTTTCATATTCTGTCCACCATAAAGCCCACCTACATTATATCGCCAGTCTCTGTGCCCCTGCTGCTGTTGCATTGCTCATCCATGCTGTTGTTACCTCCAGACTGGGGCACACTCCCATCATCCACCCTCCGTGACTGTAATTCATTGCAAACTCAAGATAAACGTCAAATACTTGTGTGTTTAATCGAGGCTCACACTCCTGCGTGGTATGAGGGTGCTGCACTATCAGAATGGTGCCTTTTTAATAAGCCGTTAAATTCTTTTGTGGGACCTTGCTTTGTGCAAATTGACTTGCTGCATTCTCCTGCGTTACAGCAGTGACCACATTTCTAAAGTATTTCATTGGCTGTGAAGTGTGGATATCCTTAGGACATGAAATGTGCTTTCTAGATTTGATGAAATTTGAGATGGGCGTGGAATGGAACATGTCTGTATTAAAATGAAGATACATTGAGGCATTTGGTGATTATTTATTTGCTTGGCTGTGCATGAATTTTGTGAAACCTGGGAATACCATTTAATTCCGAGTTGCATAAATCATTAGTGTTCAATTAGTATTGAATGGTTGGCATGTAATTACTAGCATTAAAAAGTGATCATAGAACTGTTTCAATTTGTCACGTTTTCATGATTTATTTATTCAAGTGAGTACAGAAACAATGAATAGCAATGAACAAAATGATGAACTTGACATGATTACAATAAGCTTTCACCTTCTAAAGTTATTCAATGCGTGCATTCTTTTGTTGTTAGATACTTTCTAAATGAATTAGATATGTGGGTTAATAGTTTAAAAATTTTATTTCCCCCCCCCCCGTATTTTAGTGGAACAGAAGAAAAATACTATCCCAATTGTTCAAAGATCAAATTTGCCCAAGCCTGGACATTCTGGACTCCGTCCTCCTGGTTACTCTCGGTTACCAGCAGCTAAACTCGTGGCTTTTGGATTTGTCAGGAGTTCAAGTGTGTCATCAGTCTCCAGTAACCAATCGAATGACAGTGACCACAGCAAAGCCGCAAACCGTAAGCTATCATTTATTTATTTCTCACTGGATGGAGGAAAGTCTCCCTTATTTCTTTCATCTTTTTACTTGAAACCTTTATGAAGTTCACAACAGCTGATCTGAACTATCGTGGGGAAATGTTGCACACAGAGGTGATTAAATTAAATTGAATTGCTACAGGGCATACAAGCTCAGCATCCAACACAAATGTCACAACACATTTCGAAGAAAACATTTCCTGCCCTCACCGTATCGCCTTTTGGAGACAAATGTTTGAAATGAATGTTCAGATTATGCTCAATATTACTAAATAGTGAAACATGTAAGATTTTGGAGACAGAATTCAGTGGCTCTATAATAGGCTCTGTATTTGAACCAGGAGTCTGAGGCTGCAGTTATACTACGGGTGCGATTTACCAGCCTCGTCAGGCATGACTTAGTCACTTGATGTGGCCATTGAATCTTGCGAGAATCACGATCTTTGAGACATCTCGAGATTTAACCAAACCTCGTGAGATGTCACAATTTGGATCTCGCCCTCACTGGTCAAAATCCAGATTAACATATTTAAATGATCCATTAGGCTAATTTAAGTATGTGTGCACTGGATTCTCCCAGCACCTGGGACCTAACAACTGTACTTGGGGGACTTCACCAGGCGCCATTTAGCATGGGTTTCCACAAACATGGACCAGGTGTAATGGCACCTGGGAGTGGGAAAGGGGGCTCTCCCAATCCATTGGAGACCCCCGGGTGGTTGTCCATTGGGCAAGATTATACCCTGACACTCTCATTGACACCTGGCCACCTTGGCACTGCCACCAAGGCATCCTGGCAGTGCCACCCTGGTATTGCCAGGGTACCCAGGAGGCACTGCCAGGCTGCCAGTGGTCCTGCTAATAGGCTGGCAGTGGAAAGGTGTCCAGGTGCTAGATTGCTCATGCCAGGGGTCGGACCCTGAGTGCCTTGCCCTTAAGAGGTGGGGGAGGGGGACTCAATGACCCCAGAAGTGGTAAGTTGGGTGCAGTAGGGGAGGGTCGGTGTGGGGACTGTGGTGGGGCCACTGTGGGGGGGGGGGGGGGGGGGGGTCGAAAATTCAGGGCTGCCTTTAAAAATGATGCCCTGTTCCACGCGTAGACTTCCTGCACTGGCGAGCTGAGCCCATCAATGCAAGAAATTATATAAGGACGGGGCATTTTTCGCGAGGCTAAAGAAAAGGCGAAGTGCTATTGAATAGCGAGGTCTTCAGCACCCTCTATTCAACACCCCGCTCAACCCGTCTGCAAACGGTCTCTGATCATATTTTGTTGAATCGTGCCCTACATTCCCAGTCTCAGGCCAATATCCATTAAATGCATGGTGCAGCCACAAGAGTAAAATTATACTGTTGACCGTGCATCGCTGAAGAACGTGCTATGTTAGCCATGAAGGAACTCTGTGCATGCGTCCAGTCATGAAGGTACAGACACTGCTCCCTGGCTGAGCAATCTTTAATGGTGGGAAAGATTTAGCGGGTGAAAATGTTTGAAATTACACCAAATTCAAAGGTTACGTACTGCTTTACAATGGGCTGAATTGTCCTGTGACTGATGTGAACTCAAACCAGTTGAGACAGCTTTACAAGTTAAACTCTCATGGTTGCATCAATGCGCACTCAAAACTGCTTTCAATTGATGAGAAAGTGGCAATTTAACTGCACCTTTGGAATAAATTCACGCATACCCAATATAAACAAGGAACTAAATCAAGGAAATTATCCATTTTTCTCTTTCCGACATACACTTGATCTATAAAAGCTGATTGTGAACTCCAGATGTAAATGATTTTTAATTTCTGATTTGTTATAGAAAGTGTTTGAAGCTGGTGAGAAGCCACTGAAAGTCAATGTAGTTCACTCTTCTTGCCCTCAACCTAGCTCTCACCACTTTGTTACAGAGTTGACAGGCACTAATAGACTCATAAATTAAGTTTATTTTATTATATGATGAATGTAGGAATTTAAGATATATTGTATTGTATCTATTTGGTGCAGTAAGGGTTAAAAGCCTGGATTAGTGTGTGTGACTTTTTAAAATACCTGGATTACAAGACAAACAGGCGTTAGGGCTAGAGGTGTAATTAAAGCATCATAAAACTTGCGATAATGGAATTTGGTTCATATGAAAAAGGTTCCCTGGGGAGCAGATAATTAGAGACATTTTGCTTTAGTAAGATGATGTAGTTATGGGAGGAGCCAGGGACTGAAGCAGTCAGATGTTGAGTTTGTATTGAGTTCAGCTAAAGATCTGTCTGTGAACAACTAGCAGTTTCTTTCAAAGGAATTTAATTTAAAAGATTTTCCCTGTGAACAGAACAGCAGTTTCTGAAAGGGCTAGCAGGTTAAACAGTGGTCTGTTACAGACAAGAATCTGCAATCTGATTCCTGAAGGATCTGTCTCTCAAAGCAGTTTATCCAAGACATCTCTTTACATAAAGTATTCCTGGGTTGGCCAATTGTATTTAAAAGTGGATTTTGACCTGAGATGGGATTTGCTTGAGTGGAGATAAAACATAACAGTTAGGATTTCATGTTTCATTGTTATTATTTAACTGGTACGTGTAAACTATTTCTTTATTATGTTAATGTTAATTTAACCCTGTGTTAGTAATAAAGTTTGATTTAATATACCATATTCCTATTTGTGAATGGAATTACTCCTGGAACGAAGTATCCTTTCCTCAATCTTACAAATTAATAAAATATTTGGGTTTTGATCCAGTATCCACAATTGTTGGGGTCTTCTCCAAGATCACAAGAACGTAAGAACATAAGAACTAGGAGCAGGAGTAGGCCATATGGCTCTTCAAGCCT
This sequence comes from Scyliorhinus canicula, assembly GCF_902713615.1. NCBI lineage: Eukaryota > Metazoa > Chordata > Chondrichthyes > Carcharhiniformes > Scyliorhinidae > Scyliorhinus > Scyliorhinus canicula. The sequence continues at coordinate 45,902,306 of NC_052159.1, read as the reverse complement.
GTTCCGCCATTCAATGAGATCATGGCTGATCTTTTATGGACTCAGCTTCACTTTCCCGCCCGAATACCATAACCCATTATTCCTTTATTCTTCAAAAAACTATCTATCTTTATCTTGAAGCATTTGATGAAGGAGCCTCAACTGCAGGGAATTCCATAGTTTCACCTTTGGGTGAAGAAGAAGTTCCTCCTAAACTCAGTCCTAAATCTACTTCCTCTTATTTTGAGGCTATGCCCCCTAGTTCTGCTTTCACCCGCCAGTGGAAACAACCTGCCCGCATCTATCCTATCTATTCCCTTCATAATTTATATGTTTCTATAAGCTCCCCCTGCATCCTTCTAAATTCCAACAAGTGCTGTCCCAGTCTACTCAACCTCTCCTCGTAATCCAACCCCCTCAATTCTGGGATTAACCTGGTGAATCTCCTCTGCACACCATCCAGCGCCAGTACGTCCTTTCTCAGGTAAGGAGACCAAAACTGAACACTGTACTCCAGGTGTGGTCTCATTAATACCTTATACAGTTGCAGCATAACCTCCCTAGTCTTAAACTCCATCCCTCTAGCAATGAAGGACAAAACTCCATTTGCCGTTGTAATCACCTGTTGCACCTGTAAACCAACTTTTTGCGACTCATGCACTAGCACACCCAGGTGTCTCTGCACAGCAGCATGTTTTAATATTTTATCATTTAAATAATAATCCCTTTTGCTGTTATTCCTACCAAAATGGATAACCTCACATTTGTCAACATTATATTCCATCTACCAGACTCTAGCCCATTCACTTAACCTATCCAAATCCCTGAGCAGACTTCCAGTATCCTCTGCACGTTTTGCTTTACCACTCATCTTAGTGTCATCTGCAAATTTGGACATACTGCACTCCAAATCATCTATGTAAATTGTGAACAATTGCAGGCCCAACACTGATCCCTGAGGAACACTACTAGCTACTGATTGCCAACCAGATAAACACTCATTAGTCCCCACTCTTTGCTTTCTTTTAATTAACCAATCCTCTATCCATGCTACTACTTTACGCTGAACTCCATGCATCATTATCTTATGCAGCAACGTTTTGTGAGGCAACTTGTCAAAAGCTTTCTGGAAATCCAGATATACCACATCCATTGGCTCCCCATTGTCTACCGCACTGGTAATGACCTCAAAATATTCCACTAAATTAGTTAGGCACGATCTGCCCTTTATGAACCCATGCTGCGTCTGCCCAATGGGACAATTTCTATCCGGCGTGCGATCAAGGAAGCGAAAGCAAGGGCATGGCCACCTTCCCCATGTGTTACTCTGGCACCTCCGATACCCCAAAGATTGCCACTATCGGGCATGGCTTCACCCTCACCCCCACAACCTTGGCCATTGCCTCGGAGAAGGCTGTCCAGAACCCAGCAAGTTTGGGGCAAGCCAAAAACATGTGGGTGTGGTTGGCCGGGCCCCTCTGGCACCGTTCACATATATCCTCCACCTCAGGAAGAACCTGCTCATTCGGGTTCTGGTCAGTGCTTCACTCTGGTCAGTTCGCCCTGCTCAGTGCTTCACTCCAGAATCCCTACCCTACCTCTGTTCCCAGTTTTTCCTCCCATTTTTGTCTGGTCTCGTCCAGTGGTGTTCGGGCTCTGTCCAATAGCTGTCTGTATATTTTCCCACATAGCCCCCCCCCCCCCCCCCCCCCCCCCCCCCTTCTCGCTGCTTGTGCCTATCAGGCCCTCTAGTGTGTGCTTTCTGGGGCCCCGGGGTACCCTACTGTATTTTTGTGGAGGAAGTGTTTTATTTGGAGATGTCTCAATTCCTGTCCTTTTGTTAGTTTCCACTTCCTCATCAGTTCATCCAGTGTCGCCAGTCTGTGCCCTACGTAGACGTCCCTGACCTTCAGTGTGGCCCCGTCCCACCTCCATCTTTTGAAGGTGGTATCTAGCATGGCTGGGGGGAATCTGTGATTGCCGCAGATGGGGGCCATGCAGGACATTTTAGTTATCCCGAAGTGCTGTCTCAACTGGGTCCACGTTCTCAGCGTGGCCACTACCACTGGGCTCGTTGTGTATCTTGTTTAGGAGGATGGGAGTGCTGCTGTGGCCAGGGCCCAGAGGGTTCTTCCTTTACAGGACGCCTCATCCATTTGTATCCAATCAGTGTCGGGTTCTTGTACCCATCCCCTCACTCTTTCTGCCGTTGCAGCCCAGTGGTAGTATTGTAGGTTTGGTAAGGCCAGGCCCCCTTTGATTTTTCTTCTTTGCAGTGTCAGTTTGGAGATTACCAGGTTCTCTTTCTCTCTCCCCCCCCCCCCCCCCCCCCCCCCCCCAACCACACACACACACACACACACACACACACACACACACACACACACACACACCATGATTAGACACTCTACGTTTTGGAAAAAGGCCTTGGGGATGAAGATTGGGGTGGATCTAAATAGGAAGAGGAACCTTGGCATAAAGTTCATTTTGATCGTCTGCACTCTCCCCGCCAGAGTGAGTGGGAGTGAGCCCCACTGTTGAAGGTATTTTCTCACTTCCTCCAGCAAGCTGGTCAGGTTCCACTAGTGGATCTGAGTCCAGTTGGCTACCTGGATCCCCAGGTAACGGAACCTGTTCTGGGCTGTTTGAACGGGAGCCCCTCCAGTTCTGTCCCTCCCCCTTTTGGGTTCACTGGGAATGTCTCGCTTGTACCCAGGTTACGTTTCTAGCCTGAGAAGGTTCCAAACTCTTTCAGGATTTGCTGTTTTGCCTTCAATTCCTCCTGTGGCTTTGAGCAGGTCACCTGCATGGAGTGAAACTCTCTGCTCTCTGTCTCCTCTCCAGATTCCCTTCCAGTTTTTTGCATTCCGCAGGGCTATTGCCAGGGGTTCAATCGTTAGCGCGAACAAGAGTGGGGACAGAGAGCAGCCCTGTCTTGTTCCTCTCTGTAGCTGGAAGTATTCAGAGCTGGTGGTGTTAGTTCAGACATTTTCTTTGGGAGCGTTGTACAGGAGCCATAAAGTCTTTCCTCCCAATCTATTTTAGCCAGCTCCTCTCTCATTCCATTGTAATCTCCTTTGTTTAAGCACAAAACACTAGTGTTTGATTTTACCTTCTCACCTTCCTTCTGTAATTTAAATTCCACCATATTGTGATTGCTCCTTTCGAGAGGATCCCTAACTATGAGCTCATTAGTCAATACTGTCTCATTACACAGGAACAGATCTAGGATCGCTTGTTCCCTCGTAGGTTCCATTACATACTGTTCGAGGAAGCTATCGCGGATACATTCTATAAACTCCTCTTCAAGGCTGCCTTGACCGATCTGGTTTAACCAATCGACATGCAGACGATGATAACTGCTGTACCATTTCTACATACATCAGTTATTTCTTTGTTTATTGCATGCCCCACCGTAATGTTACTATTTGGTGGCCTATAGACTACTCCTATCACTGACTTTTTCGCCTTACTATTCCTGATTTCCACCCAAATGGATTCAACCTTATCCTCCATAGCACCGATGTCATCCCTCACTACTGCCTGGATGTCATCCTTAAATAACAGAGCTACACCACCTCCCTTATTATCCACTCTGTCCTTCCGAATAGTTTGATACCCTCGGATATTTAACTCCCAGTCGTGACCATCCTTTAACCATGTTTCAGTAATGGCCACTAAATCATAGTCATTTACGATGATTTGCGCCATCAACTCATTTACCTTATTCTGAATACTATGAGCATTCAGGAAAATACCCTTATGTTAGCTTTTATACCTCTGGTTTGAATCTTAACACCTCTATCAATAACTTCTCCTAAGTTATTTTTCCTTTTAACTTTATTCCTAATTGTCCTCATTGTTGAACCCATATGTTCATGTAATAACCTGCTGCTTCACTTGCCATTTATGTTTTTACTTCCCGTTTTATTCTTTTTAGTATTACTGGCCTATTCACTGAGTTCTCCTCAGTCACTGTACCCTGTACTGTGGCCGCTTTTGATTTTTGACTGTGGCTTCTCTGCCTTACACTTTTCCCCTTACAGCCTTTCGGTTCTGTCCCTGTTTTATTTCCCTCCGACTTCCTGCATTGGTTCCCATCCCCCTGTCACATTAGTTTAAACCCTCCCCAACAGCTCTAGCAAACACCCCGCCCAGGACATCGTTTCCAGTCCTGCCCAGGTGCAGACCGTCCGGTTTGTACTGGTCCCACCTCCCCTAGAACCAGTTCGAATGCCCCAGGAATTTTAATCCCTCCCTCTTGCACCATCTCTCGAGCCACGCATTCATTCTATCTATCCTGACATTCCTACTCTGACTAGCTCGTGGCACTGGTAGCAATCCTGAGATTACTCCCTTTGAGGTCCTAGTTTTTAATGTAACTCCTAACTCCTTGAATACAGCTCGTGGGACCTCATCCCGTTTTTACCTATATTGTTGGTGCCTCTATGCACCACAACAGCTGGCTGTTCACCCCCCCCCCCCCCCCCCCCAGCCCTCCAGAATGTTCTGCAGCCACTCCGAGACATCCTTGACCCTTGCACCAGGGAGGCAATATACCATTCTGGAGTCTCGATTGTGTCCGCAGAACCGCCTGTCTATTCCCCTTGCGATTCAGTCCCCTATCACTATAGTCCTGCCATTCTATTTCCTGCCCTCCTGACATGTCTTAACCCTTAAACTTATGTATTATTGTTATTATTTTTTGAAACTTGTTTTTATATCTCTCCTTATTATACCGATTTGGTTTTTAAACTTTAATTTCTAAACTTTAAAATTCTTACCTTCACGTACCACTTACCTTCACTTTCACCACAAATGCCAATGTAGGATTTTATATCACCTACCTTCCCAGGATGCTTCCTGGTTTTCTCCCAATTTAATTCCTGCTCTGCTTCAAATTCCTTAATGAAATCTCACCTCCCTCTCCGCACTGTTTAATGAAGTCTTGCCTCTCTCTGCACTCTTTAATGAAGTCTCATTGTAATGATTGGACAACAGAAAGTTGAGAGAGGCATGACCCAGGTTTCAATGACCAAGGGTAACCCTGTTGCACTAATATTGACCAAGCTGGCTGAGTTCTAAAGATCACAGCTGCTAGACTGCGTCTGCAGCAGGTGGTGAGGGAGCCAACAAGAAAAAAAAATCTACAGGATCTCGGCCAATTTACCTGTCACAGATGCATCTGTCCATTAGTGTTCTTGGAGTGACAACTACACAATCCTTGTGGAGACAAAATTCTGTCTTTACTTTGACCATCGTGCTGCGTGGTACCACTACCATGGTAAATGCAATAGATTTTGAACAGATCTAGCAGGTCAAAACTGGGCATCCATAAGGTGCTATGGACCATCACAAGGTGCAGAATTGTACTCACCACAATCTGTAACATCATGGCCCACTATATTCCCAAGTCTACCACAAGTATCAAGCTGGAGGATCAACCGTGGTTCAATGAAGAGTGCAGGAGGATATGCGAGGAGCAACACCAGACAGGCCTAAAAATAAGGTGTCAACCTGGTGAAGCTACAACATAGGAGTACATTCATGCCAAACAGCATGTGATATAGAGCTAAGCAATCCCACACCAAATAGATCAGATCTAAGCTCTGAAGTCCTGCCATATTCAGTTGTGAATGGTGATGGACGATTAAACAACTCACTAGAGGAGGAGGCTCCATAAATATCCCCATCCTCAATGATGGTGAGCCCAGCACCTCAGTGCAAATGAAAAGGCTGAAGCTTTTGTGATGGTCCAGCCAGAAGTGCCCAGTTGATGATCCATCTTGGCCTCCTGCTGCGGTCTCCAATATCACAGGTGCCATTTTCAGCCAATTCAATTCACTCCGTGATATCAAGAAATGGATGAAGGCACTGGATACTGCAAAGGCTATGTGGCTTGACAATATTCTGGCAATAGAACTGAGTTAGCCGTGGTGGCCCTAGCCAAGCTGTTCCAGTACAGCTACAACACTGTCATCCATCTGGCAATGTGGAAAATTTCCCAGGTATGCCCTATACACAAAAACTGTATGTATCCAACCTGGCCGGTTATCACTTCACAGTCTACTCACTATCCAAAGCCTTTCCACAACCTACAAAGCACAAGTCAGGAATGTGATCGAATACTCTCCACTTGGATGAGTGCAGCTCCAACAATACTCAAGAAACTTGACACCATCCAAGACAAAGTAGCTCATTTGATTGGTATCCCATCAACCACCTTACTTCAATATTCTCTCACTCCACCACTAATGAACAGCGCCAGCAGTGCGTACCATCTACAAGATGCACTGCAGCAACTCACCAAGGCTTCTTTGACAGAACCTTTCAAACCCATGACCTCTGCCATCTAGAAGGGCAAGGGCAACAAATGCATAGGAGCATTTACAGGTTCTCCTCAAAACAACACACCATCCTAAATTTGAAATATATCATCATTCCTTCACTGCTGGGTCAAAATCCTGGAATGTCCTCCCTAACAGCAATGTGGTGTATCTACACCACATAGACTGCAGCGGTCATGAAGGCAGCTCATCACCACGTTCTCAATGGCAATTGGGGGTGGGCAATAAATGCTGGCACAGCCAGCAATGTCCATATCCCGTGAGAGGAAAAATAAATCCGAGCACTTATTTTGTATTTCCTTGCTTTGTCTTCTCCCTTCAAATGCATTGCCTCACACCTCTCTGGATTTAAATTGAATCACCACTTTTCTTCCCACCTGACTGGCCCATTGATATAGGCAGCCCACAGCTTTCTTCCTCACTATCAACCACAAGGCCAATTTCTGCCTCATCAGAAAATTGCAAATTGTGTCCTCTTTGCTTAAATCCAAGTCGTTGATACTGAAAGTAACAAAGGCAAGAATTTAGCATCTTGGCATCCTCCAGATAATTCCAAACTGCTTCACAAGCAACCAATTACTTCTGAACTGCAGCCAATTTTTTTGCAAATTGCAGTCCCATAAACAACAGAGATTAAATGAACAGTCAATTCTGTTGTTTTTGCATTGGTTGAAGGAGAAATATTGTGGAGGGTATCAGCAGAATCCAACACCCCTTCACTCCACCACACACACACACAATCCTCTTGTTAATAGTGAGATTGTATCTTTCACCTTTGCCGAAAGAGATAGACAGCCTCAACTTCACTTCTCATCTGGATGCCAACATTCCCAGCAATATAGCACTGTGTCAGTATTGTGCCAGCTTATGTGTGAGGCGTGAATCTAGAACCAATTGGACAAAACTGGAAGTACTATTGGAAGTACGGGTTACCTACAATTATTCCCCTTCTAATTGAGGTTAAATCAACATTAATGTACTCTACATTATTTCAGTAGAGGCATGTTGCAGGCGAGGAATCTTGTAATAGTTAATGTAAATAGGCATTTAATTTCGTAACTTATCTGGCTCTTAATCGTGAAAGTATATGATAGTACTTACAAAGTACACAAATGAGCTATTGCATTTGCCTTAAATCTCATGGTGAGTGTGCATCAAAAAATATTGACCGAGGTATTTTGGGTATGTGAAAGGGACTATATAAATGTAAGTTCCTTCTTCAAATGCATAGCCCAATTATTTCTAACTGTTCCCTGAGTATGAGCTGCTTTATGCAGCATGGAGAGAATGACATGGACTCCATGAATGTAGAACGATGCCTGGTGGCAGCATAAGCATTGGAAAAAGAAATCACAGCAAGGAGATCATACATGGACTTGCACAGTGGGCGGGCGATTCTCTGAGCCCCGTGCCGGGCCGGAGAATCGCCGCAACCGTGCCACGACACCCCAACGCCGGGGCGCGATTCTCGGAGGTGCGGAGAATTGGTGCCATTTGTTCTGGTGCGTTTGACGCGGCGCCGGGGGCGGGTTGCTGGAATTGGTGGGGCCGCCGATTCTCCAGCTTGGATGGGCCGAGCGGCCGCGCGGATACGACAGAGTCCCGCCAGCGCCGTTCACCCCTGGTGGCTACCGGAGGGAGCTCTGCGCGAAGGGCCGGGGGGTGACCTGTAGGGCAGGGAAAAGCGCTCCTTTACCTGGGGGGCCTCCAATGGGGTCTGGCCCGCAATCGGGACCACGGATCGGCGGGCCAGCCTCTTCCCCCCCTCCCCCAGGCCTACATTGTTGCGCAGCCGGCCCCTGAACACCGCATGCGCGGGTTGATGCGGCGCCCATTTGGCGCCGGGAAGGGAGGCTGGAGCAGCGTGAACCGCTCTAGCGCCGTGCTGGCCCTCTGTGGGGGACAGAATCGGTCGTCCCCGGGCCTGGTTCGCACCGTTGTGCAACATGACGGTGTACACGACGGCGCGAACACTTGGGCTCTATTTGGGAGAATCGCCCCCAGTGTACCTTGGGTGTTACTTGATATTAAAAGACTGATACTTGGCTCATGGAGATGGCTATAGCCATCTCCTCCCGAATGGCTATAGACATAGCCTCCCGAACAGAGAATCCTGCCCTGTACCTTTTTCTCCCACTTTGTACGGTCTGGTAAAGAAATCAGAGGATTTTAAACTTATGCTCATACCATAACCGTGGCTCATGTTAAAATTTCCAAATAACTGATCCACCAGAATGTCCCCTGGATCCCATAGGTTCTAATTTTGACAAATGCCTCTGGACAAACGGCTAAGCTACCGGGTCCTAATTCATGTGTGTCAGTTGGGGTCCAAAGTAAAAGTCAAAAAGTTTGACATTTAGTTTATCTGCAACTGAGCGAGGAAGCCATTTACCCACCATGTGAAGGATTGGGAGGTTGAAGCAATTCTCCTTGGAAATTATGTGCTTCCTGCAATGGTGCCTTAAGGAGGGCCTGAAAGAGCAGGAGTATTCTTCCAGGCCTGACGAAGAAAGTTTGATCTGTTCTCTCCCAGCTCTTTCTAGCTGCTGCATTGTCCGGAATCCCCAGCAGCTTTGGGAAGTGCACAAACAGAATGTTAGTGAAGCCAGGTGGTTAAAATTGGGCGTGGCTACATAGTTCTGTAGACAGGTGGGAAACAAAATAAAACAGTAGCGCCCTGCCAGAAACCTGCTGGCAATCAAAATCCCTCGCCAGAAAGTTCAAGACATGGATGTATTTGATTTTGTTAAAACCTTTAGATGTTTGGGCTTGCCCTTAGATTCTCTTTGTCAAAGATCTGTCTTGAGCCATTGTTCTCAAAAGCTGAAAGATGAAATGCACAATATAGAATCTGAAATTTTCTGTCAATGCAAAACAATTTATATTTTTAACCCAAGCATACATTTGCAATTTTTGACCTCTTCCAAATGAATATCCTTCAGTATCCAGGTTAAAACTTTTTTCTCTCTTTTTTAAAATCTTAACTGAGGCAATTTTAGTTTTAGTTTCACTGCTTACACTGAAAAGGGAATCAGTATATGTTCTTCATTACATTTGACTCAGAACTAGTAGTTTATAATAGAACCCAGTGGGCATACAACAAATGTAAGGACTTAAAACAAGAATAAATTTGTTATTTTATAGCATGTGTTCAGCTGTACGGACTGGTTTTATTTTGTACAGTTCCGCAGCCCCTCAGCTTGCACATTCATAGTTCGGTGAACCATCTTGCATGATTTGGCACAAAAGCTTATTTAAATTTCTAACTCTGGCAGTCTACCTGTATTAAAAAATGCATTATAGTATCACAATGTTCGAATATGGAAGTAAAATAAAACACACATACATATTTTCTATATTTCTACCAGTGTACCAAGAACCGGAAACTGAGATTCGGTTGGGTAGCTTTATCTCAGCAGGTACAGACACAATGGACTAAATGGCCTCTTGTATCATAACTTCTATGTTCCTATTATTTGCATTTCAAATGTCTGAGAGTCTATGGTTTAAGATATCTCATAGTCTTGAAAAAATTACAGGCTCAAAGTATTATAGAAATATTAATAAAGACCAGGGCAGCAAGGTTTGACTGCGTACTGCTGACTGTTTCGACACATCGGTGCTGATTTGGAAACAGAATGACAACCGCAATGCTTCTTTTACTTCCAGCACTGTCCACGCTGATTGCTATCTTAGTGAGGAGATTACAAATGGGTGCAAGAAATATGCAAAGTAGGTAAATTGTGACGGTCAGCCTCTAGTACCGATTTGACACAGCACTGTCATTTTGGGCCTTGCTGCCCTAGTTTAAGCGTATTCATCAGCATAAAGGACTCTCCAGCAGTGCTATTTAAAAAGATTGTTAGGAATGTTCAGATTAATTGCTTATTACATCTTACTATCTTTGTTTGAGTTTGTGGAAGTCGAGGGTGTTTGGTGGAATAGCGTAAAGTAGAGTAAGTGTTGCACATGGGGAGGACATCGATTACTACTGCAAGGGCTTTGGACATACAATTGCGACCAGTTGTATGTGGCACAGTAGCAATCCTCCTTGGGCCATAACATGGGAAAGCCGATAGTGCAGAGGCAGCAAAAAAAGGCAGCTGCCACAGAAGGAAGAGGTGGATGGGATGTGGGCGTTGAGAGAGGGCGTGAGTGATAAGGCAGAAGATCTCTCAGTAGGTAGCACCATCTGCCTGGTGTCTTCCGGGAGTACTTTTCTTATCTCCACCTAAGCCAGGGGCAGTATGTTTGGAGGGGCTTATTGAACTCTACCATCTCTTGGAGCCAGACCTGCAGCCTCAGAGCTGAGCTGGGTTGGTGCTGCCAGTGACAGTGAAGGAGATTTATAGTTTTTTAACTTAGATGCATTAACATTCTTTCAGACTGGAACGGGCAATACTATCACCTCACAGTTCTCCGTTATCTTCCTGCAATTCACCACCTTTACTGCATCGGGGATGTATCAGAGGCTTTGTATGTCAGGAGGGAGGAATCCATTGTGTTGTTTCTCAACATGCAGTAAACTTCGCCAGGTAGCTGATTTCCCCATGGTGCACGGAGCCTCTGACTGCACGCACGTGGCTTTGCTGGCACCACATCTCAATGCTGAGATGTACCGGAACCCCGTAGATAGGTGTGGATGATTCTGTATCTGCATTGCACCGGCGCAAATCTCACTTTGTCGGGAGTATTCCGGGAGAGGCTCGAAACGGGATTTGCGCCAGGCGCCAAACAGTTTCCTGTGCTCTCCCAGTGGACGTAATCTGGTTCACACCCTCACCGGACGACAGCATATTCATTCTTATTCAAATATGTCGGATCAGCTATAAGCCGAATTCTCCCACCTGCCAGTACAATGTGAAGTCAGCACTTTTTTTGTCCTCTTATTTTTTTAATATAAATTTAGAGTACCCAAATATTTTTTTCCAATAAAGGGGAAATTTAGTATGGCCAATCCACATAACCTGCATATCTTTGGGATGTGGGGGTCAAATCCATGCAGACACTGGGGGAATGTGCAAACTCCACACAGACAGTAATCCGGGGCCAGAATCAAACCCGGGTCCTCAACGTCGTAGGCAGCAGTGCTGACCACTGCGCCACAGTGCCGATGCCAGAAAGAACAGCTTCTTAAAAGAAGAGTACTTCAGAGTTAATGGACCTCTGTAGAGCTATTTAAATAAACTACGGTAATGCTTCCTTTGAAACTGTCATGACCTGTCAATCAAGAGGCTTTTCCAGAGGCTTTGTCTGTGAAATTGAATGTGAACAATGCAGTTCAAAGCTTTTAGACTTCTAGGTAATCAAACAGGCTTGAAAAAGATGAAGGACATTGAAAAGCGCTTCAAAGGTTCAGACTATATTAAAGGGAAGAATTTTACTTTAATCTCACACATCTTGAATATTGACATGCTGAGAGACAGTTTATAGGGTTTAAGGCTGCATAAGGGGAAATAATGATATGCTGACAGACTGTTTAAAAGGTTGAAAGCCTGCAGATGGGAAGACTAGCCAAACAACCCCCATCGCAGGAAAGACCCATAATTCCCACCTCCCATGAAGGACCTCCCTCAGCACCCTGGTGGCAAGTGTGGGGATGGTACTCCATCCCCTTGGAGTGCAAGCTTCTGGGTCCCTGTTTCTCAGGACATGCACCAATTCCTGGCTGGGGGTTGCAAGAACATCATAGGAGGCCGTGGAATCGGGCTTCCAAACTAACTCAAAAGAATGCAAATGAAGCCTCTGTATTTTCCTGGCGGATCTGGGCGGGAAACACGTCTGGCCCGATGGAGCGGGCAAGGAGACTCGTAACAGGTTTGACACCTGGCGTGAAGCCCAGTTTTTGCCCAACACCTGCTTCAACGGGCCGTCGTGACTCCTGCCACTAGCTAGCAGAGCCAGAGAATCCCCCCCCCCCCCCCCCGCCAAGATTTGATGACCACTCCAGAGGGCTCTGAGGCCATCGCAGCCCCAGGTGATTGGTGATTGCAAGGCACTGCTGCCTGGCATCCTGGCAATGCCAACCTGGCACTGCTGGGCTGGCACTGCCAGGTGCCAGGTTGACCGCACCAGGTTGGCATTGCCAGGTTGCCTGAGGCAGTGCGAAGAGGTAAGTCTTTACAGGGGTGGGGCATGAAGGGGGTGGGGCCTTTAGAGAACTGGGCATGAAGGAGGAATGGGCCTGAAGGGGTGGGGCCTTTGGTTACTCCATAGCAGTGTGCCACTCACTGGCCCGGGGGGGGGGGGGGGGGGGGGGGGGAGAGCTGGGTCTGATGCTAGCGCTAGGGGTTCTTTGCCGACGAGAGGAGCGTTATTCTGAAATCTTTAAACATGGCATCTGATTTCTGAGGATCTGGTCTTGCTAGCATCTTTGGATCCTGCACATCTCATTATTGGTGCCATTCATCCCTGGCTCTCAAAAAATTACTATGTGCGGGAAAATCGGAATCACGCCAAATAGCTGCCGCGATATGCGCCGATTTTCACACCAAACTGACACTTAGTCGTTTATTGGGAGAGTTCCGCCCATTCGTTCCACGTGTAGTTTGTGCGCAACCACGCTCTGCTGGTCACTGCCCAATAACCTGGCATCAATCATGATGCCAGTATGCTGTTCGCCACCACGTCAAACCAGAAGGTGGCTGTTGGACAATGACAGTTATGGGCAGCACGGTAGCACAAGTGGCTAGCACTGTGGCTTCACAGCTCCAGGGTTCCAGGTTCAATTCCCGGCTGAGTCACTGTCTGTGCAGAGTCTGCACGTTCTCACCGTGTCTGCGTGGGTTTCCTCCGGGTGCTCCGGTTTCCTTCCACAGTCCAAAGACGTGCAGCTTAAGTGGATTGGCCATGCTAAATTGCCCTTAGTGACCAAAAAGGTTAGGAGGGGTTATTGGGTTACGGGGATAGGATGGAAGTGAGGGCTTAAATGGGTCGGTGCAGACTCGATGGACTGAATGGCCTTCTGCACTGTATGTTCTATCCTCTCTACACTTGGTTGATAGCTTCCCACTGCAACCTCACTCATGACTTTCACTCCTATTGTGGGTGGTATGTTGCTCCGAGAAACATCATTGAGCAAACGATTGGAGTGCTGAAGCAATGGTCATACTGCCTTTACCACTTTGCAGGAGTACTCCAGTACTTGTTATGGCGGGTGCCCTGATTCATGGTGGCATGCTACATTCTCCAGATCCTGGCAATCACAGCACTTGCCACCACTGACTTGGTAACAATCTCAGGAGGAAAAAGAGGGGAAAGAGCAGGAGGGAGTGAGGAGGCAGCTAACACACTCATGTTCTGGAAGACGACCCACGAGTATTTAATTGGGCTCTGATTACTCTGAATACAACCTCTCATTGTCTGACCGCCCCTCACCTTACATCCTCTTGACCAACTTCCTGAAATAAATGCCAGCATAAAACAACCATTGTATTTCCAATTAGTGCACAAAAATATCTAATAACCATACAAATCTGAACTAATCATCCTTATAAATTCTCCTGGTCCCTGTCATGTGGCCGGCTTTTACCTGTCCTGGTGCTCTTCCATAGTGTTACCCTAGTGGCTGTGGCACGGTGGGTGGGAACACTGCTGACTTTCAGTGGGGAAGACTGTGGGGCGTTTTTCTGTTAGGGCAAGATCTCTGATTACAGCACCTCAGCATGGGCGGCAGCAGCCTGGGCTGGCGGGCTGGCTAAGAGGCACCAGCATGGGCACTGGCAGAGTGGCAGTGGTGAAAGCACAATTGTTGTCATCCTGAGAGGGGATAGCGGTTACGGGGCTCCACAGAGCCACTGCCACTCCTACGAGGCAGTACCTCCGCAATTCTAATGATCTGTTGAAGTGCAGATTGCTGGACTGTTGGAAAAACCTCCTCCGTCGCTTTTACCTCGAGGCCTTCAGCTCCTGCACCACTGGTTGTCTACGGCGGCAGTTGCTGGTTGTCTGAAAGCAGACAGGAGCAAGTTCAGGGTTGTGATGAGGGAAGAAGGGAAAAGCAAAGAGGGACATTATCACACCATCTATACAGATTGCGGGATGAAGGTGAGGTGGGATGTGAGAAGCTGAATTTGGCAGGAATGTTCCATCATCTTGGATGCCTTCAGGCCCAGGCCTGGCCACTGCCCAATGATGGCTGTGCGATGATTTCTAGCACCATCTCCTCGTTGGGGGTGAACATTTACAGTAATTTTTCTGGGCCATTTTGTCTTGCAAGAGAAGGCAAGCGTGTCAGTTAATATGGTGCAATGTGATTGGGTGATGTGCTTGCCACTGTTGAATAGTTAGCGGTTTTTGCAGATGTATGTGTGCAGCTGGTAGCAGTGTTAAGCTTGTGAGGATGAAGTGGGACTATGAATGTGATGTATGAGAAGTGATTGATAGAGGTTGTTGGTAGATGAGTGAAGGCAATGTGGTGAATATAACAGTGAGTGAAACTCATTGTACAGTTGGTAAGATATAGCTTGTGAACTGGCCCAAGTCTAATCAAGTGAATATTAAGCCTCTTTTGGCACTGAATACAGATCCTGGGGGCTGGACCGCTTGACAGACCTGTTCCTGCTGCCTTCTTAGTACCTGCCTGGAGAATCTCCTGTCACCGCTCACCCATTTCACACTGTGCAAAGGAAACCTCTCCTCCTTGGCACTTCTGCGTCAAGATCTCCAGCGCAGCATTCCAGAACTTTGGAATAAATTCTCTGGCCTGTTGCATCATTTCTGCATGTTCTTGTGTTCTCAATGCTTTTGACATTACTTCCAGCCCTGGCTGTCATCACAATGCATTTTATCTTTAAGAATTATCATGTGGTTTTTATCAGGCTAGCTTTAACTAGTGCTAGCCTTGCTTTAACTAGAGCTAGCCTCGCTTTAACTAGTGCTAGCCTCGCTTTAACTAGTGCTAGCCTCACTTTAACGGGCTAGCCTCGCTTTAACTGGGGCTAGCCTCGCTTTAACTAGAGCTAGCCTCGCTTTAACTGGGGCTAGCCTCGCTTTAACTGGGGCTAGCCTCGCTTTAACTGGGGCTAGCCTCACTTTAACTGGGGATAGCCTCGCTTTAACTAGAGCTAGCCTCGCTTTAACTGGGGCTAGCCTCGCTTTAACTAGAGCTAGCTTCACTATAACTGGGGCTAGCTTCACTATAACTGGGGCTAGCCTCACTTTAACTGGGGCTAGCCTCGCTTTAACTGGGGATAGCCTCGCTTTAACTAGAGCTAGCCTCGCTTTAACTGGGGCTAGCCTCACTTTAACTGGGGCTAGCCTCACTTTAACTGGGGCTAGCCTCGCTTTAACTGGGGCTAGCCTCACTTTAACTGGGGCTAGCCTCGCTTTAACTGGGGCTAGCCTCGCTTTAACTGGTGCTAGCTTCGCTTTAACTGGGGCTAGCCTCGCTTTAACTGGGGCTAGCCTCGCTTTAACTGGGACTAGCCTCACTTTAACTGGGGCTAGCCTCGCTTTAACTGGGGCTAGCCTCGCTTTAACTGGGGCTAGCCTCGCTTTAACTAGAGCTAGCCTCGCTTTAACTGGTGCCAGCCTCACTTTAACTAGTGCTAGCCTCGCTTTAACTGGTGCCAGCCTCACTTTAACTAGTGCTAGCCTCACTTTAACTGGGGCCAGCCTCACTTTAACTGGGGCTAGCCTCGCTTTAACTGGGGCTAGCCTCACTTTAACTGGGGCGAGCTTCGCTTTAACTGGTGCTAGCCTCACTTTAACTGGGGCTAGCCTCACTTTAACTGGGGCGAGCTTCGCTTTAACTGGTGCTAGCCTCACTTTAACTGGGGCTAGCCTCACTTTAACTGGCGCTAGCCTCGCTTTAACTGGGGCTAGCCTCGCTTTAACTAGTGCTAGCCTCACTTTAACTGGGGCTAGCCTCGCTTTAACTGGCGCTAGCCTCGCTTTAACTGGGGCTAGCCTCGCTTTAACTGGGGCTAGCCTCGCTTTAACTGGGGCTAGCCTCACTTTAACTGGCGCTAGCCTCGCTTTAACTGGGGCTAGCCTCACTTTAACTGGCGCTAGCCTCGCTTTAACTGGGGCTAGCCTCGCTTTAACTGGCGCTAGCCTCACTTTAACGGGCTAGCCTCGCTTTAACTGGGGCTAGCCTCGCTTTAACTGGCGCTAGCCTCACTTTAACGGGCTAGCCTCACTTTAACTGGGACTAGCCTCGCTTTAACTGGGGCTAGCCTCGCTTTAACTGGGGCTAGCCTCGCTTTAACTGGGGCTAGCCTCGCTTTAACTGGGGCTAGCCTTGCTTTAACTGGGGCTAGCCTCACTTTAACTGGGGCTAGCCTCACTTTAACTGGGGCTAGCCTTGCTTTAACTGGGGCTAGCCTTGCTTTAACTGGGGCTAGCCTCACTTTAACTGGGGCTAGCCTCGCTTTAACTAGAGCTAGCCTTGCTTTAACTGGGGCTAGCCTCACTTTAACTGGCGCTAGCCTCGCTTTAACTGGGGCTAGCCTCGCTTTAACTGGGGCTAGCCTCGCTTTAACTGGTGCTAGCTTCACTTTAACTGGGGCTAGCCTCGCTTTAACTGGGGCTAGCCTCGCTTTAACTAGAGCTAGCCTCACTTTAACTGGGGCTAGCCTCACTTTAACTGGTGCTGGCTTCACTTTAACTGGGGCTAGCCTCACTTTAACTGGTGCTAGCCTCGCTTTAACTGGGGCTAGCCTCGCTTTAACTAGAGCTAGCCTCACTTTAACTGGGGCTAGCCTCACTTTAACTGGTGCTGGCTTCACTTTAACTGGGGCTAGCCTCACTTTAACTGGGGCTAGCCTCACTTTAACTGGTGCTGGCTTCACTTTAACTGGGGCTAGCCTCGCTTTAACTGGGGCTAGCCTCGCTTTAACTAGAGCTAGCCTCACTTTAACTGGGGCTAGCCTCACTTTAACTGGTGCTGGCTTCACTTTAACTGGGGCTAGCCTCACTTTAACTGGTGCTAGCCTCGCTTTAACTGGTGCTAGCCTCGCTTTAACTGGGACTAGCCTCGCTTTAACTGGGGCTAGCCTCACTTTAACTGGGGCTAGCCTCACTTTAACTAGAGCTAGCCTCGCTTTAACTGGGACTAGCCTCGCTTTAACTGGGACTAGCCTCGCTTTAACTAGTGCTAGCCTCGCTTTAACTGGGACTAGCCTCGCTTTAACTGGGACTAGCCTCGCTTTAACTAGTGCTAGCCTCGCTTTAACTGGGGCTAGCCTCTCTTTAACTGGGGCTAGCCTCGCTTTAACTGGGACTAGCCTCGCTTTAACTGGGACTAGCCTCGCTTTAACTGGGGCTAGCCTCGCTTTAACTAGTGCTAGCCTCGCTTTAACTGGGGCTAGCCTCGCTTTAACTAGTGCTAGCCTCGCTTTAACTAGAGCTAGCCTCGCTTTAACTGGGACTAGCCTCACTTTAACTGGGGCTAGTCTCACTTTAACTGGGGCTAGCCTCGCTTTAACTGGGGCTAGCCTCACTTTAACTGGGGCTAGCCTCGCTTTAACTGGGACTAGCCTCACTTTAACTGGGGCTAGCCTCGCTTTAACTGGGGCTAGCCTCACTTTAACTGGGGCTAGCCTCATTTTAACTGGGGCTAGCCTCACTTTAACTGGGGCTAGCCTCACTTTAACTGGGGCTAGCCTCGCTTTAACTGGGGCTAGCCTCGCTTTAACTAGTGCTAGCCTCGCTTTAACTGGGGCTAGCCTCGCTTTAACTAGTGCTAGCCTCGCTTTAACTGGGGCTAGCCTCGCTTTAACTAGTGCTAGCCTCGCTTTAACTGGGGCTAGCCTCGCTTTAACTAGAGCTAGCCTCGCTTTAACTGGGGCTAGCCTCGCTTTAACTAGTGCTAGCCTTGCTTTAACTGGTGCGAGCTTCACTTTAACTGGGGCTAGCCTCACTTTAACTGGGGCTAGCCTCACTTTAACGGGCTAGCCTCACTTTAACTGGGGCTAGCCTCGCTTTAACTGGGGCTAGCCTCGCTTTAACTGGGGCTAGCCTCATTTTAACTGGGGCTAGCCTCACTTTAACTGGGGCTAGCCTCGCTTTAACTGGGGCTAGCCTCACTTTAACTGGGGCTAGCCTCATTTTAACTGGGGCTAGCCTCACTTTAACAGGGGCTAGCCTCACTTTAACTGGGGCTAGCCTCGCTTTAACTGGGGCTAGCCTCGCTTTAACTGGGGCTAGCCTCGCTTTAACTGGGGCTAGCCTCGCTTTAACTAGTGCTAGCCTCGCTTTAACTGGGGCTAGCCTCGCTTTAACTAGTGCTAGCCTCGCTTTAACTGGGGCTAGCCTCGCTTTAACTAGTGCTAGCCTCGCTTTAACTGGGGCTAGCCTCACTTTAACTAGTGCTAGCCTCGCTTTAACTGGGGCTAGCCTCGCTTTAACTGGGGCTAGCCTCGCTTTAACTGGGGCTAGCCTCGCTTTAACTGGGGCTAGCCTCGCTTTAACTAGTGCTAGCCTCGCTTTAACTGGGGCTAGCCTCTCATGTGCATCTGAGGCTTGTCGCCACTGAGCTGTTGCTACAATCATTGTAATTATCAGACCGAATGGATCTGTGTGCTAATGAGCATTACTTTGAATGGGCAAAGGTTAATTGGCATCATGGTCCCCTGTGCCCGAGTTTGAGACCCATGTAATTTAACCCCCTAGGGATGAAATGCAATAGTAACTGACATTTAGCTTAGCACCTATATTGTAGATAAATATCCCAAGATGTTTCACCGAGGCCTAATCAGAAGTAAATGGATGTTGAGCTAAAGAAAGATATATTTGTCAATGTGGTGAATTTTAAGGAAGCTCTTAAAGGGGGAGAAGGAGGTGAAGAGGCCAATAGGTGCAGAGAGGAAACTCCAGAACTTAGGGCCTTGGTGGATGAAGGCAGGACCACCAATGTTGGGGTGAGGGTTTTATTTTTGGGGGGGGGGGGGGGGGGGTTCGATGATTGGATAACAGGTTATATCCCAGGAACAGAGAAACATTCAAAAATAAAAAAATGTGAGGAAATGACCTGTTTTAGTGATGGTGTTTGAGGGATAAATATTGGTTTGGAAGTCTAGAGAAATATCCTACTGTTTTTCAAATTGTCATTGGGACAATGTGGGTTAATTAAGGAAAGACAACATGGATTTGTTAAGAGCAAATCATGTTGAACTAACTTGCTTGAGTTTTTTGATGAGGTAACAGTGAGGGTTAATCAGGGTAATGCTGTTCATGTGGTGTACATGGACTTCCAAAAGGCATTTGATAACGTGCCACACAGCAGACTTGTGAGCAAAGTTAGAGTTCATGAAATAAGTGGGACAGTAGCAATGTGGATATGAAAATGGTTGTATGACAGGAAACAAAGATTAGTGGTTAACGGTTATTTCTCGGGCTGGAGGAAGGTTTGTGGTGAAGTTACCCAGGGGTTGCTTTTAGGACCTCTGCACTTCCTGATATATATTAAGAACGTCTATCGCGGTGCACAGGGCACTACTTCAAAATTATACAAAACTTGGAAGCATTGTGAACTGTGATGAGGATAGTTAGAACTTCAGAAGGACATAGTTGGTTGGTGAAATGAGCAAACATGTGGCAGATTAAATTTAATGCAGAGAAATGTAAAGTCATTAATTTTGGTAGAAACAATGTGAATGGACAATATGAAATAAAGGATACAATTCTCAAGGGAATGGGGGAGTAGAGGGACCTGTTTGTATATGCCAATATATCATTGAATGTGAAAGGACACTTGAACATAGAACAGTACAGCACAGAACAGGCCCTTTGGCCCTCAATGTTGTGCCGAGCCATGATCACCCTACTCAAACCCACGTATCCACCCTATACCCGTAACCCAACAACCCCCCCCTTAACCTTACTTTTATTAGGACCCTACGGGCAATTTAGCATGGCCAATCCACCTAACCCGCACATCTTTGGACTGTGGGAGGAAACCGGAGCACCCGGAGGAAACCCACGCACACAGGGGGAGGACGTGCAGACTCCACACAGACAGTGACCCAGCCGGGAATCGAACCTGGGACCCTGGAGCTGTGAAGCAATTATGCTAACCACCATGCTACCCTGCTGCCCCTGAGAGTGTGGTTAAAAAGCATACAGCATCCTGGGCTATATTATTGTGTTCCGTTCTGGGTGCTGCACTTTAGGAAGGATGTGTGAACTTTACGGAGGATTCAGAAAAGATTCCTGAGATGAGGAACTTCAATTATGAAGATATACTGATAAAGTTGGGTCTGGTTTCCTTGGAAAAGTAAGAAGTCTCACAACATCCTCCTCTGAACCTTCTCGTCTCCAAGGAATGATGTGGAGATGCCGGCGCTGGACTGGGGTGAGCACAGTAAGAAGTCTCACAACACCAGGTTACAGTCCAACAGGTTTATTTGAAATCACAAGCTTTCGGAGCGCAGCTCCTGATGCAGCAGCATCATCATCTGGTGAAGGAGTAGCACTCTGGAAGCTTGTGATTTCAAATTAACCTGTTGGACTTTAACCTGGTGTTGTGAGACTTCTTACTGTGCTCACCCCAGTCCAGCGCCGGCATCTCTACATCATTCCTTGGAGACGAGAAGGTTCAGAGGAGATTTGGGTGAGATATTCAAGATCATGAGGGGTCTGGAAAGAGTAGATGGGAGAAACTGTTCCCATCAGTTGGTCTATGGGTCGAGAACTATAGGGCACAGATTTAAGATTATTGGCAAAAGAAGCAATAGCGACACGAGCAAGAAAGTTTTGACACAGCAAGTGGTTGGGGTCTGAAATGCACACTGTCTGAGAATGTGGTGGAGGCAGTTTCAATCGAGGCATTCAAGAGAGAAGTGGATTATTATTGGAAAGAATTGCATGCACAGGGCTACAGGGAGAAGGTAGCTGAGTAGCACTAGGTTAATTGCTCTTTCAGAGAGGCAGACTGACACGATGGGCTGAATGGTTACCTCCTGCTCTGTAACCATTCTATGATACCATTGCTGTGAGATCTTTTACATTGGTCTGAGAAGGTTTAACAGCTCATCCAACAGACAGTGCAAGCCAATAGTGCAGCTCCCAGCAGTGGGAATGTCAGCCTAAATGGCAGGTTAAAATATCTGGAGTTGCGCAAGCCCCCCACTCAGAGGTGACAACACAACCATTTCACCAGAAGGCGACCATGCAACAAAAGCAAGTTATTGTGTACAAAGGTTATCATTCAATTCTACTTAGGGTACCAGCTTGTGCTGCAGATTATTCCGATATACCATGCCAGAAATATCAGAACAAAGCACATAATTAGATTGTTTTTTGTCGCTTCTACTTTATAAAATTCAACTAGATCAATCAACTAAAATACTTTTAATATCCTAAAAGTGTCCAGGTTACTGGTATCATCTCATTATGGTGTTAAGCAGCTACATGTTGGTTTCAGCCGTCATCCTGAAGTGACATCCTCCAGCTTCAAACTATCAGATTCTTTTAATATATTGTGGCAGCTACAGAATTCATATAGCTTCTGTATTTACATTCCCTCGAGTCTATTAATAACAGTGAACACTCTGGGCTGGATTCTCTGTCGTTGGCAGGATCCTCCGTTTCGCCAGCAGCACACTCGCGTCCAAGGATTTCCCGACGGCATGGAGCTGCCCACAATGGGAAACCCCATTGGCTGGCTGCCTGGTCGGAGAATCCCGCTGCTGGCAGGGGCGCGCCGCACCAGAAAAAGGCTGCGGCGGGGACGGAGAATCCCGCCCTTATCCGTGGCCCTCGGTGCACGTCTTGGGGAAGATGTTAGCATTTAATTTTATATCGTTGGGGAAAACTGAAGTGGAGAATCTAATAACATTGTCAAGTGCAATCAACATGCAGCACAGTGCTGAGTTCTCACATTTGAAAAAGGCTCATCTCACCTTGCATATTTACATTTAAATAGCAGCAAACTAATAGATTGGCTTGGATGGTGGAATGAACCACAAGAAGTAAACTGAATGGAACATCATTTGAACTTCAATTTGCAATTATGCCTTTAACTCACATGACACACACTTAATTTAATTAGTGTACTTTCTTATCAGAGAACAGCTGGAGATTAACATATGGTAATTTTGGCAACATCAAAGTCTGCTGTGCCGACTTGATCTGGATTTAAGCATTGCTGATTTTTGACCTCGAGAATCACCCAAATTCTGAGTATAACCCATGTGGAGGCGGGAGGGAGAGAAATTCTCCATACAAATGTTGCACAAGATAAATCTTTGTCTGTAGTGCCATTGCTAAATTCCCCTTGCAGCGAAATGAAATTTGATATTACTGCTGTTCAAAAAAGATGGATGACATAAAAAGGATAAAACCACCCACACATACATTGTAAATAAAAAACACTCCCATTTCAAATGATTTTGATAAACCAAACTCTGGCAATTGCTGGCATCATTTTGAACTCTTTTATGTATTGCTGTCACTGCACATATCCCTGGGAGATAACATGGAGTGTACTAGTGAATTAAATTGATTGACGATACTACATGCAAAACAAAGATTGTGTATTTTTTTTCATTGAAACTCACTCTTTGTCTGAGGGATGACTGGACACAAAGGGGCAATTCAGCATGGCCAATTCACCTAACCGGCACATCACATCACACAACGCATCGCACAAGCTTGCCACCCTCACATTGATTCTGTGTACAGCATTATCAGAAACCCCTCCCACCCAGGCATTGCCTTCTTCCAGACCCTTCCATCAGGCAGAAGGTACAGAAGTCTGAAGACCCGCACATCCAGACATAGGAACAGCTTCTAGCCCACAGCTACAAGACTCCTGAACGACTCCCCTCAGACTGATCTGTTCCCTGTAAAAACACTATTCACGCCACCCTATGCTACTCTTGCTCATGTATTTGCTTTGCTTGACCCCTTGTTCTACACTGTCGATATACCATTTGTCAATGTACTCTGTTGATTATTCTTTTTGTCTACTATGTACGTACTGTATACATTCCCTCGGCTGCAGAAAAATACTTTTCACTGTACTTCGGTACATGTGACAATAAATCAAATCAATCAATCAATTTAGACTGTGGGAGGAAACCAGAGCACCCAGAGGAAACCCACGCAGACACAGACAGTCACCCAAGGCTGGTATTGAACCTGGGGCCCTGGAGCTGTGAGACAACAGTGCTAGCCACTGTGCCACCATGCCGGCCCGACAGTGGTGGGGGGTGGGGTGGGGTGGTGACCTTTTTTTATGGTGCATCTTTCTGACATGTATGATTGTACCTTGCAAGGAATTAAATGAAATGAAAATTACTTATTGTCACAAGTAGGCTTCAAATGAAGTTACTGTGAAAACCCCCCGCCTGTTCGGATTGTTGAGCTGATTTACAGAATTGAAAATAAAAGGCAACTGTCTGCATTTGAGAACAAATGTTTAAAAAAAACTGGAAATAACAGCATCAGAAGACAATGTGAATTACTGTGTGATGGTGGGATACCGTGAAGCAATAACAGTATTTGAGTAGGTTGGTGTCATTAATCAACATACGTTATCATGTCAGATAGTAACTTCAGTGTCCACGACTGAAAAAGGGAAGGGCTGAAACTGACTAAGACTGTGGGGTGGGATTTGAGATTGGGAATGACCTGGGAAGAGGCACAAGAGTATATTTTCCAGCAGAGCGACAGAAGCGGAATGGGTGATTGGGCCTTGGAAATCAGGCAAAGATTTACTCCAGCTCCTTGCTAAATTTGATCCTTCAGTCAGCCACTTAGAACTGTCACCCAAAACGGGGGAGAATTTAATGTAGTTACTATTATCGATTTAAATTAAGTGCAGCAATAATTCATCATCTGCTCAGGATAAAATCCTATTGTGCCTATTTGTATTGGGCATGGGCAGAAGAGACACATTTTAGCCATTTGCTTTTGTGTTACTGTTTTACATTACACTTTGTGTCTTTGGTATTATTTCTTTTTTCACATTTTTGGAAAACATTCTGGATTCTCCATCGGCGCGATCCTCCGTTTTGCCAGCAGCACACTCACCCCCGTGGATGTCCCAGCAGCGTGGGTGCCCACAATGGGAAATCCCATTGGCCGGCTGGCGGGATGGGAGAATTCCGTTGCCGGCAGGGACTCGCGCACCAGAAAATGGATGTGGTGGGGTGGAGAATCCCGCCTTTTTTCTTTTTCCTTTCACTTGGGCTCTGTATTACAGGAAGAATGTTGAAAGAATAAAGGGAGCATTGTGCAGGTTGACTGGTATGAGGAAACAAATACAAAAAAACAGACTTGAAAAACGTGAAGTTGTGTTTATTGTTCATTCTTGGGATCTGGGTGTCACTGTGGTATCCTGACTGAGTGGCTTGGTAGGATACTTCAGATGGCACTTAATATTGGTATGGAACTGGGGTCACATGTAGGCCAGACTGAGTAAGGATGGCAGATTTCCTTCTCTAAAGGGCATTAATTAATTTCATTTGCATGGAGGAGCTTGTGTGGTGACTTAATTGAAGTGTTAAAGACCATGCAAGGATGAGGTAGAGTAGACAGGAATGAAATTGACTGTTGCAGATGTGTGAGGTCTCAGACAATGGGATGGAGATGTATGTGTAAATATAAGAGATTTATGACAGGGAGCAGGAAATGTTTTTATAAATAAGAGTTCTGAGGCTATAGAATACACCACTGGAGCCAATTATTGAAATAAGAGACCACGTCAACATTTAAGAATAGATCACCCTTGCTTCTTTTACCAATCGCTTGAAATCTGTGCCCTCGAGTTCTCCATCATTTCACCAATGGAAACAGATTCTCTCTGTCTAGTCTGTACAGATCACTCATGATTTTGAATACCGTTATCAAATCTACTCTCCGCCTTCTCTTCTCCAAGCAAAACAGCCCCAGCTTCTCCAATCTTTCTTCACAACTGAAGGTCATCATCTCTGGAACTGCTCTTGTGAATCTTTTCTCCACACTCCCTAATGCCTTCACACCTTTTCTGAAGTGTGGTGTCCAGTGTAATGATATGTGTATTCACTGGGATGTAATGAGTTAACAAGTTAATGATAATGCTGCTTACCACTAGAGGGAACCACAGAACAGTCATATATATCATGTGACATGGGGATTCTGGGATTAGAAGATGATTCGACGATTAGGAGTTTTAAGAGTTAGAAGGAGCTGGAAGAGTGTCAGGCATAGAGAGCAGTTGTATACTTGAGAGTTCTGTAGGTTAGAGATAGCATCATTTTATACAATAACTTTCTACTTTAGGAATGTGAACGAATCTTAGTTAATAGTGTAATAAATGTATGGTTTTGTTTGTTAACAAAGCTTTGTGTTCTTTATTCAACACTACGCATCCGAGCTATCCAGGTAAAGCAGAATAGAGAAATAAACACCCAGAACTGGATGTAATACTCCAGCCGAGACTGAACTTGTGTCTTATATAAGTTTAACATAACCTCCTTGCACTTTTACTCAATGCCCCTATTAATAAACCCATACTTTATTAACTGTTTGCTCAACCTGTCCTGCCATCTTCAAAGACTTATGCATATTTACCCTTGTGTTCCACTGCTCCTGCACCCCTTTTAGAATTGACCATTTTATTTTGTATGGACTCATCAAGCATTCTTGCAACATCTGCACAAACCTCTCTGCTTCTGCTTGAGGGAGGGGGCAGTAATCCAGGACATGTGTGATGCAATGTTTGTGACCTTGTACAAGAACAAGGCGACCCAAGCAATTGCAACAAGTATTGAAGCCTCACTCTGCTGCATCGTGGGATAGCTTTTGCCCATGCTGCCCTTGTCAGGCTGCGGATCCTGGCTTAACGCATCTCTCTGAATCCCGCTGTACTTTTGGAACTGGAAGATCTACAATTGACATGATTTTCTAAGTCTGACTTCTGCAAGAGAAATGCCTCCATTTATCTCACCAAGGCATTCGACTATGTGAGCAGAGACAGGCTATTTAAACTACTGAAGAAAATTGGCTGCCTCCAAAGATGCACAATGTGATCTATTTCTGAAACAACAATGATGAGTCAGGTCAGCACTGACAGGGCAACATCAGAACCCTTTGAAGTCTACAGTGGGGTCAAACAGTGTTGTGATCTGGCAGTCACACACTTTGGCATATTCTTCCCTTTGCAGCTGCCGTACGTATGCCTTCAGGTCATTCACAGAGAGTGTTTACTGACATACCAGAACTGACGGAGAGCTGGTCAACCTCGCCTATCTAAGATCCAAGACAAAAGAGCAGCATTATGCCTTCATCAGAGAAGGTACTGACTATGTCACATTAGTTTTATGGACTGGAGGGTTTTTCATATTTCTCCTCTCAACACTCCTCCATAAACAGAAAGGTGTTTTGATTTCTCTTGTTATTTTCTGACTCCTCTGTTTTGGTGTGATCCAATTTCTTGTTATAACTCATGATGGGATGGATTCAGAGGATTAGTTTATTTGCAGGAGGGATTTCCTGGTTCTTGCCCACTCTTGCATTGAAATCCCATCAGTTGGTAAAAATGTACTGCTTTGGGGATTCTGCTGATTTCAGGCATGATAGTACAGTTGTTATTACTGTTGCTTCACAGCACCAGGGTCCCAGGTTCGATCCCCAGCTTGGGTCACAACTGTGCAGAGTCTGCACGTTCTCCCCGTATTTGAGTGGGTTTTCTCTGGGTGCTCCGGTTTCCTCCCACAAGTCCCGTTAGGTGAATTGGACATTCTGAATTTTCCCTCAATGTACCCGAATAGGCGCCAGAATGTGGCGACTGGGGGCTTTTCACAGTAACTTCATCGCAGTGTTACTGTAAGCCTACTTTTGACAATAGTAAAGATTATTATTATTTTTAAAGTGTTACGATCCCAGTTGATATATGTTGACGGGAAGATTCCAGAACGGAAAAAGACCATAACATTTTCTTTTTTTATAATGTGTGGAGGAACAGTTACATGAGCTAAGTGTTTTCACTTCCTCTTATTCATACAAGAAACCACTTAGCTGCTTTTGACATGGTGAGAAGTTATCAATCATAGAAAGGGTATTTATAAACATTGTGGTTAGCATAAAAGCAGGGTGCTTGAGATGCAATCAAGCGTGAAGAGAAATATAGATTTTAAAATCCATCAAGCACCTTTCTCTGGACTAATAAAACTGGCAATCACTGGCTCGTGAAATGTATTGCTGTGTTAAATTGAATTGGTATTTTACATTTCAAAAGCGGTCAGAGGATTTGAAACTCTTTCAAGAGTACTTGGCTTTGGAGGAAGCCTCGGATACTTGTAACAGTTGCTGCTTTAAAAACTTTTGTCTGAGGTAGTAGATGTGAGGGAGGAGGAGGTGAAAATACAGTGATCGTTCAACGTACTGTCTGGGCTGCTCTTCAACTTTCAGGCAGAGATGATTGATGAGGGTCTCTAATAGGGGTGTCCGATGGGCGTGCCTGATGGGGGGGTGCTGGGGGAGGTCGGTGGGGTGTCAGCTCACCCTCATGCATGTGTGAGAAAAAGTACTGCTTTAACACTCACCTGGACAATACACCTGCTGGCTCAGACACAGGAAGCACCTCCTGTCGATTCCTGGAAAGCAAAAAACAGTCAACTGTGTTTAAACTGTTGCCAATTTAATGGAATATTATCCCACCAGCGTCACCAATAATGTTGCTCTTTAGAGTCGCCAATATGATACTGAGGCTCTTTTTTGATATGATGTTTTGTCCCAACAGCGTCGCCAATACTGTGGGTGTTTCTATTTCTCTTTCTGAACCACAAGGCTTTTCCGTATATCGGTCAAATGACCACACAACCAGTTAGTCAATTCAAGTTCAAAGATTGTTTATTTATACACAAGGGTTACTTCGACATGCAAGCACAATATAATGCAAGTTAAACTACATCTATCAGCTACAATAACCTATACTAAACTTCAGGGCGACCGGCGCTGTGCAAGTGGATAAGGTCTTTATAAGCCCATCGGACAACCCCATTAGAGACATGGCTGTTTGAAGAAGTGGTTCAGTCTCTGCTGGGCTCATCCGTCAGGTAGCGATCGTTGGTCTTGAACTTGGCTGTCTGGTTGTTATGCTGCAGTTGGGCTGGCACAGGCCGGGTCCAAAAGAGACTGAATACATGGCTGTGTCCCCTTTAATCCCTCTAGGGTTCCACACTCGTTGGGGCGGTCCTTGATCTTGGACCCAATAATTCGACAGGGCTTCAATCACTACCATCGATTTTGGCCAAGAAAGGGGTCAGTACCTTGGTGCCTGGACGGGTCCTTAGCAGTCATTAACCTTGGCAGTTGGACTCTCAGAGTAGAGGGAGTGGCGCCGATCAGCCTATGGCTGTATCGGTTTCTTGAGTGCAGTCCTATTGCTCTGAGTAAATGGGCCATTAGAATGCAAATAAGCAGGGGTTTCGATCAAGTCTAGCTACCTGTGTTTCAAATATACAGAAGCGCTGTATCTGTCTGAGTCCTGGGTTGGCCATAATTCCCTTGGTCCTTTGCAGGTGGCCATCTCAGATGGCTACATCCCCCTCAGATCTTTCATCTGTAAGATATTCATTCTTTTCTCTTTGATATTGATTTTACTAGGCTGTGATTGACAGCTTCCACACACCCCAGCTGTCAGCATTGTTCCATTCATCTTCCTTCATGGTTGAGTAACTCTGAAGTGCTCTAACCATAATGTTTATAAACATCAGGCTTTGATTAACAGATCCTGGACCACTTCAAACAGAATTAAGTGCTGTCAATTTCTAGCTGATCCGTTCAGAATCACTCAACCATGGAGGGAGGTGATTATCATAATTGTTTGTTTCTGCCACTTTTCACTCTGCTCTGACAATGATGGCACTTTCCCCTCTAACTGGCAAGGCTACTGACTGCTTTGTCTCCTGTGTTGTGTTAACTCTCGGCAGTGAAACTGAGGTCTCCTCTCCAGGGGTAAGCCTGGGCAAAATTTATGGAGACCTTGGGCTCCCCAAACATCAGGGTCATGGAGTGAACCCTGACCAAAAGAAAATCTGAAGTGGCATCCAAAGGGTGACTAATGGCTAAATGTGTCATTTTTCTAGCAACTCCTGCAACCAAACTGGTGCCAAATGTGATACTTTGCATTCCTTTGGACTCGTGTGGGGAGGTTGAGAGGAGAACCCTGACAGTTGGACAACACAGTTTCCTCCATAAATTCTGCCCAGAATTTCTCATTATAAATCTTCTAACTATAAAGAATAAATGCACCACACATGCAAAGCATAATTGTATGTCTTTTCCTAAGTAGCAGTCTACCATATTTGGGATTTTGGAGGAACTACAATATTTATATCTAGAACTTTTTTATGATAAAAGAGCTGAACTGTGCATACAAAAGAATCTTTTGATCTCAAATGTGTTGCCGTTTCACTGAATTTGACATGTGGATCATTAGCCTGACAGTGAATATCAAGCCTGAATATTCATCCTGAAAAGCTTTTGAAATTCTTGGTGCCAAGCTCAAGCATTACTCAGTTCGTTGCTGTACACTATTGTCAACCAGTCGCGTTTCCCTTCAGTCGATACATGACACCTTCTGATCAGTGGAAGATAAAAGAAAATAAATTAATGAATTCATGTGCCTGTCCCTCTGCCAATGCCAGTCATCTTAACAAAGCTTTCATGGGTCATTCGGTGTTTTCGGTTTGTGTGTCAGAGGGTGAGAGGCAGAAGCAAACAAAAGTAATACTCCAGGTTTTCTTCTTTGCTGTCTGCACATTAGGCAACTCCTGGGTGTAGTGCAGAAAAGGAAAAGCTGTTGGCGAGGTTGCAGGCACAGGACATGGTCTGCACAGTGACTCTAAACCTGACAACTATTAGATTCCTTAGCTAAGGTGGGAGAGCGCACCAAAAATATTTAAACAGTCCGGAGCCGACCAAATTGACCAGGATTACTGGGTGACGCCCCACCATGTTGAGGATCACCTTCATTCTGCAATGTTGTTTGATCTGGGACATTATGTCTGATTTTGAAACTAAATAGGTCTACAGTCGAGGTAGTTGTTAATGATTGATTAGCAGTCTTGGCAATGGGATGGGCTATGAAAAAATTGGCCTGTCGCCCCAATACAGCTCTTGGTAATCCAACAAGCCAATGATCAAAGAGATAGGCTGGTCCTAAGAGGGGAAGCAGTGGAAAGTTTATCATCACCATGTGTTTCTTTAGCCAAATGGTCATAACTGTTTAAATCCCAGGAGGGGCATTAAGCATGCTGTGACTCAGTAGGTTTCACTCTTGCATCTGGGTCAAACAGTTGGAGGTTCAGGTCCTACTACCAGTACTTTCTCCACAGAAGCCAGTGTATCTGAGGGGAGCTGTACTGTTGGAGGTGCCATCTTTTAAAAGGGAAATCCCAAGGTTAGTTGGATGTAACTGATTCCATGGCACAATTTGAAGACGAATGGGGGAAGCTATCCCTGGTGTTTTGGCCAATGTTTATCTCTCGATCAATATCACACCAAAAAACATCTGTTATTATCACATTACTGCTTGTAGGGACATTCTGTGCACAAATTGGTTGCTGCGTTTCCTACATGTTAAAACTTACTACATTTCAAAAGTGCTCTATTGGCTTTGGGAGACTGAGATAAAAGGTGCCGTGTAAATGTAAGTCTTTGCTTCATTTCACTTAAGACGTCCTTAAGTCTTACCTCTTGTATTTAGATTTCCTGTGCTTGGGTAATTAAGTGTGCACCTCTCTGTTCCTATGGACATCCCATACTACATCAACAGAATTTACGTATACGGACTTTAGATGGTGGTTTGACTGCTTTACTGTGACGATTTCAGCATTTCAAACGCTGGTGTGGCCCAAAATAAAAGTCAGGAAATGATCACAGATATATTTCACATTTGCATTCAAGTTAATGAATACAGTAAAAAAAACTGAAGTCAATATATTTTTCCAGAATGCTCACAGTAATCCAAATATATGAGATTTTCTGTGTGCTTTGCACTGTACGGCTTTATTGACTGTTTTGGTTATATTGTTTTCATTTGAAAAAACATTGGTGAGAGAACTTTTCATCATTCCTTCTGAACATCGGACCAGAGAGAAATCCCGACTGAGACAGTAATATGGGTTGAAGTTAATCCAGTTTGATTTCTAGACATCTCTCAGTCTGCTCACTTTCTGATGTGCTGTCATAAATTACATCTTTTTAACTATTTATGATTATCCAATAAACGCACACCGCTGATGTTATCCCACCGAAGGATAAGCAGAAAATTACTTTTATTAGTAACTGTGCAGTGACAGAGGAAATTTTAATTCCCTGTCTGTCATTTGACACTTTATTTTAGGTTCACTTTACATAATTTAAGGTGACGATTTGTCAAAAAGAGTGATCTTGCTATCTTACTGGCAAATTAATTACTTACCTGCATTTTGTGGTGTCAAGAAATGTCATCAGAAATTTGTGAGCATTGTATGTTCTGGTGCCATCACGGTAATCTTCACTATGTCCTGCACGGTGACCCCAATGCCTGCACGGTGACCCCAATGCAGACAAGCTAATCCGATGTCCATGAAATGCAAAAATAAAAGAAAAATCTGGTAATCCTCAGCAGATATCTGTGGAGTGGAAAACGGAGGATACAATTTTACCTGCTCTTCTTTGGAGGACGGGTTGGGTGGCTGACAAGATGTGCAGGCAGACAATAGGTCACAGCCGGTCATCCCCCTCCCCACCAACTGGGATCATCTTGCCAGTGTGGGAAGCGGCCCTCCACCCAAAGGACAATCAAGCAATGTAAATGGCTAATTGAGGACCCTTTCTGCCCCCACAGCCATTTAATTAATGGCAGAGAGGTCACCCGGTAACAATGGCTGCCCCAGGCAATGGTGCCTGCCTGTGCTCACCAATCCCACGTCTACCTGTCGCTGGGGTCTCCTTAACTGGTCCTAACCCCACAGAATCCATTTACCTGTGATTGATAAGCTATTGAAAAGCCCCGTCCTCCAGGTGCAGCCCCAGCAGTGGCCATTGGGGCTGCTGCTGAGCTGCCAGCCCTCTGACTGGACGGCAGCTCTTGGGGACAACCAGCTGTCCTTAATTGCTGACTCCCACCAAATGTTGAAGCGGGCTCATTCCAGGACCCTTACTGCTGCCTTCTATTCTAGCCCTAATCTTCCAGGTCGATGACCTTTCATCAGAACTGTAAGGTTATCAATCTGAAATGATAACCCTGTTTCATTCTTCAATGCTGCCTGGCTTGCCAATTATTTCCAGCATTTTCTGTTCTTAGTTCAGATTTCTAGCTTTTGCAGTCAGTATTTTGCTTTTGTCTACGCAATGCACTCTTGTCATTAATTTTCTCAAGCTGTAAGAGTTATTTACAAATTCACAGTGCATTACATTTAAGTTACAATAGTGATTTTTTACAGCCAGTCTGATGACCTACAGACACTGGGGTGAAGCGACCACTTGTTACCAGACCTCTTACAACTTTTAAACTCTTACCAGTAACAGTCAGTGTGGATTGTACATCCTTCCATTGCAAGCATGGAACAATTTTCAATTAAAAAAATTACTGACACTGAACATCAATGGGTCTTATAGTGGTTAATTATAAACATGCTAAATGAGAAAGAAATAATCATTCAGACTCATGAACCTATAACTGCCATTCAATCAGCTGATGTTTCCTCAATTTATTTCCATATCCCTTGATTCTCTACCTTTAGGTACCATGCCCTAAGAAAGCATTAGTGACCATGGACTTCCATTGCATTGGTCCATGATTATGTTTGGCAAAGTACTGCAGTGGTTTGCCCTTGCCCTCTGCAGCGTGGCTGACCAGGAAACTCTCCCACTCTTACCCCCTGCCATCAGGTGTATCGGAAGGATTTACAAGCTGATAATCAACCTGTTTGGCCACTCCCTTCCGTGGCTACCAAGTCGTGAAGTTGGACTTAAGCCTGGAGCTTCTGGCCTAGGGATAGGAAGGCCACACTGTGGCAAGAGACCTCCTCATATCCCTTGATATCTGTACCTAGCAACAATCTATCACTCTCAGCCTTGAAAATATTAGTTGACCCAGAATCTACAGGGTCAGGAGGGGACAGAGTTCCAGCTTACCACTTTACTTCAAATGAAAAACTGTTTCTTGATTTCACACCTAATTAAAGTTTTAAGATTATGCTTCCCTGGCCTCGATTTTTCTAGTTTTAACAGAGGGAATAGTTTTGCAGTGTCTATCCTACTGAATCCCTTTATCATTTTAGGTAAGGTTAACCTTCAACCTTTGAACTCAATGGAATAGAAACAGAGTAAATGAAACCTGCCCTCATAATTTAACCCTTTAATCGATCATCTTTAAGGCTCAAAAAAAGGTAAAGAAGAGCAGATGCATGGGAACACAACCACTTGCAAACGCCCCTCCAAGCCACACACCAGCCTGACTTGGGACTATGTTGCCAATTCTTCACTCTGTCATGTGAGTGTACCTTTAAGAATGGGATATTCAAGAAATTGACCTTTAAGAAATGAGGCTCATGATATTACTGAAGTGATGTCACGGTGGGGAGGGGGGGAGCTGAGTTCACTTCTGCTTTTTGGGAGTTTTAGTTTCAGTTTGAGAGAGCAGCTGGGAGGGTCTGTGTGTTTTGCTGAGAGCTGCAGGAGGAAACACCGAGCTGGTCTGTTGATGTCCGCAAATCCAAAGACTATAAATATATTGAATGTAACCTCATGTCTGTTTGAAGGATTTGTTAAGTCTTTTGGATGTGTAAAGAAACAGTTTGCAAGATTGGCTGGTGTTGTATTATTTTCGGGGTTATCTTTGAAGTAAGAGATCCAATGTTTATTTAAAAGGTTAATTTGAGTTCATGGAATAAATATTGTTTTGTTTTAAAAACCACGCGTCCATAATTGTAATACTACACCTGGGGAACAAGCCGTGTGCTTCAAAAGCAACAATCCATTAAAGGTGGGGGTTGGTTGAACTCCATGATACATTTTGGGGTTCTGAAAACACCTCTCCCATAACAACTGTCACTGGCTCAACATTCTGGAACTCCCTTCCTAACAGCACTGTGGATGTACCTACACCACATGGACTGCAGTGGTTCAGAAAGGCAGCTGGCCAGTATCTTCTCAAGGGCATTTAGGTGCAGGCAATAAATGTTGGCCTTGCCAGAGGCACTCACATCCCATGAACAAGTGGAATAAATGTCCTAGTATAATGTTTGTGAATATTTGCTGCCCTCCCTTCAAAGCCAGTATACCCTTACTGAGGCATGGCAGCCAAAACCAAACACTTGAGCTCTGGATGTGTACAAATGAAGCATCATTTCCTCAGTTTTACATTCCATTGCAGTTGAGACGGGGGCCAGCATTCTTTTAAATGTTTTGATTAGTATTTGTACCTAAGCACTAAATTTTAGTGATTTCTGTACATGGATATCTAAATACCTTTTCTTCTAGACAGCTCAGTCTTCCAGTATTTTTAAAAATAAATTTAGAGTGCCCAATTCCTTTTTCCCCAATTAAGCAGCAATTTAGCGTCGCCAATCCATCTAGCCTGCACATCTTTGGGTTGTGGGGGTGAAACCCATGCAAACACGGGGAGAATGTGCAAACTCCACACGGAAAGTGACTCAGAGCCGGAATCGAACCTGGGACCTCGGCGCTGTGAGGCAACAGGGCTAACCCACTGCGCCACCGTGCTGCCCTAAAGTCTTCCAGTATTAAGAAAATATTTTGTTTTGTTATTCTCCGGTCCCAAGACCTCACACTTCCCACATTGAACTCCATATGACATAGTTTTGCCCACTCATTTGTTTTGCCTTGCTAGCATTGTTGCATATTTATTGGCTGGAATTTTACCAGTCCTTTGGTGATGGGCTTGGAGACGGGAAAGCTGACAAAATGGCATTGGGGAAGGCATTGGAGGGCATGTTTGACATCCTTCCACACCCATGCCATTTTGCCAGCTGTGGGAAAGTGGGCAGACGTGCCCCCGGCGGGAAACTTAAGTCACCGTAACGCAAAATGCACCTTTAAAACGTGCAAATTTTATTTACACCATTATAATGCACACCAGTCTACTGCAGTGATTCACGCAAAGACATTTAAGTCGATTTTACCCAGAGCAGGTTTTAGATGGTTCAGAGCGAAGCAAGTGGAAAATGCACGCTCTGAAGTTTCAGACTGGAATGATTTAAATGTTGCCAGTCTACTTTTCACCCAGAACAGACAGACAGTGTACAGAGTGGCTGCCGGAAGGTCACCCTCGGACACCTGCTGGCTTATTGGGAAATATCAGGGAGGGGTTCTTGGGAGGTTCTCAAGGAGGGTGGTGGTCCAGGGTCACAGGGAGTTTCCCTGTGGGGCCCAGAAGATTATTGCTGCTCTGCTCCTCCAGCATTCCCGGAGGAAATATCTTGACTTTTCAGGAGGACCACTTTATCTTTCCCACCAGCTGCAGCCTGGTAGGACAGCTCTGGTGGTTTACCTTCTTACACCCTGACTAAAATGCCGTGGCTAGAATAGAACCTCAGTTTGCATAAAACCGTAATGTTTGTGTTTGCTTTAGGCAGGCGCCTCATTCACCGATTAATATTAGAAACAGAGGGAGGAAGTAAATACTCTGCTTATTTTAATTGCTCAGATATTTAAAATTGTCCCCATTATTCTTGTTAATGTAATTGGGGTATTCTTTTACCTTATATAACCGGAGCTACATGTTGCAGTCTCTGTTATAAAAAGAAAATTAGATCATAGATAGTTACAGTGCCCTTCAAAAGCCAAACTGTTTCTAAATCTGGGAAAGTATTTTCATTGTGCACCATGGCAGATTTCCAAGCAACATTTGTTTGCCTCTTCTGTGGTTTATAATATCCCCTTGTAAAACGTACTGTCAAGTACCAACTCACGGATTTAGAATGTTCTTTAATTGGGCTGCTATGAACAAAGACCATTAAACTTTGTTTTATAAACAAAGCTATTTATTGCTAGCACTACATTAATGAATAACTAAATTGTCGAAGATGAATACAATTGGAAATAAATGGCTAACACTAATTACACTGAGATGCAACAGAGCTGCTCTAATCTGTGAATGCTATCAACTCCTAACAAAACACCTTCTGAAGGAACACATGGTCCATCCTGGGTCCTGGGACTCCATACTCACCCCACCTGCTGGCCGGATGGTAGAACTACAACAGTAAGACATATAACTTATAATACACATGCAGATCATAGATCATAGAATTTACGGTGATGATGAATTACTCATATTATATACAGATGACAGTTTAACTATCATCACAGGATTATTTGGCTCTGTTCTTACTTACTGATGGCCTTTTTAAAACTGACAGCTTTCAAGCCGAAGTCAAAAAGTAAGTAAAAATTGCTATCACGCATAGATCAAATAAAATCGTAAGAAATAGGAGCTGGAGTAGGCCATTTGGCCCATCTGGAATTGCTAATGTAGTAATTCTACACTAATAACATGTGAATGGAACTATTATAAATATTTATTAAAAGCCTAAAATTAGCACAACCTGTCCACTTTACAGTCCTATTAACATGGCTTCTCCTCCTCCTTCAGGTACCATGCCCTAAGGGTGTTGGCCACCACAGACTTCCATTGGATTGGTCCATGATTAGGCTTGGCAAAGTGGGGTTTGTTTTGCCGTCTGCAGTATGGCTGACCAGGAAATTCTCTCTCACTCTTACTGTCTACCTTCAGGTGCATTGGAAGGATTTACAGGCTGAAGATCAACTTAATAATAAAAACAAAATACTGCAGATGCTGGAAATCTAAAATAAGAACAGATTATTCTGGATAAATTCAGCAGGTCTGGCAGCATCTGTGGGGAGAGAAGCAGAGTTAACATTTTGAGTCCAAATGACTTCTATAAAACCGCAGTATATCTACAATTCTCCAGGAGAGTCATATGGACTTAAAACGTTAGGCGCAATCCAGTGGTCACACTGTGCCTGAAAAGCAGCTCGCCGCAGAGCAGCGTGGCCAATAAAAGCCGTGAGACCCCGCTCCCAGGATTTACCCGCCTCGCAAGATCCATGCCGATCTCGTGAGATGTTGCGATGTAAATCCTGCCCGTTGTGGGCGGGATCACTTTTTGGAAAATATGCATATTAGAGCGAGACAGCTAGTCTTGGACTAATGTGCAGATTTCCAAGCTAGCCGAGGCTTTGGGATTCATCACCTTCGCCTCGGAGAACTCGGTGGAGCGCTGTTCAGCACTGGTCCACACAAACGGGGACCAGACGGAACGGCACTTGTAGGGGCTTCCCCTGGGATCGGAGGCCCCCAGCTGCAGGCCCTTTGGGCAGGGTTGTGCCCTGGCACTGCTGGTGCCACATGTGTGCTAGCCTGGCACTGCCAATGTGTCCAGGTGGAACTGGCATGGACACTGCCAGCATGCCAGGTTGGCACTGTCAAGGTGCCAAGCTGGCATTTTTGCTCTCACATGATAGGGCTGGGGTGCACTGTGTGGGCATTGGGGTGTATGCGGGGGTGCCGGGGACCTTCCCATAGTGCACTCGGGCTGGGGGATGTCGGGGGTCGCTTCGAGGGCCTTAGAGATTGGGATGCCATTTTGAAAAGGCATCCTGAACTTTCGCTACAATGGGTAGTTCCGGAGAGTGGAGCTCCACAGTGTACAAAACAGGCCTATGTGCGGCCTCGGCTGTTGAGTCCCTGTTGAGGCCCCTTATACAATATGAGTCGTGTTGTATAGCCATGTGTTTCTCGCCGCTGCGAGCGCTGGGCAACACGTGGTTAAATATGCTCGCTGTGGGACTTTGTTCCCAATTGGTTAACTGTTTCTCTGATAATCAACCTGTTTGGCCATGAATGCGCCTTCCATAGCCATCAAGTCTTGAGGTGGGACTTGAACACTTTCTAGCCCAGAGGTAAAGAGACTACCGCTGCACCACAAGACCTCCCCAGGTCCCAAACTAGTGAAGTAAATATAAATTCATTCACGCTCTTTTTCTGCAGTGAGACTCATTTTTCCTGACAACACAGGAAACAGGGATGGATTCACTGGCTCAACAATATCATCCCATAGTCAAAGAGTTTTACAGCACAGAAAGAGGCACTGGCCCTTTCATCTCTGTGCTGGCCTTCAAACACCTATCGTATTCCCAATTTCCAGCACTTGGCCTGTAGCCATGTAAACTATGGTGTTTCAAGTGCTCATCTAAATGCTTCTTAGATGTTGAGAGTTCCCGCCTCTACCATCCTTTCAAGGAGTGAGTTCAAGATTGCAACCACCCTCTGGGCGAAAAAGGTTTTCCTATAAATCTCCTGCTCCATAATTTAAATCTATGTCCTGTGGTTATTGACCTATCTACCCTACCTATATCCCTCATAATTTTGTACACCTCAATCAGGTTCCCCCTCAAACTCCTCTGCTCTAAGGAAAACAACCTCAGCCTATTCAGTCTCTGTGCCTAGCTGAAACACTCCAGCCAGGCAACATCCTGGTGAATCTCCATTGCACATTTATTGGTGAAATGACATCCTTCCTAATAGTGTGGAGACCAGAACTGCACACAGTACTCTTTAAGTGTGACCTAACCAGGGTTTTATACAGCTCCATCATAACCTCCCTGCTCTTCTATTCTCTGCCTCGGCTAATAAAGGCAAAAGTCCAACATGCCTTCTTAACCACCTTATCTACCTGTCCTGCAGCTCTCAGGGACCTATGAACATGCACCCCAAGATCCCTCTGGTGCTCTGTATCCTACCATTTATTGTGTATTCCCTTGCCTTGTTTGTCCTCACAAAATGTATCACCTCACATTTTTCAGGATTAAATTCCATTTGCCACTGTTTCCCCCTGGTTATTTACCACACGACCAATTTTCGTGTCATCTGCGAACTTACTGATCATACCCCCCACATTCACATCTAAGATAATTAATGCACAGCATCTGTTCCTTTATTTTCTCTCTTACTTTCATGAAGACATTGGAGTATGCTTTCCAAGTGAATTCACCTGAATAATGAGTGTAAATTCTGCAATCCCAATCAAAAACATTGAAACTTCTTAATGCCAGCTCTTAATTCTCTTTGTGTACTGTGCATATTTAGTGGCAGACACAGCATAAATGTTATGGTCATACGTAAATGAATTCAGGCAGTGTATTTCTTCTAATGCCTATTTTCTAATGTTCCAGTATGTGTTACTTGTGATTGATCTCCATCCCTGTGGTTTAATAGATGCTCGGGGATGAGCTGTATATGACAGCACCAGAGGTGTCCTGTATCTACATGCTGGCACCTTTACATCTCGAGGTATAGGTTCACCTACCCCCTGTTGTCAAAAGAATAATGCATACAGAAGGTCACATATCCATACAGAGGTGGTGACAGATCTGATGGCACAAACCTGATATTTGAACACCTCATTAACTCTAATTCTGATGGTTAGTTGGAAGCATCTCAATCACAGTATGCCATCATTTACATGTTACCTCATGAAAGAAAGCTTTACAGCTTGATCAACAGTCAGCAAAGCCTGATTAACATACCCACCGTAATGCCCCTCCAACCACGACTAGTACACACGGCTGCCGGTCAGCAGAGAGCCAGATGTACAGCAGTGTCATCTGCTGCAGGGGCACTGTAGCAAGCAGGCAGCATGGAATTTGCCCTGTTCTGGAAATGGTCAGCTGTGGCCCAAAATGAATCCAACTCATTCTAGGCACGCTGATCTATGGAGATTCTACCCTCGAGTGACAAACAAGACAATCCTCCTTGCAGGCACCTCGTGCAATACTCCCTCCACTTCAGTGGCTATCAAATAAGGGTTGGGTGCTGAGCTGCTCATTTAGTTGCCAACAGATTCCAATTCACTCCATATTTGTCCACCAGGTATTAACCTTGTCTCCCATCCACCTTCGGTAAAGACTGCCAATTGATCACATTGTACTTTTAGCTGTTTCAAAAGCTTCCCTGGATTTCTTTGAAGTGTCTGCAACCTTTTAAATCTCGTTGGAATTTGATTTTTCCAATCTCAACATTAGACAACCTCCCTGCCCTTGATCAAAGTTACACTCGGAACTATGAATAATTATAATAAGATACTGATCATAGAAAATTGTCTGTAATCAGTACGCTACACTTCAGATCACCTTTATACTCATTTCTAAACATTCACACCTGTACGGCGCCTATACCAGAAAGTCTAGGCTTTTGGCTTCTTGCTGGACAATGCGCTCTGGATGCTGAGCGACCAGTTATTCTGCATATAGTCCTTGAAGTACAGTAACCTTTTTAAGTGCTTTTCTCAGGACAATATTTAAAAGATGGCACTTAACTAAAAGAAGCATAGCTGAATGCTTATAGGATAAAATTGAGTGCTTCCTTCCCCCATTATATAAGTTAAAAATTAATAAATAACATTTTCAAAGATTGGAAAATACTTGCATTCCTTTTACTCTCAATGGATATTCATCATTAGCTCCCCGAGGAGTCACTTTAATGATGTCAGCCACATGGAGTGGCTCCAGTTCTTTCCTGTGGCCCACATGTTGTTAGTTGGGTTTTGCCTGGATGTTGATCCAGGAAGACGGAAACTGGATAAACAGATGTATAATTTCTGTTGTTTATTTGTGGTACATGGCCAGTTGGATCCTTGTATAAGTATAGATTTTTGCAAGAGCCTTATGCATGACTGTATAAGAAGAAAGAGCTGTTTTACTAAAAGTGCTTGCACCAAATCCAACTTGTTACATATTGGCCCATAACGCCCGTTCGAAATGCAGGCATACAGAGAGCGCACACCGCACATACACGTCAGGACCTATGTATCTGTTCATTGACGTTCCGCTGATTGCTGGGTTTTTCCCATTTATTCTTTCGTGCTGTAATAAAACATATCTTCATATTAAACTCCTGAATATGTGGTTCGAACTGCCCTCTGGACAAGCGTGTTTTCTCTGAGTTGGACTTTCAGAATGGCTGTAGTTCTCTTTCCATCTTCACATATGTCCACTTGATATTGCTCAACAATCTGGCATCATTTAGTGGCTCAAAGTAATGATAAATGGACTATTTTCGTCCATCTGCAATGTGGCCATGGAACAATTAAAATTCCTGAAATAGCTCTGCATGTGAGATCATGTAAAGAGTGTGAAGTACTTACCCTGTTAAAACCTATCACTCGGAACCATTTGTATTTATAAATAATGTGAATGTGTACATTATGCAACAAAATATATTTTATTACCGTTAAAGCTTGTGTACAGTCCCAAACATGAAATTCCTTCACAAAAGCATTAGGGTAGAAAATCTTGCCAATGTTGATCACTAGGTAGATTTAAATTCTAATTCAATCCTAGATAGCATATCTATATCATACATCGATAGTATCATGTTTAGGATCAGCTGTGTACAATCCTGCATTGCAAAGTGTTGATTTGTAAAGTAAAATGTAAAGTTGCCATAGTCCCAGATGACCATAGGCCGCTTTTCCCCTTTGTCGGGTCCCCTTTGTCAGAGCTGACGGGTGATGATTTAACCTGAGGATCACCACACCTCAGGCGAGGGGCAAGGTTGAGAAGGCGGGGCCTTCATGGATAACCCCAGCCGGTACGGGAATTGAACCTGCGCTGTTGACCTTGCTCTGCATCACAAACCAGCTGTCCAGCAAACTCTGCTAAATCGCCCCCCCAAGTGTTGATTTACAGTGGTAAGAAAAACTCTATGACAGTAATCTTTTCCAGTTGATACTGGTGGCATTAGACATCAGTTTTAGGGATACCATCCAGACAGGTCATTATAGTAAGTTTCCCACTAAAGTCTGTACGAGCATATCTAATCACACTGATGCTTGTGATCCGGAGTGTGACTTCAGTCAGACGTATTGTACTGGGTAGTGAGATAAAAATAGATCTGTTACTTTCTCTGCGTGACACTGGCAAATCTCCCTGTCAGTTACAGAACATGTAGGCTGGCGCGAGCTGCTTCATTATCACAGGAATTGTGAAAGGAGCTGAACATTGTAGAATTATCAGCACCTCTGACCTTCTCATGAAAGAAAGGTCAATGATAAAGCAGTTAAAAATGTTTGCAACACTGCCTATGATGATCAGCCACTGAGAACCAAGATAATGGAGGGAATTCTCCCAAAAATGACAAAGGCTGCACTTGTGGGCCATGCCGTGCGTGACTTGGTGATGTGACGAGGCTGGTAAATCTCACCAGGGGTCTCTGACGAGATTTACGACACTCGGGACTCCTCGCGAGGTCTAACAAGATCTCGCGAGACATCACGATCTGGATATTGCACTCAATGAGCAGGTTCCAAATTTGCATATTTAAGTGTGCAGTTAACTCACTAAAATATATTTGCACTGGAGTTACCCAAGGTGTGGCATCGAACGGCCACTCTTTGGAGACCTCACCGTGGCGCTGTTTAGCACTGTTCCACACAAACGTGGACCAGGTGTAACGGCACCTGGGATATCTCCTAGGAGATTGGAGGCCCCCAGTTGGTCAGGCTCTGGGTAGGGTGGTACTCTGGCACTCACTACGCCACCTGGGCAGCTTGATACTGCCAGCCTGGCACCTGGGCAGTGCCATCCAGGCACCCAGGCAGGGAAATTGGCAGTTGCCAGGCTGGCAGTGCCAAGATGCCTGGGTGGCAGGTTGCCCATGCCAGGGATTGTGCCCGGGGGTGCCCTGCCCTTACACAGTGGGGTGAGGGGGGGCTTGAGGATCCCCTAATCAGTGTTGGGGTGTAGCGGGATGTTCTGGAGGTGGGGTGGGGGTGGGGTTTGGCGAGATCGGGGCAGCATTTTAAAATGGCGCCCAATCTCTTTCTGTACTAATGAGCCGAGCTGGTCAGTGCAGGAAATGAAGTGCGGCCTCGGGGGGGGGGGGGGGGGGGGGGGGGGGGGGCTTTCCCCTCGCCCTGGCCCAAAGAAAACCAGGGTGGGGGCTTTCCTCGTCAAGGCCCCAAAAAAATGAGTCACATTGAATAGTGGGGTAATTCTCGGCGCTGCAGACACCGAGAAACACCCCGCTAAATGTGCCCAAAACTGAACTGTTTTTTCCCATTAAATCGCGATGGAAGTGTCATTTCCTTTGGGGAAAATTGGTGAGAATCCCATCGCTATCCACCCACTCTTAAGTCATTTTCTTGGAGCTTGTAAAGATCCCCGCCAGGAACAGGAAGTACAGGATCCAAAGACGCTGGCCAGCTCGGCTCCTCAGAGATCCTGGTGCCCTTTTTAAAGGACATCCCGAAGTCCAGACAGCCCTACAGATTTACCCTCCCCCCAACTTCCCCACTTACCAGCAGAGACGTCCTCCACCGCCCCCAAGTGATCAAGCCCCAGCTATGGGGTTGCCAAAGGTCCTCCATTTTAGGCCCCCCTATGCAACCCCTCCTCCTCAAACATGGGGGGAGAATCGTCCCCAATATGTTCAGGTATGTTTTCAGACGCTGAGGCTTTTCCATGATGCCATGAAACCTCCTGAGACCTGAAATGAATGTTGTGAAAATTCCTAAGGCCATTTCCATGCAAATGGATACGACTGTGTTCCCATGTCTGGTGGGCATGTTTTAGTGATGGGACTTAATGGGCAGGATTCTCCATTGCCTGACGCCAATATCGGAATCAGCAATCGGGCAGAGAATTCATGTTTACGGCCAAATCAGGGACGGCGCCTGTTTTCAGATGCTCTGCCCCCTCTGAAACGACATCATCGAGGAGTGCACCGTCCGCCGTTGGTACTACCTCAGGACATTCCCCCAATGCTCTGCCCGCGATGGGCCGAGTACCCGACGGCGCAGGACACGTGTGCTCGCAGTTTTCGTGAACCCATGATGGTGGTTGCGGACTGTGTCCAGCGTCACCAGAGCCGGGGAGGAGCTGTGCCGTTGGTGAGGGGAGACTGTTGGGGGGTGGTCGGGTCTGCGCGCAGCCGTGCCATGTTGTACGGCGCGACCGTTGCCGGCCGCCGCTGTGCGCATGCGCGGCCAAGGACCTGGCAATTCTCCAGGCATTTATATCGGGAAGGCCATCATGTGTTTTACGTGGCTCAGCTGCTAGCCCCACATCGGTTGGAGGATCAGTGCTAGGGCCTCGACGATTTTTTTTTGTCGTAAAACTAGACACTTCCTCCAGACATAGCCTCAAAATCCACGAATCTAGCCCAATGAATCCAGGGACGATAGCAGAGATATTTGAGATGTTCT
Source organism: Scyliorhinus canicula (assembly GCF_902713615.1). NCBI lineage: Eukaryota > Metazoa > Chordata > Chondrichthyes > Carcharhiniformes > Scyliorhinidae > Scyliorhinus > Scyliorhinus canicula. The sequence continues at coordinate 45,857,809 of NC_052159.1, read as the reverse complement.
CGAAAAGTACGACTTAATTAGTACAATTATGCCACGTCGATGCTTGACCAGTCATGATTTCCTCTTCACAATTGACTCTGCCCAATCATATCATTATATTTTAAATGTCCAGCACAGTGGTTAGCACTGCTGTCTAACAGCGGCAGGGATCTGGGTTCGATTCCGGCCTCGGGTAACTGTGTGACGTTTGCACATGCTCCACCTGTCTGTGTGGGTTTCCTCCAGGTGCTCTAGTTTCCTCCCACAGTCCAAATATGTGCAGGTCAGATAAATTAGCCATGATCAATGCGTAGGGTTACGGGATTGGCCGGAGAAGTGGGCTTAGGCTCTTTCGGAGGGTCACTGCAGACTCGATGGGCCGAATGGCCTCCTTCTGCGCTTAGGGATTCTGTGGATTGTATGGATATTTATCACATCCTTTAAAATATATTCCATAATTTTCCTTACTACTGACATCAAACTAATTGATTTATAGTTCTCTGTTTTCCCTCTCCGTTCCTAAATATTGGGATTACATTTGCTACTTTCCAGTCTGCAGGAACCTTTCTGGAATTTTGAACAATAAGTGTTATCCTATCACCACCTCCTAATACAGTGACAAGTCCCAATTATAATTTGATTTTAACATTTATTCCCATAAAGAATGAAGAAGTGATCTGTCATTTTATACATTAGTGGACTGTTAGATGATTTGACATATGTCATGAAAAGGAGTAACAATTTTAGGATGACATGACTCATAGCTTTGTTCCCCATGGCGTCTAATCCAGGTACCTGCCCGCCCCCCCCACTCTTGTAAATCAAAACGTAAAGATTTTATGGCCATTGCGCCGGAAGTTTAGATTTCTATTGGGTAATTGCCCCACATTGGAAATCATCTGGTACTCCGATTTAAATCGCAAATTTTGGATGATTTGGTTGCCTTGCAATAATAGTTATTCAGAAAAGGTTAGAAGAATTAAAAATACTCCTAACTTCTGGGTAATTACAGCACTGACTCACCCCAACCTCACCTCACATGATTCCTCCCCAACTTCCCCGACCCCCGCAACTGCTGCATGCATCACCCCCTCTGACTGCCCTCCCCACCACAGCCCGCCTGCACCCCGATTCCCTGACTGCCCATCTCATCCTCAACTCCCCTTTCCATCCCCTATCTGCCCTCTGCATCTCCCTAATACTTCCCTGACTGCCCTCCCCTCCTGCCCCCGATTACACCCCCACTCCACATACTGACTATTTGACTCGCCCTGACCCCCCCCCCCCCCCCCATCCCATGCAGTTATCTTACAAACCTATTTTTTCCCTGGCTTGTCATAGTGACTGGACTGTATAACTTACCTGCATTTTGGCAGCTAGTGCTGTGAAAAGGGGGCGCGGCTTGATCCCTCCCTCCGACTCAGCTGTCCTCGACACTAGGCCTCAGAAACCAACTGCACTGCACTGCACCTATCTCACCTGGCCTGAGTTGGAAGGTCAGGTGAGAAAGGAACAGCTTCATTTTGAGGTAAGCAAGTAAGAGCAGAGTGACAATTCGACTCGGATTGCCACTCCACAGCCCAACGTGTACAGCATTTAGAACATAGAACATACAGTGCAGAAGGAGGCCATTCGGCCCATCAAGTCTGTACCGACCCACTTAAGCCCTCACTTCCACCCTATCCCCCAAACCCAATAACCCCTCCTAAGTTTGAAATTGCTTCTGAAAAATTGAATGTGAATCATCAGAAATGTATCAAGTGTCTACTAATGAAACAAGTGTGACAACAAATCATTTGGAAAATGTATACTTTATTTGATGAAGTACTTGATGCATGTTAATATTATCCACAGCTGAATATCCGTTTGGATTTACGCTTCCAAATTGATTCTGTGTTTTTACATCTGGCAGTGTGATTCACAATCAGCTGATATACAGCTTTTTCAGATATGACCTTTGTGTTCTGCTCGAATCCACCCGATTCCCAGGGTTCTTTATGACAAAACCTGACCTGCAGCTAAGACACAGTATTCCTAACCTGCCACAGATATGTTGTACAACAGCTGCCTTAAGAGTTGTAATGGACTCGCCTTGTCATTAGCTCTCTGTGTTTCCCTATTTATAACTGCTGTGTATGGAAAACAGATAACTTATTAGGTTACTGGAGGATTGGTCTCCTGCTGGGGAGTTTGTTTAGAAGCTTGTTATTTTCATTGGTCAAATTGAACTGGTTGTCACGCTCAGGACGTCCTGGCTCCATGGTGCGTACACAATGAATGTGACCAACAGATGTGGCAGGTACTAAGCAATAGGCACTCATTTCAGAGTTAACTGCTTATGAAGGAGTCCAGAAAGAAAATTAGACTGTAATGTTTGCCACTAATGCTTCCACCAATTCCTTTTTGCAGGAAATGCAAGGCATCCTGATTTATACAATAATTTGTTATGGTGTTTCCTTCCTTTCAATGGTTTATGGAAGAGGTTTTTCTAGAATTAAGAAGCTTCAGAGGCTAAAATGTAAGTGTCAACTGTTTCACTGTTGCTAGTAAGTGACTGTTGTGGCTGTCCGTTTAAGACCTAAATTTTGTTCCCTTTTCATTATTGCCTATAAGGTGTTGGTTGCACTTGTCTCTGGCAGCTGTCCTTTAATAAAAGAGTTTTTTTATAATGTCAGTACTTAGAGAAATGGCGATGAACAGGTATAAACTGTAGCTTAGTTATAATGCAGACAATTGATTTGGATTGTTTTAGCTCAATATTATTAAATGTGTGTAGTATAGAAAATCAGTTAGTGATTAAAGGTAAGTGTAAAAACTTTTCTGCTGAAAAATAGGTTTGGCGGGTGGCTTTCCATTTACGGAATTACAGAATCTTCACAGTGCAGAAGGAAGTCATTCAGTCCATTGAGTCTGCACTGGCTCCCTGAAAGAGCATTCTAACTGGTCCCACTCCCCTGCCTTATCCAAACAACCTTGCACATTCTTTCTTTTCAGACACCATTCCCTTTTGGATACCTCAATTGAACCTGCATCCATCAGCCTCTCAGGAAGTTTGTTCAGACTCCAACCCCACTTTGGGTGAAAACATTTTCCTCACATCACTGTTACTCCCTTTGTCAATTATATTGAGTTTGTGCCCTCTAGTTCTGGATATTCTCTTGAGTGGGACAGTTTCTCATTATTTATCCTGTCCATACCCCTCAGGATCTTGAATATCATAGAATGTACAGTGCAGAAGGAGGCCATTCGGTCCATCGAGTCTGCACCGGCTCTTGGAAAGAGCACCCTACCCAAGGTCAACACCTCCACCCTATCCCCATAACCCAGTAACCCCCACCCAAGACCAAGGCAACTTTGGACACTAAGGGGCAATTTAGCATGGCCAATCCACCTACCCTGCACATCTTTGGACTGTGGGAGGAAACCGGAGCACCCGGAGGAAACCCACGCACACACGGGGTGAACGTGCAGACTCCGCACAGACAGTGACCCAAGCCGGAATCGAACCTGGGACTCTGGAGCTGTGAAACAATTGTGCTAACCACTATGCTACCGTGCTCCACTCAACCCTCTTTTCACCAAGGGAAAAAGACCCATCCCCTCCAATCTATTCTCATAGCTACAGAGTCAATCTGGTGAATCTCCTCTGTACTCTCTCCAATGTCTTCACATCCTTTCTCAAGTATGGCACTCAGAACTCCAGTTGAGGCCTAACTAGTGTCTTATAAACCGCCTTATTCTTATATTCAGTGCCTCTATTAATAAATCCAAAATAAGATGGGCTTTATTAACTGCTCTCTCAACTTGCCCTGCCACCTTCAATGGCTTATGTACATACACATCGAGGTCCCTCAGTTCCTGCACCTCCTTTCGAGTTTATACTGTCTCTCCATATTCTTCCTGCCAGAATGAATCACCTCACACTTCTCTGTTTTGAACTGCACCTGTCACCTGTCTGCCCAATCCACAATCATGTTTATGTCCCTTTGAAGGTCAAGACTGTCCTCATTGCAGTTGACAATATTTCCACTCTGCATATCATCTGCATATTTTGAAATCTCGGTCATCAATAGATATCAGGAAGAGCAAGGGTTGCAACACTGAATTGACTCCAGTTTATCTCGGATTCCATGATGCTATACCCAGTCAAATGCTGCCTCAATATCAAGTGCAGTCACTCTCACCTCACTTCTGGCATTCAGCTCTTTTGTCCATGTTTGAACCATGGCCTAGTAAGGTCAGGAGCTGAGTGATCCTGACGGAACACAAACTGATCGTCAGTGAGCAGGTTATTGCTGAATAGGTGCCGCTTGATAACACTGTTGATCACTCCTTCCATCACTTTGCTGATGTGGAAAGCAGATTGTTAGGGCAGTACATAGCTGGGATGGATTTGGCCTGTTTCTTGTGTACAGGACACAACTGGGTAATTTTCCACATTGCTGGGTAGATGCCAGTGTTGTAGCTGTACAGGTTCAGCTTGTGGTATGCATTCAGACAGAGAGACTTTGATTTTCTCCTTTTATCCCATTTTTTCCTACGCTGACTATATTTACTTGTGTATTCTTTTGTTTTTATGCTCTGTTCCTTGCTGTCAAATTCTGGTTACCATTACTTGCCTTGCCTTTTCTTTTTGACGTTCCAAATCTACCCTGACTGAGCCCTTCCCACGCTGCGTCTATTGAGTTTAAAGGCTTCTCAACTGTTCTACTTATATGATTCACCACCAAACTAGTCCCAGTGCAATTTCAGGTGAAGGCTGGTCCAGCTCCCTCTTTCCCCAGTGCTGGTGCTAATGCCCCATGCATCAGAAATACTTTCTCCAAACCAAACTTTAATCTCTGCATTCGATTCTCTCATCATATTTATCTTGTGGTAATTGGTTTGTGGTGGTAATCCAGAGATTATTACCTTTGTGGTTCTTTTTAATTTTGTTGCTTGCTGCTGATACTCCCTCTTTCTTTGTCCTATCTATGTAACTGGTATCCACTTGGACTACAAGAACTGGAAGTTCCTTTCCAGTCCTGAGGAAATGTCATTAACTCTGGTTCAAACATAGTATAGCCTTTGGGATGACTGCTTTTGGCTTCAGAGAACAGTTTATATCCCCCTTAACCGTATGATGCCCTACTATAGCTACATTACTTTTTACTTCCCCCACTTGTAGGTCCCCTGAACTGAAGCTCTGGTCAGGTTGTTGATCCTCCCTGCATTCCCTGATCTCATTCACACAAATTGGAAGAACTACAAACCTGTTGGACAATTGCCAGCGTTGCACTCCGCCATTGCTTCTTTCTGGATTACCTTACCTCCCTCACTAGTAGTCACATCTTCCTGTCCCTGACCATAGACTAAATCAGAAATATCTAACTTAAGGGGTGTGACTGCTCTTGGAACAAAGTTTTGAGGAAACTTGCCCCCTTCCTAATGCATTCTCGTGTCTGATGCTTGGACTACAGCGCATGAACTTTGAGCCAAAGTTTCTCCGGCTGCAGTCAATTACTGCTGATGTGGTTACCCTGTATGTCCACCAGCCCCCACATACTACAGTTCCCTTGCCACTTTTATTGTGTTTAATTTAACAAATTCCGTTTCAAGTTTGGAAATTTCAACCAACAGTTGTCTGTAGTTATATCAAGCAGTTTAACCAGCTAAACTATAAATTTAATGCAATACTTTTATCTCCCCACTACCAGTTAAAACTTCTGCCTGTGTTTAGAGGGGTAAAATCTTTAAAATTCCCCATGACCTGCCTGCTCACGTAAAGCCTTGAACACTCACCAGCTTCTGGAGGCGAGGCTGAAATAAAGATATAAAAAGCATCACCTCTTTCCTTCTTTGCACCAAATTTCTAAGTTAGCAATCCTGCCTCATCACATTTTGTGCCATAGCAAAATCTGTCTACTTGTATAGAGATTTGATAATCCACACCCAAGTTGCAACTGCCAAGTCTGTTTCCTGCTACAGTGATTAACACTTATTCACTTTCAGTTGATTGACAGGTGACTGATAGTGCCAAACAGTTTCTCTTCATCAGGCCCTTAACTAGCTAAATCAGCGTGGAGTTTTAATGTTCTAAATCAGTCTGACTGCTAATCTAAATTATGGCTTTGATAAAACTTATCTGATTCCGACCTGCACCAAATTTCCAAGTCAGCACTCGTAACTCACCTCACTTCTGCCTTGTCACATGTGCTCCCACACTCTCTTGTCATAGATCATAGAATTTACAGTGCAGAAGAAGGCCATTTGGCCCATCGGGTCTGCACGGGCCCTTGGAAAGAGCACCCTACTTTAGCCCACACCTCTACTCAATCTCTGTAACCCAGTAACCCCACCCAACCTTTTAGACACTAATGGGCAATTTATCATGGCCAATCCACTTAACCTGCACATCTTTGGACTGTGGGAGGGAACCCGGAGGAAATCCAGGCAACCACGGAGAGAAATGGCCCAAGGCCGGAATTGAACCGGGTGCAAAGTCAACTCAGACAGTCACCCGTGGCCGGAATTGAGACCGGGGGCGGGATTCTCCGACCCCACGCGGCGGGGGGGGGGGGGGGGGTGCGATTCATGCGGCGCGATAGGCGCAGCACCAGACGAGGGCCGCTTTACGCAGCCCCCCTGGCGATTCTCCCAGCGCGACGGGCCAAGTGCCCGCCGAGTTAGGCCGAGTCTCGTATGGTCCTACCCGGCAGGACCTTGGCGTTCATATTGCCGGGGGGGGCGGCTTGGTGGTGGGGGGGGGAGGGTGGATCCGATCCCGGGGGCCTGGCCCACGATCGGGGCCTACCGATTGGCAGGAGGGCTTTTCCTGGTGGGGGCCTATGTTCCTCCGTGCCAGGCCCCTGTAGCTCTCCGTTATGTTGCGTATGGGGCCCGGTACGGAGAAGGCAACCCATGTGCATGCGCAAACTCACACCGGCAGTAGTGTGCGTGCGCGGACACGAGGCGCCCGTCCTGACGCCCGTTTTGGCAGCTGGAGCAGTATGAGGCTCTGCAGTGCTGTGCTGGCCCTCTGTGCGGCGCAGGATCACTGATCTTAGGGACCTGTTGGCACCGTCATAAAATGCTCCATCGTTTACGACGGTGTCAACACTTAGCCCCTGGATCAGAAAATCCCGCCCCAGGTCTCTGGAGCTGTGAGGAAGCAGTGCTAGTCACTGTGCCACCAAGCCGCCCTGTCCTGTGAATAGATATAAGAATTGAACTCTAATCACCTGTTTGTTATAGCAGGGCACTGACTGATGACTGCATACCATCTCTCTCAGTTTCCTAGTTCTGTGTCCTATGATGTTAACAGCTCATATGGAGCTTGTTCTCGTGGAGATCTATTCGCCATTACAAATGCCGTATAAATGGTTACAGTAGGGACACCACGGCAGGTTTACTATGTTTTGGTTATTTTTGCAAGGGAAAATCCCATGAGTTTAAAAAAAGGTACAAAATGGTCTATTACCTTTGTATTACCATTGCTAATTGTGGTTTTAATACGTCAGTGCATTGGCTATACCACGTCTGAAAGAATGTTTATTATTCCACTTTTCAAAGTCTAAAAGATCATAAGGGAGCACAAAGCAGAACTATGTAAATTAATTACAGGAGTTTCTGCTCAACCTCTACACAAGATTACCAGATTTTGTACATGCATTGGGGTAGACATCTAACTTACTTCACTTTGCTGTTATGTAGTCATGTCAAATACAGCCAACTTGCATTTATTGATCGGTTTGAACTCCTGCTTTCCTACTTGCTTTTTCAAAGATCATTTGACAAACATGTCACCTTATTTGACTGAATAATGACGAGCGAATACTTTGTGGGCTCCAGTAGTGCTTTCCCAGTCATGTTTTTTACAATACACCTTTCAGCTTTTAAATGTATAACAACTATACCAACTATGCCATGGATAATAGTGAAAACCTATGCCAGAAAATAAACACATACGAAATTGGCAATTATAATTTGTCAAAACTCGTAACGGTTCAGCATTACCAAGCTATGCGAGTGTATAAGTGACTCATTTACCTCCTCCCAGATTCTGCCTTATTTTATTTTTGAGAACATCCTATCTTGAAAGTTTTGCCCAACTATCAGCAGAATGGTGACCTGTTACGAGGCCTTTGCTAATATCTTTCTACAGCTAACTACTGAAAGGGCATCAGTGCAGCCTGCGTTTCTCCCTTGCAATTATATTTCTGTACGTTGATAAAAGTACATAGCCTCTGCTGAACATCTCTCCGTAGTGGCACTGCTAAAGTTTGCAAGCCCAGTGTGCAGCATGTCTCTGTGCCTGGCAGAATTCTGAAATAAAGATTCTAAGAAGAACATTTAAACTTGAGAAAAGCCATTTAAATCATCAAGTTACAAGACAAATTTTGATCAATGTACATGATAAATTTCAATTCACGTACAGGATAAATTCCAGGCGTATTCCACAGGAGGTTTCCAAAAGAGAGCTGGATCCATATTTGAAAGTGATTCATTTAGAGGGCTGCGGAGATAGGGCAGGAGAATGGGACTAGCTGGAAAGCTCTTTTGGGAGCTGGTGCGGACACGATGGGCCGAATGGTCTCCTTCTGTGCTGTAAATAACAAAAAAAAAATTTGATCCATGTACAGGACAAATATCAATCCACGTACAGGACAGATTTCAATCCATGTATAGGACAAATTTGATCCACATACAGGACACATTTGGTCTAACCATATCTCTAATATCTCCGCAGATCATGATGTCTGTAATGTCGAGTCAGGTTCCTCACTATCCTGTACTTGTGTAATTTACGATTTATTCATACTTTGTATGGTGGGTACTACACATTTCAGGATATTAAGAGTGTCAAATTGCATCATAAATATCAGTGGCATTAGCAACATCTTCGCTCGCCAATAAAACGAGTGCTGTTTTGCCAATATGCATAAATCCATCAGGATGTTTTTGTTGACTATCAGCAACCTGTTTTTTCCAGAGGCATGGATTCTGCGATTATCTTTTTTAATGTGAGTTACAAGGATTTTACGGATTGTTTTCTTTCAAACCTGCTGTTTGCCAAAGAATTTGGATTGTGAAAATCCCCGAGGCACAATCCCAATGGCTATGTCATGATTAATGCCAAATGCCTTCCAGCATTGCGCTTGTGGTCTGAGTGGGAAGGAGTTTAATTTTTCTGGGGCTGGTGGACACCTAAACATTAGAGCAGCACTTTCAGCGCCCCCCCATGACTGGATTCTGCTGAAGCCCCCACTTGAGTTACAGCAGAAGTCTAAAGGAGCCCTTGAGTACATTTTGTGACTTAATTTCCATGATAGTTGAAATCTTCAATGTTTTTATTATTTATGACTGAAGTACATATTGACTTCTGTATTCATAAATATGTGCACATGTACATCAGTCCGCTTGTTCAGAAAGAAATGTTATTCATGAACCACTCGAATATAATTTGTGTTCTTTGTCTCCTCAATTGAAACTGCATGGCTTTTTTTCCCCCAAAGAAGCAAGGCTGGAATGTTATGCTCCCCCTATCCTCCTGGCACCTGACAGCCTGACTGCGAGCCTGGGATGGAAGGGGTGTATGTTCCCGCATGCAAAGGTAACACACACAATGCAGAAATCAAGAAATATCTGTGTAAACCTTTTATGGCACTTTGTTTGAGGCAACGTTACCACATATGTTGTTGCTTTGGGGAGACATGCCAACAACTCATCTAATAAATGCAACCAAATAAACGTGGTTATAATACAATATAAGAATGAAATATCGCCCTTGATGGAAAAATCAATGAGTTGACTGACAAGATAGATTGGCAAATGTGCCATACTGTAGCACCAGACATTTTAATTGACATTTCCCTGGGAAATACCAGCTCAAGCCATCTGTTAGTAACATACAGTATGTGTATTTTCATTTTAATATTTGATATACTGACCCGTTGGATGATGTTATTATCTTGAGAAATGGCCTTGCTATTACGGGAGGATGCTCTATAAGGAAAACTGTTCTTGCGTGTAAATTAGAAATAAAGGTTTTGCTTCAACCTGGACACGACAATATCAAATTTCACAATGTCCTCCTTCCCGCACAGATACAAAGGAGCTTTGCACTCACCTTCATCATCAAAGCAGACCTGCAATCTTCCAGTGTTTTCATTGACAGCACTTACACTTTTATAGAACTGACATTGATGTTCAGCTGATGGGTTTTATCATGGAGCTCCAAGCAGGAGATTGCTTTTGACTCTGAAATCCTCCCTCAGTGCTTAAGAAGCAGGTGGGTGGCAGATAGAAATGCAGGGGTCATATATCAAGCCACAGAGCAGCAGCTATTAACTTAAATACAAAGTGTTAGAATTTTCCATTTGACCAAGGAGAAAGAGAAATGACAGCCTTACTGTACAGTACAAAGAAACATAATGCATTTATTATTTTATATATATAGAGAGAGAAATGTCTCCATGATTTGGTTGTTGAGGAAAATAATAAGCAATTTTTTTTTTAGTGAATCAATTGTAAATTGAAAATGTACCACTCACTTTTCACAGTGTGTAGCTTCGGCTGCCCATGGTGAAGTGTAAAAGAGTTCACATTGTCTGATAATACGTTGATGATTTTGTTTTGTTCAATACTATCTGTAGAAACTGCAGGTAACTGAAAACTATTTTGTACTTATAGACAATAAAACCATTTTTAATATTGCGCCTCGCAGGAATTTGTCCTGCAGTGTGATGGTCTTGTACATTTTGTAGATGGCAGAATTTTATGTTATGGAGAAAAAAACCAGGATACATTAATAGGAAAGCTCAAGAATCACATGTAATGAAGTGCACCTAAGTGTGGTCTTGTCTAACCAACTGTGGACTATTAATGAGCCAATTTTAAATATTGAAACCATTACTTTCATGGTATGACACCACTAATCTATAATATGATACATGCACAAGATGGAGACAAATATCAGCTGGTAAAGAAAGTTGTCCCAGTTTATTGTAAAATTCTTGTTTTTAAGAATGGTTGTTGAGTTTAGCTGTAATTATTCTTTGTGTACCATTCAGACCTGTAGCCAGGACTTGAACATAATAGGGTTAATGCTTCCTGACGTTACTCCGGGGATTTTCTGAGATAATCCTCATTACATATACACAGTGTCCTTCTTTGTCTGCCCCTGAATAAAAAGCCTCAATTCATGTACAGCTGAAACTTTCCAAATCCCAACGATCTAGCCTTTGACCACAGTTGCTCATTTGCTCAACAGCAGTCTCAGGTCTATCTTTGATTGCCTAGTTTCCTAAAAACAATAGCTTCTCTCATTCTGGCTGTTATCCCTTGTACAGCTCTCATCTCTGCTCCTTTAAGCTAAAGGAACGCAGACTTGAACTGATACAGCGGACAACTGGTTTAGCCATTCATCGCCAGTTCCGGCAGGACCATTTAAAGCACTGCCAGGCCCTGTTCTTGTCTGCTAAATGCTAAACCTGTTCGCTCTTCCAGGAGCATCCTCGAATGCAAACATTATTCCCTACTTCTTTCTCTATTACAAACTGTCCTCTTAAACCCCTCTCCCTTTTCTCCTCTACCTACACCTCCAACACTAAGTGTGACATGCTCATGGACTTCTTTGGCAGTATGTTTACCATCTGGTTAACTGCCTTTGCTGGTCACCTTCCTTCCCCGAGCCCCCAGGGCCAAACAGCCTCTGAGGTTCTCCCCAGCCCTAGCCTTGAACTTGCATCTTTCTATAGATTCTCTCTTATCGTCCCTCATGTCCTCTGCAAACTCATGTTGTTTATGAGACCCATCTCCTGCTCCCCCGATGGAGGGCAGTGAAGAGTGAACCACATTATTGTGGATCTGAAATCACAAGTAGGGCAGATCAGGAAAGAGTAGCAGATCTCCTTCCCTAAAGGACATAAGTAAACTGGATGTTTTTTTTAACCAATTGATGATAGTTTCACGGGCTTTCTTTGAATTCCAGATTTTATTAATTTAATTTAAATTCCACCAGTTACTTTAGTGGGATTTGACACATTCCCCCAAAGGATTAGCCTGGGTACCTGGATGACTAGTCCAGTGATATTACCACTCATCCAATGTCCTTCCTGCCCCTTCCCCTGTCCGCCCTCCTGTCCCCCCAATCCATGTCCCCATCCCTGAAATAACAACAGTTAAATAATTATACACAGATAACAACAACAGCAACTAATGACATCACAGCACCTACTGATGACATCAACAATAGATTTAAATGAGAAGATGCATAATAATAACGTTCTACAACACATCACAAATCCATGTCCATTCGTCCCAGAATTTCATCTTTGGATGCCTCCAATTAGTTTCAGCCCTTTCCATAGTACCAAAACAGCTCTAATCAAAGTCACAAATGGCATCCTATGTGACTGTGACAAAGGTTGACTGTCCCTCCTCATCCTTCTCTAATTGTCTGCCACTTCTGTCATGGCTGACCACAGCGTCCTTTTCCAAAACCGCCATCTGATTGGTAGAAAAAAACTTGCCTATTTCCATTTTTATCATCTAATCATTGCCAGAGCATCATTTGTGATGGTTTCTCATCCTGCCCTTACACCATTACCTCTGGTGTCCCGCAGGGATCAATTATTGGACCCCCCCCTATTCCTCAGCTATATACTTGCCCTTAGCGACATCATCCAAAAACATGGCGCCTGTCCTCACAAGTTTCTTGACCACTTCTCTTGACTTCTCCACTGTCTATAAATTGTCAATCTGCTTGCTCAACATCCGGTATTGGATGAACAAAGATTTCACCAAATTAGTTATTGGGAAGACTAAAGCCATTGTCTTCAGTTCCCACAACAAACTCTGTTGCCAAAATACCAATTACACCCATCACCCTGGCAACTGTCTTGAGGCTGAAAAAGACTTTCACAACCTTGGTGTTATTTTTGACACTGAGATGAGTTTCTGATCGCATGTCGATACCATCACTGAGGCGACCCATTTTCCTGCCTAAGCTGTACTGCTGATGAAACCCTCATTCGTGCCTTTAATACTTCTCGACTTGACTATTCCAAAGCAGTCCTGACAAACCCTGCTGCCCGTATCAGTACTCCCACCAAGTCCCATCGTCTCGCATCCCTGTGCTTCATGAAATACATTGGCTGACAGGTAAAGCAGTGCTTTGATTTTAAAATTCTCATCCATTTTTTCAGAAACCTTCACGGCTTCGCTTTCCATATTGCTGTAATCTCCTCCAGCACCACAACCCTCTGAGATATCTGCTCTTATCTAATCCTGGCCTCTTGTCCTTCCATGATTTTAATTACTCCACTATTGGTTATAGTGCCTTCAGATGTCAAGACTGTAATCTCTGGGATGCCCTCCCTAAAACTCTGCAACTCTTTATTTTTAAAATGTTCCTTAAAACCTACTTTTCTGACCAGGCCACCTGACCTGATTATCGCCTGATGTGACTTGGTGTCTAATGTTGTTTTATTAAGCTTCTACGAAGAGCCATGGGTTGTTTTATTATGTTAAAGATCACAGTAGCACAGTAGTTAGCACTGTGGCTTCACAGCGCCCGGGTCCCAGGTTCGATTCCCGGCTTGGGTCACTGTCTGTGTGGAATCTGCACGTTCTTCCTGTGTCTGCGTGGGTTTCCCCCGGGTGCTCCGCTTTCCTCCCACAAGTCCCGAAAGACACGCTATTAGGTAATTTGAATATTCTGAATTCTCCCTCTGTGTACCCGAACAGGTGCCTGAATGTGGCGACTACGGGCTTTTCACAGTAACTTCATTGCAGTGTTAATGTAAGCCTTCTTGTGACAATAAAGATTATTATATTATTATAGATATCATATAAATATAGCTGTTGTGAACTCTTGACCGGATTGAGTATGACCAGTAGGAGCATCCTGCCAGTCACGTATGGAAAATAGCATGCAGCTAGAATTAATAAAGGTTGTTTCATTGGGCGCGATTCTCCGCAAATGCGGCGAGTCGTAAAGGCTGCCGTGAAACTGGCCGTGTTTCACGGCAGCCTCTGCGCCCCCTCCCGGGACCCGATTGTCCCCCCGGGCGGGGCTAGCAGCGCGGCCCCGTGAAGCACGGCATCGTGGGCTTAGCGACCGTCGCTAAGCCCGCGCGCCAAGCGTCACGGCGGCTGACGCGCACAATGACGTCAGCCGCGCATGCGCGGGTTGGACGGCTCCAACCCGCGCATGCGCGGATGACATCATCACGCATATGCGTCAAACCCGCGCATGCGCGGGCCGTCATGCCCCTCAGTCGCACCGCGGACTGATCCTGTGGGGCGGCGGAGGAACAAATAGTGCGCGGGTATCGGACCCACTGCCCGCGATCGGTGCCCACCGATCGCAGGCCCATGCCACCCATGGCACGGCCTTGCCAATTGGTGCCATGGTTGTCCGGGACGGCACTTTGCAGCCGTTTTCACGAACGGTGAGAGCAGGTGTGTTTGCGTTCGTGAAAACGGCCGTAAAGGCCTGGGAACTCGGCCCATCGGCCTGGGGAGAATCGCTGTTTGCCGTAAAAAACGGCGAGCAGCGATTCGTGTCGTGGGGCGGCCGTGGGGGGGGGGGGGGGGAAGAATAGCGGGAGGGCAGGAAAATTGTTGGGAAGGCCCTCCCGCTATTCTCCGACCCGTCGTGGGCCGTGGAGAATCGCGCCCATTGTTTCTGGGAAGAGAAACTAAAAATGGTTGACCAAAGAAGCAGACAAACTCAATTTCCAATGGTATGTGAAGCATTTGCATTTTAAAATATATAACAAGCTAATGGCATGTTAATGGAAGGGCATCTATGTCTGTTGTGGAGAGGACTGTTAATACATAAGGTGGAGGTGGCATAGGTGTGGGTCTCGTAATAATAATAATCTTTAATGTCACAAGTAGGCTTCCATTAACACTGCAATGAAGTTAATGTGAAATTCCCTAGTCGCCACTCTCCGGCGCCTGTTCAGGTACGTGGAGGGAGAATTCAGAATGACCAGTTCACCTAACAAGTATGTCTTTCGGGACTTGTGGGAGGAAACCGGAGCACTCGGAGGAAACCCACACAGACACAGGGAGAATGTGCAGACTCCGCACAGACAGTGACCCAAGCTGGGAATTGAACCTGGGACCCTGACGCTGTGAAGCAACAGCGCTACATTTGACTGTAACACGTTTACTGCTTTATACAGTGTCTTTCTGCATCCTTGGTTATGGTGGATTTCCATTGTCTACACTGTTGTTTGGCATTTGGTGGCTAGTTGTGGAGCATGCAACATTCTATGATAATCTTAGAGTAGAGAGTCTGCATTGGAAGGCACTCCATTCCATGGCATTTCTTCCAAATATCTATAAAGTGTTTGATAATTTCTTTGGCTGTTTGAGCCTCAGAGTCTTCTCATATTGTAGCGTTGTGCAGCTTGATGTTGCAAGCCATGGCTGAAGAGAGTGGCCTTTGAGTCTGGCTTCTTGTTCAAAAGGATTATCTTTCAGACTGTTGCCAATGAGACTATTCACTCGTATGATTCTTGTTGTTCATCGCCTACTTCCTGGAGAGGAATTTATTGTGGTTCAGGAATGAGATTGCATATTTAGACTTTGGAAGGCTACATTGGTACCATCAATCAAAAATGCAAATGTTGCCACAGTCCCAGTGAACCTTAAGCTGCTCCTCTTTGAGAGCTGATTGGTGGTCATTTAACTTGAGGGTCACCACACCTCTGATGAGGAGCAAAGTTGAGAAGGCACTTCATAGCCAGTATGGAAATTGAACCACCACAGTTGGCATCGCTCTCCATCACGAACCAGCCACCCAACCAACTGAACTTCAATAATACCCCTTGGTTATAAGAAACCCAATAGCGTGAAAAGACATTTTGGGCTTTTTCATCTGTCACCAGATTTCTAGATGAAGCAGAAAGTTGTTTGACGTATCTGTGTTCTCTGGATTGAATGATGTTGTTGGTGTGCCCCACAGTAGTCTGTAGCCTGGGGCATAGCTGTTCAGGATTGTGGTAACCTTGACTGCAACCTGTGAGGGAGACTGCCTGTCGTCCAGATTAAAACAGAACAGTTCTGATTGCCTCCCAAATGAAGTGGAGCCTGCAAAGGCAGTTTTTCTTGGACATTCCCCTTATTACGTCTGCCAATAGCTCGGGTCTGAGCAACCATCCCATTTCAAATGAGTGGGTTGTTGAAACAGCTGGAATGATAGTTTCATGAATGGCTTTAATTAGGGCCTCATTTACAAACTGCCATGTGCTATTAGTGCCAGAAAGAAATGCAAGTATAAATTTATACTGGCCACTACATAAGCAAAGATAATTCTCTATCCTTATTTCCCATTGGTTTTATCCAACATATGCCCATTCTGTTGGCAAAACCAAATGGAAAATCTTGGCTATTATTTACCCATGTCAAGGATTTCAACTAACCCTAACTAATTTATGGCACTCCCGCTGATTAAGACTCAATGCCAAGATTACGTAGTGAAATTTAGATTTAAGTGCAGCAAAATGTTTACTTACCTCACATTTATTTTACATATAGTACTTTAGTACAAGCTGACAGCATGGTAAAGGAGTCTAATGCTGATAATGGCTGCCAGAAGCATTGCGAAAGTCCTGATTGAGAATTAAATTGCCTTCTAGCCCTCATTAAAGATCATTTGGTGGATTGTATTTTGTTCAACAACCTCTCCTAACAAGGACCATCTGAACAAGAATAAATAAACCACTGTTAAGCTGGTCACGCTTTACTGTTCACTTGCAGCTGGAAGTTTGGAGAAGACCTGTGAAACACATTTTGACCTAGATTTTCTGGGGCATCTTGTACAAGTAATCACCAACACTGTACATTTATACTAAAGATTTCGGAAGACTTCACCTAAAAAGAGTGAACACCGTGTTGCCCTACCTCACTGGAAACCTTACAGGAGTCACCAAGAGAAAGGGAATGCCATGGTCACTGTCATAATATACACACAAGTATATGATAGTGCACAGACAGACATTGATTGACACACAGGATGACCAATGAACACACAGAACACAGCAGCCAATCACCAGACAGGACACGGCCGCTATAAAGCCAGAGGGCACGAGTTTTCCCGCTCTCTTGGGATACAGCCTCTGAGACAGTCAGAGCCTGTGAGCAACAACTAGAACATCCACCATGTGGTAGTAAAATAGTCCGGTCAGGTTAGCCTCAGGTCTCCAGTCAACTCAGCATAGTGTCAACCCACAGTTAAAGTATGTTTAATAGTTTTTTTTAAAAATAGTTTTTATTCAAATTTTTGCACAATATCAACAACAAAAAGACAGATTTTTTTTTTTTAAACAAAGAACAGTCCCCCGCCCCCCGTCCCTCCACCCTCGCACACACAGCGGAAGAGAGAAACTAACACCCATCATTCCCTAAAACATCTGCCCGTCCCTTCAATAGACAGGACAGACCCCCCCCCTCGCATATACACAGAAGAGGAAATGAATTAATGCCCGACATTGGCACAAAATAACTGTGCCCGTCCCTTTAGTACAAAACATCACCCCCCCCCCCCCCGGATGCTGCTGCTGGCCTGTTTCTATCGTTCTGCCAGGAAGTCCAGGAATGGCTGCCACCTCCTGAAAAACCCCTGCACTGATCCCCTGAGGGCAAATTTCACCTTCTCTAGCTTGAGAAACCCTGCCATGTCGTTGATCCGGGCCTCCACGCTTGGGGGCCTCGCGTCCTTCCACTGAAGAAGAATCCTCCGCCGGGCTACCAGGGACGCAAAGGCCAGAGCACCGGCCTCTTTCGCCTCCTGCACTCCCGGCTCCTCCGCAACCCCAAATACTGTGAGCGCCCAGCCTGGATTGACCCCTGGATCCTACCACCCTCGACAAAGTCCCTGCCACGCCCTTCCAAAATTCCCCCAATGCTGGACATGCCCAGAACATATGGGCATGATTTGCTGGGCTCCCAGAGCACCTAATACACCTGTCCTCACTCCCAAAGAACCAGCTCATCCTTGTCCCGGTCATGTGAGCCCTGTGCAGCACCTTAAACTGTATGAGGCCAAGCCTCGCACAAGAAGAGGAGGAGTTCACCCCCTCCAGTATGTTTAATAGTTAAGAGTTCAATAAAATAGAGTTGCATTTCTCCAAGTGTTGGAAGCCTGTCTCTCTCACTGCTATGGTAAACGCAGTCCTCGCAGACCCAGCATACCCAACACATCAGTCACCAGCGTGTACCTAGGGGCTAGTCTGTAGGAGGAATAAGAGGAGACGCAGCCAGGCACAGCAGCTGCAGGATGGAGGGACAGGAGAGAGAGCTGGACTACTTCTCCCACTGTGTCCAGACATCCCTCCTCTGGATCTCCTTCATCTCCTGTGCCATGTCCGTGAACCTGGGAGCCCTCTCACTTGGGGGTCTGAATCTTAGCAAATTCAAATTATGGTAATTGAAAATTAGGACCTATGTTGTGGGCTAAATCCAGACTTTGAAACAAGAATGTCACCTATTTAGAGCCTGTTTTCACACTTTTACCAGAATGATTCCTTTATTACTTAACTGTATAAATACAGGGTACGATTCTTCAGCCTCGTTATCCTCTCGCTCAAGCGAAACGAGGCCAGTGAATAGCAGGAGGGGCCAAAAACGAGAGCATGCCAGGCAGCAAACAGTTTGTGATGCAACCAGCCCACTCCTGTCAGTGAAAGAAACCAATTGTCACCACATAGGCCCAATTTCCATATACAATTAACGAGAACCACCCTACATCCAACAGCCTCCCATCAATCAGCTGCCTCCCCAGCAAGTGGTCACGCTGGTGCTGGCTAGTTCTTTTTAGAAACGTGAACCTGATGGAAGGGCTTCTGTGGGGAGCTGAGGAGATGAGTAGACATCTTTGCTCACAGGCAAAGAGCCTGGGCGTGCTGGGCTTCCTGCCCCAGTGCTCAGTGGGGGGTGGGGGACCCTCCGCAGGGAGATGGGCCACCATGGGGGGATCGGGAGGTAGGCTGAGGGGGCAACAGGGGGGCAACTGCTCGCAGCACCACCATGACAACCCCCGGATCGTTCTTGGGGTAACTGGTGTCCCTGCCTGTCTGCTCCACCGACCACCCATAACCCCCACCGACTGCCGAGGCCTCTGGCCTGGCGGCTGAAGGCTATTGCTAATAGGAAATTGGCAATCGTGATTTAAGTGAGCACTTCACACAACCCAAGCGGATTCCTGTGGGTGGGCAGGCCATCTAGCATGTGGGAGTCATTGCCTAGCACCCCAATCACACCTTGATGCCTGGGCGCTATGCTTGAGCACTTTGGGAGGCAACACCACACACGTAGCAGCCAACGTCCGAACATCCAGGGGATGGGACACACTCCGGAGACATGTCCACGGCCGGAGGGTGGGTGCCACAGGGAGGGGAAGATGCTGGAGAGACGGGCCAAATGTTCGGGGGTCGGTCCGCATTGCAGGTGAAGGTGACACAGGCATCATACTGGTTGTACACAAATGTGTTTATTGTGTTTGGCAATTCCCCACTCTCTCGATGGTGCTTCTCCCCTCCCCCACCCCACCACCAGCTCCTTCACCCCCTACTTACCCCCCCCCCCCCCTCCTGTGGTTCCCCCACTTATCCTTGATGTGCTTTGCCCTCCTAGCTCTACCACTACATTTGCTGTGTCCCCAGGATGCACATCTGAAGTGGAGGTAGCCAACTGCTTACCATGTCCCGAGGTTCCCAGCTCACTTGTCAGCAGCACATGCACAGCCGTGCCCCGTGTGCTGGCTGTGAGACGCGGCCTCATCAGAGGGGTGGAACTCAGGGGAGCTGGTGCCCACCATTTGATAGTGGGGTTCACTTTGGGACAGAGGGGCAGCTAGTTTGAGCCCCAGCTGCCCCTGCATCGTGTGGCTGTGCCAGCCCTGGCGGATCCCCATGGTCCCCGCACCATCATTTTGATGGCCTCAGTGATGCTCATCAGCGACTGGGACATGATGTGCGGACATGCTCTTCAGCACCTCGCAAATGCCCACCTGCGACTGGGACAAGCTCCACACCACCTCGGCCATTTCCATCTGAGAGCGGGACATGTTCCACAGAAGCTCATCAAGGTCATGCTGGTGCTGGGGGACATTCTGCAGCTCTGGCCGCATTGGACACCTTCACTCATGGTGCCGATGTTGTGCACCAGGCTCTCCACTGCAGTCGCCACCCTAGTGGTGTTGGCCTCGGTGCTATGCATTGCCGGCAACATCTCCTGCACCCGTAGCCTCTGGGACTCCTCCAAGCGGCTATGGATCTGCTGGAGTGATGCTGACATCTCCCTCTGAATGTCCCAGCCACACCCTATTGTCTCCGTCAGCTCCGGGATGACCTCCTCCACAGGCTCAGCATCAGGCTGGGACCCAGCTGGGTCCTGGGATCCAGAAGACCTCCGACTGCTGTCCATCAGCAACAGTGCGGTGCTCATCAGATTCTGCTCCTGAAGCCTGCCCACTAACATTTCCCACCGAGGTGGGGATGACAGCTGTGCTGCGACTATTATAGTGGCATAAAAGCAAATTACTGCGGATGCTGGAATCTGAAACCAAAGAGGAAATGCTAGAAAATTTCAGCAGGTCTGGCAGCAACTGTAGGGAGAGAAAAGAGCTAACGTTTCGAGTCCAGGTGACCCTTTGTCAAAGCTCGATTTTAAAAAAATTTTTTTTTTTAAAGACAGAGAAAGTGGGAGATATTTATACTGTGGAGTGAGGATGAAAGATGAGTCATAGCCACAGAAACCCAGGGAAACCGGGTGCTAATGGCCACAGAAGCTAAGGGGAAAGAGCGCTAATGGCAGTCCCCAGAGAGAACAAAAGATGTGAAAGGGCAAACTGCAGAGAAACTAACATAAGAGGGTAAACTGTGACAGATGTAGATGTGGGGAGGAGAGGAAGCAAAGGGGAGAAAGGATAAGGAGAGGTGGATAAGATGGGGGGCGGTAAATATATATAAATAAAGAAAGAAATGGTAAAAGACAGTTAAAATGAAATGGGATGAAAACAAATGGGTCGAGGTGGGATAGATCTAATCAACCGAAGTTGTTGAATTCGATGTTGAGACCTGGAAGGCTGTAGCGTGTCTAACCAGAAGATGAGATGTTGTTCCTCCAGTTTGCGTTGCGCTTCACTGGAACATTGCAGCAGGCCAAGGACAGACATGTGGGCATGGGAGCAGGGTCTTGTGTTAAAATGGCAAGCAACGTGAAGGTCAGAATCCTGAATACGCACAGACCGAAGATGCTCAGCAAAGCAATCACCCAGTGTGCGTTTGGTCTCTCCGATATAGAGGAGACCACATTGGGAGCAGCGACTGTAATAGAAGAAATTAAAAGAGGAGCAAGTGAAACGTTGCTTAACCTGGAATGAGTGTTTTGGGCCTGGGATGTTGAGCATGGAAGAGGTAAAGGGGCAGGTGTTACACCTTCTGCGATTACATGGGAAGGTGCTATGGGTGATGGGAGAGGTGTTGGGTATGGTGGAGAGTGGACTAGATTATCTCGGAGGGAATGGTCTCTGCGGAATGCTGACAGAGGGAGTGAAGGAAAGATGTGTTTGGTGGTGGTGTCACGCTGGAGATAGCGAAAACGGCAGAGGATTCATACGGAGGCTGGTGGGGTGAAATGTGACTCCTTATTCTGGGGCGGAGGGGAGGGAGCGAGTATAGTGGCACGGGAGATGGACGACACACAGTTGAGGGCCCTGTCAACATCCGTGGGTGGGAAATCATGGTTGAGGAAGAAGGAACACATTTCAAACCACCATTTTGTAAAGTGACACCATTGGAACAAACGCGACGGAGGCGAAGGAGCTGTGAGAAAGGGATGGAGTCCTTACAGGGTGTAGGGTGCGAAGAGCTATATTCCAGATAGCTGTAGGAGTCAGTGGACTTGTAGTGGATATTAGTAGACAATCTATTGCCGTAAATGGAGACAGAAAGATCAAGGAAGGGAAGAAAAGTGTCTGAGATTGACCAGGTGAAAGTGATGGAGGGGTGGAAACTGGAAGCGAAGTTGATGGATTTTTCCAGGTCCGGACGAGAACATGAAGCGGCACCAAAATAGTCATCAATCTAACAGGAAGGGAATTGTGGGAGGAGACCCGGGTAGGCCTGGAGCAAGGAATGTTCCAATGTTCCACATATCCCATAAAAAGGCAAGCGCAGCTAGGACCCATGCGGGTACCCATTGCTGCACCTTTGATTTGGAGAAAATGGGATGAGTTAAAGGAGAAGTTGTTGAGAGATAGAACAAGTTCAGCCAGGCGGAGGACAGTGGTGGTGGATGGGAATTGTCCAGGCCTCTTTTCGAGAAAGAATCAAAGAGCTCTCAGGCCATCTTGGTGTGGAATGGAGGTGTAAAGAGATTGCACATCCATGATGAATGGGATGCGATTAGGGCCCGCGAACTGGAAGCTGTCAATCTGACACAGGGCATCAGAGGAATCCCGAATGTAGGTGGGGAGGGAATTATTACAGTGGCGTCCTCGAAGCTCTCCTCTGAGGTGGTCCCCTGGGAGGCTGGAGAGGGCTCTGCCCGGGATGGGCCGCGCCGTCGGCTGGAGGACCTGTGGGAGAATGGACATGTGGTCAGTGGGAGGGATGGGTCAGTCAGTAAGGCAATAAAAACTCACGATTGACAGGTCCTTTAGGTGAGTCCTGGCGGTACCTCACCACTGTGGCTTCTGTCAGCCTCCGCATTGGTATCCTCCCTGGCCTTGGCCTCACTGATCACCTCCGCGGCCCGTTCCTCGAAGGTGGTGAGGATCCTGATGTATGGCACACCAACGCCAGTCTGGAATCTCTCCCGGCGGTTGTGAAAGAGCTTTTCCTGAGGAAACATACAAGAGGCATTGTTAGCTCACGCATGGTTCACAGTGGGGGGGGGGGGGGGGGGGGGGGTGGAGAGAGGGGTTGGGGGGTTGAAGGGGGGAAAGATGAAGGAAGGCTTGAGGGGTTTGAAGGGTGAGGGGATAGATGCTCCTGTGGGAGAGGGAGGCAGAGGTCTCCGGGGGAGGGGGGGGGGGGGGGGGGGGAGTTGGATGGGGCTTTGGTGTCTGCTCACTCGTGCTGCCCAGTGTAGGTTTATGACCATTTTCCTGCACTGCAGGCTAGTCCCCCTGGTCACACTCCCCGAGCTCACTGTCGCTGCCACCTCATCCCAGGCAGCACTCGCTGCCCTATGGCTGACACTCATGGACCCTCAGGGGAACTGGTCTCCACAGTGTCTAGAAGCATCCCAAGGTCAACGTCCCCGAATCGTGGGGCTGGTCTCCTCAGTGTCATTGCTGCGAGCTGGTTGGGGTTGGCTGAGCAAGTGCAGCTTTAGTGCTGCTCGACCTTGTTGAGGGGGGGGGGGGGGGGGGGTTGGCAAGCGTGGTGCTGGCGAATCAGCTGGCAAGCCTTCATTTGCGGCGAGATGTTCATGAGGCCTCATTTTTTGTTTATATTTTTATTCTCCTTTTTAACATTTTCTCCCAAATTTACACCAGCAATAAACAATAATCAGTAACGAATGCAATGTCAATCCCCTTATGCATAACAACAATCCCATCCTCCCACCAAACCACAAACATTAGCCCACATGTTAACATAAATAAATGAATCAGGAATCACCCATAGTCACCATTAACATACAGCCACTCCCAGCCCGCCCCCCTAATGTTGGATCAATTCTCGAAAGTGCATAATGAATAACGCCCATGAATTGTAGAAACCCTCCATCCTTTCCCTCAGTTCAAATTTGACCTTCTCAAGTGTCAAGAATTCCAGCAGGCCTCCCCTTCCCCCCACCGCCACGCCAGGGTACAGGGTGGAGAGGATGATCTCCACCCTAACAGGTTCCGCCTTTGGGTGATCAACGAGGCGAAGGCTACAACATCTGCCTCCGCACCTGTTTCCAACCCCGTCTGGTCCGACACCCCGAATATGGCCTCCCGAGGGTCCGGATCCAGTTTCACGCGCACCACTTCAGAGATTACCCTAAAAATTAATCCCAGCCAACAGTGCCTTTCCCACCACAAAATGTAAGTTCTCGAAAAACAAATACACCCAGTCCCTTGGGTGTAAAACCCCCCGCGGGCTTCAGCCGGAGCGAGTGATGTGCTCTGTTCACTTCGTAGCAGGAGAAATCTTCCCCTTCCCCCGTCAACTCCCCAAACATCTTTGCAAAGTACTCGGTCTGCTTCGGGCCCTCCACAACCTCCGGCAGGCCCACTATTCTCAGATTTTGCCTCCTTGACCTATTCTCCAGGTCGTCCGCCTTAACTCTGAGCTCTTTGTTGGCCTCCACCACCCTCCGTAGCTCCTCCTCCATCGAGGTAAACTGGTCGCTATTTTGCAACAATGCCTCCTCCAACGCTTTCAACTTCTCTCCTTGCTCCTGTACCTTGACCAACGTCTCCACCTGGGCAGC
This sequence comes from Scyliorhinus canicula, assembly GCF_902713615.1. NCBI lineage: Eukaryota > Metazoa > Chordata > Chondrichthyes > Carcharhiniformes > Scyliorhinidae > Scyliorhinus > Scyliorhinus canicula. Next base: position 45,833,407 of record NC_052159.1, on the reverse strand, counting down.
ACAGTAGCACAGCGCTTCACAGCGTCAGGGGCCCGGGTTCAAATCTCGCTTGGGTCACTGTCTGCAGAGTCTGCATGTTCTCCCAAGGCTGTGTGGGTTTCCTCCCGGGGCTGTGGTTTCCTCCCACCAGTCCCAAAAATGTGCTGTGTGGTGAATTGGACATTCTGAATTCACCCTCTGTGTACACACCCTGAGTGTGGCGACTAGGGAATTTCACAGTCACTTCATTGCAGTGTTAATGTAAGCCTACTTGTGACAATAAAAAAGATTATTATTATCACTGCTGCCTTAACTGGGGCAATCGCCTCTTTCATCACAACCATCATCTCCCTCCGAAGCACCTCCATATGCTTCGTGAGCAGCCTTTCCACACCAACGCATTCACAAACTCCCCTGAAACCTGGCATTAAAGTCCACAAATGACAGACCCCAGCAGGAGCCACCTAATGTGACACCTCCACCTACAGGTCGTCACCGGAAGTCAGGAGTATCTTTGAAACGTTCAGTCTTGAATATTTATCAGGATTTCGGAAAACAAACAACACAAAAATGTCAGTTTTAATGGTCAGTATTACAATTGTTAGCAATATTTTAATACTTTTGCAAGCGTTATGCTGATGTTAAATGTGAGTATCTGGCCTCTGGCAGTGTTTCTGGACTGGTTGCGGGGATAAAAAGGAATTGCAATCACATAGCGTCTTTCACGACCACCAGACCACTCAAAGCACTTTACAGTGTTATGGGCCAGGGTTTAGTGAACCCTAAAATGTAGCATGAAGTTCATCTGACCCACAACTTTTAATAGATTGCGGTATGGGGAGCACACGGCCCACTCTACAGATGTGGTACAGCAGAAATGGAAAAGTTATTTTTAAAGCAAAACAATGTTTATTTATGAACTCAAGTTAACCTTTTCAAAACATACATTGAACATCTTAGCAACATTAATTCAAATACAACCCCCAAAGAATTCACCACTAAGTAATCCTTACTTTCCTTTTAACATCCATAAGACTTAAAAACAAACTTTTAATAGAAGCACATCAGGTTTAAATTCACTACTGAGAACAGTTATAACTCTGAATTCACCAAATAATCAAGAAATAGTCTTTACATGGCAGAGAGAACAACATTACACATTCTGTGGCTGACTGCAGCTCCAACACTGAAAGGAAACCAAAAAAAAACAGACACACCCAAGCTTTTCTCAAAGTGAAACTAAGAGCTGACAGACAGCCCAGCTCCACCCATACTCTGACATCACTGCAGTAATAAACACCCATTTCTTAAAGGTACACCCACTACAGTTATTCTATAAAAACATCCATTCCTTAAAGATACTCTCGCATGACAACACCCAGTGAAACACTTTTGAAGCATAGTCATTGTTGTGATGCAGGAAACACAGCAGTCAAATTGAACACAAACAATTTGCCCACAAACAGCAATGTGGTATTATACGGATAATCTGTTTTTGTGGTGTTGATTGATTGGATATATATTAGCCACGATGTGGAGATGCCAGCATTGGACTGGGGTGAGCACAGTAAGAAGTTATACAACACCAGGTTAAAGTCCAACAGGTTTGTTTCATGTTATTTCATTTGAAACAAACATGTTGGACTTTAACCTGGTGTTGTAAGACTTCTTACTGTATATATTGGCCACAGCACTGGGATAACTCACCTGTCCTGCTTCAAAATTGTCAGATCTTTTCATCCACGTGAGAGAGAAGTGCCTGAGGTTTGAATTAAAGATAGCATTTCCAACAGCACAGCATTGTGTTGGAGTACCAGCCTTGATTTTGTTTTGGGCGCAGGTCCTGGAACAGGATTTGAACTCTCAATCTTCCGACTCCGAGGCCAGAGTACAACCATCTGTGCTACAAATGATCCAAGCACAATCCCGTCATTAGCAGACATGGTGCAGACATTGTACAGGCATTGATTCCCTTACACTGAGCAGAATTTATGGAGTTTGATTTGACACTAATCCTAAATTCTGAGAACTATTTGCACATTTGTTCCCTTGAGCTATGGATCCAAGGGACACTGTGTTTCCTCGCCATGTTCAGACATGCTTGCTACACAACATCTGAATTTGAAGAGTTCTCCTTTGCCTCAAAAATAGTCACTTCCCGTAGTGGGATTAGCAAGCTGTTATGAGTGCAATGCCGCAGTGCTTAGTGCAAAGCCTCAACCATTTACAGTATATATGAATGACTTGTATGTAGGGACTGAAGATTGCTAGATTTGCTGATGACACAAAGATAGCTGGGAAAGTAAGTTGTCAGGTGGACCTAAAGGGAAGAATTCTCCCATGGCCCCACTGGCGGATTCAATAATAGGTGGGGCGAAGCATTCAACAGGAATCCAAAAATCAGTTTCATGCCAGCATGATTTTCCCACGGGATCTTCCACTGGTGCCTGCCATGACGGATTTGGAAACCCGCTGGAGGTTCGCGTGAAACTGATTTGCATCTCGCTGATGGCAAATAGATCAAGGCTCGACCGGAATCATCTTCCTATACCTGATTCTCCGTGACGCCAGTGGGAAAACACGCCAGCCCAGAACACGCTTGGACAAACATGGTGCACAGAAGTCAAGACTCACCTGAACAATGCCTGGGGCTGCCTTTGGATGTCAGGATGGAGACCAGTGACAACCCTGGATCCGGACCATTACAGCAGTGGGCAAGAGGGGCATCTCCAGGTGGATCTTCCATATTCAATGACATGAGGAGGTTCATCTTTCAGCCTCAGAATGTTCCAAGAGGTCCATCTTCTTTTTCAGGAGGTCCATCTTCTTTCTTTAGTGATGTTGGGTGCCTCATCAATATGACACCTAGATATGATGGTGGGACGTGTGCACTATCATGTCTGCCCTACCACGGAATATGGTGCTAATACCCTGGGTGCATAATTGATGAGGTCAGGACTGGAAGGTATGGCATGGTTTCCTGTCAGCCTCCGAAGAGGAACTTAGCATGGCCAATCCTCCTAACCTGCACATCTTTGGACTGTGGGAGGAAACCGAAGCACCTGGAGGAAACCCACACAGACACGGAGAGAACATGCAAACTCCTCATAGACAGTCACTCAAGGTCAGAATTGAATCTGGGTCCCTGGCGCTGAGAGACAGCATTGCTAACCACTGTGCCACCGTGCCACCCCTATCTTATGAGAAAAGGTTGAGCAGTTTGGACCTATATCCGTTGGAGTTAAGAAAGTCACGAAGAATGAGCGGTGATCATATTGAAACATGAAGACCCTGAAGGGACGTTTCATTATGTGGGAGAGTCCAGAACCAAGAGACACAGTTTGAAAATTAGGGGTCTCCCATTTAATACAGAGGTAAGGATATAGCTCAGAAGGTCATTAATCTGCAAATCCTCTTCCCCAGTGAGAGGTGAAGCCTGAGCCATTGAATATGTTCATGGTGAAGTTTGATTTCTTTTATCAGCCAGGGAGTCGAGGATTATGGGAGCAGACAGGAAAATGGAGTTGAGGCCGCAATCTGATGAGTCATGGTCTTATCGAACGGCGGAGCAGGCTCAAGGGGCCAAATGGCCTACTCTTAATTATTCTGTTGTTTCGTTCAAGCCTTTGATCTTTTTCAGTGAAGGCTACACTCATTGGCTCATCTCGAATCCTCTTTAGTAATAGCACTTAGCCTGCCACAAATCACTTTAAATACAGTCGCACTTTAATAGCTGCTGTACTCAGGATTCTCCACATCCCCAGGTAGTAGAGCATGCAAAAATGCATATGAGCTTAAACAAAATGTTTTAATGAACCGACTGCCAAAGAGTCTACCAAGGTCAACCCACTGTATGTGTGGAAACAAACATTGGGAGTGAAAAACTTTAGTACATTACACGGCAGAAGAAATAATTTTCAGCTGAGGTTTTGTTTACTGTGTATCCGTTACAGAAATGAAGACCAATGGGCGCGATTCTCCGCACTCACGCCGGTTTGGAGAATAGCGGGCCGCGCATATTTTCACGGCGATGCCAGTCCGACGCCCTCCCGCTATTCTCTGAACCCTGCACAAACTACACGTCGGCATTCCCGGCAAAGGCCTCGAAAGCCCCCCCGACACGACCAGAATCGCAACTTATTGGCCCCCCCGCTATTCTCCGGCCCGGATGGGCCGAAGTCCCGACGTCATCACGCAATGCTTTCACGCCGGCCAACACACCTGCTTTTCAAGTTCGTCAACCAGTCGTGCTGGCTGACGAGAGCTTCGAGTAGGTGTGCGCACCGCTCAGCGCACAATTCAGCGCACTGCTGGAGTCTGGCCACAACGGGGAAGGCATCCCCGAGAACGGGAGGTGGGTCCAGAGCGGGGGGGGGGGGGGGGGGGGGGGAGTGGGGGAGACGGAGGGGGGGAGTGGGGGAGACTGAGGGGGGGAGTGGGGGAGACTGAGGGGGGGAGTGGGGGAGACTGAGGGGGGGAGTGGGGGAGACGGAGGGGGGAGTGCGGGAGACTGAGGGGGGAGTGGGGGAGACGAGTGGGGGAGACGGAGGGGGGGAGTGCGGGAGACTGAGGGGGGGAGTGGGGGAGACTGAGGGGGGGAGTGGGGGAGACTGAGGGGAGTGGGGGAGACTGAGGGGGGGAGTGGGGGAGACTGGGGGGGGAGTGGGGGAGACTGGGGGGGGAGTGGGGGAGACTGGGGGGGAGTGGGGGAGACTGGGGGGGAGTGGGGGAGACGGAGGGGGGAGTGGGGGAGACTGAGGGGGGAGTGGGGGAGACTGAGGGGGGAGTGGGGGAGACTGAGGGGGGGGAGTGGGGGAGACTGAGGGGGGGAGTGGGGGAGACTGAGGGGGAGTGGGGGAGACTGAGGGGGGGAGTGGGGGAGACTGAGGGGGGGAGTGGGGGAGACGGAGGTGGGGGAGTGGGGGAGACGGAGGGGGGAGTGGGGGAGACAGAGGGTGGAGTGGGGGAGACTGAGTGGGTGAGACGGTGGGGGGAGTGGGGGAGACGGAGGGGGGAGTGGGAGTGGGGGGGGTTAGGGAGCGAGTGACCCGTCTAACCCGTTACAAAATGTCTGCCACCATGCCATGGCGTGCCGGTCACGAGGACACGGCCGCTGTTTGCCCTGTGGCTTACGGCCACAGGCCACTGACGCACCGGTGAAGAGGACGTAGTTAACTGCCCGTTGGATGCAGAAAGTGACCAGGGGTTAGGCTGCCCGTGTGTCAGCAGCGCGACCAGGCCACCGGGACACACAGATATCCCGTGGCAGGCGGCTGCCGAGGTGTCGACTAACCTCCGTCTAACATGTCCCGTTTCTCTGCCCCCCACCACCCTTCTGTAGGTTAGCACAATGTTTGCGAACAGAACGGCGATGTTCTGCGCAGTGGTTGGGGCCGCTGCACTGCATTTGGAGATGGAGCAGCATCCACAGCCACAACCCGCAGTGGATGCAGGGCCAGCTGCAGCAGCAGAGGGAAGGGCCGAGGAGTTGCCAGTTGTCGAGCAGCATGGGGGGGGAGGAGGAGGAGGGGGAGGAGGAGAGAGTGAGGGTGCAGCCACGGCGCCAGAGGCGACGACCAAGGCCGAGGGTGTACCGTGTCCGGATCTCTTTCCTAACAATGATGGACATCACCTGCAGGAGGAGACTCCGGCTGAGTAGGCAGACGGTGATACATATCTGTCACCTCGTGGCGCACCTCGCCCCACGTGGAACGGGGGGAGGACACGCGATCCCGGTTGCCATCAAGGTGACGGTCGCTCTTAACTTCTATGCGACCGGCTCCTTCCAGTCTCCGAGCGGGGATCTCTCCGGGATCTCCCAGTCATCGGTGCACAGGTGCATCCGGGATGTGACCGACGCCCTCTATGCCATCGCGGACCGCTACATCACCTTTCCCGAGGACCGAGCAACTCAAGACTCACGAGCTCGTGGATTTGCCAGCGTGGCCGGGATACCGATGGTGCAGGGGGCAATCGATTGTGTTCACGTCTCCATGCGCCCGCCTGCAGGGGACAGGGAGGTGTTCACAAACAGGAGGGGGACATACTCCATGAATATCCTGGTGGTATGCGACCCCCACATGACGTTCATGAACGTCTGTGCAAGCTTCCCAGGGAGTGTGCATGACTCCTACATACTGCCGCAGTCGTACATCCCTGCGATGTTTTTTTTTTTATAAATGTTTTTATTCAGTTTTCATATTTTATATTGAACAAATTACAAATTGTTAGGAGAGAAAAAGAACAAAAAAAAACAAACAAACACGCAAAAATTAACATACATATTTACAGGTAAGCATCTTCGTAGTAGTAACTGCGCCCGCCCCCCCCCCAACATGTTTATTTAGTTTGGTTTTGGGCCTTAGCTAGCCATCGAACCCCCGTACCGAACCTGTAGCCCCCCCCCCCCCTCCCGCTACCTTCCCCCGACTATTCTTCCTCTTGTACATTGGCCACAAATAGGTCCCGGAACAGTTGCATGAATGGCTCCCACGTTCTGTGGAAGCCGTCGTCCGACCCTCGGATGGCAAATTTGATTTTCTCCATTTGGAGAGATTCCGAGAGGTCGGACAGCCAGTCCGCAGCTCGGGCGGTGCTGCTGACCGCCAGCCAAACAGGATTCTACGGCGGGCGATCAGGGAGGCAAAGGCAAGGGCGTCCGCCCTCCTCCCCAGGAATAGATCTGGCTGTTCTGAAACCCCGAAGACCGCCACTATCGGGCATGGCTCCACCCTCACTCCCACCACTTTGGACATAACCTCGAAGAAGGCTGTCCAGTACTCCACGAGTCTGGGGCAAGACCAGAACATGTGGGCGTGGTTGGCCGGGCCTCTTTGGCACCGTTCACATCTGTCTTCCACCTCCGGGAAGAACCTACTCATACGGGTTCTTGTTAAGTGGGCTCTATGTACCACTTTTAGTTGCGTCAGGCTGAGCCTTACGCACGTGGAGGTGGAGTTGACCCTATGCAGTGCTTCGCTCCAGAGTCCCCACCCTATCTCCATCCCCAGGTCGTCCTCCCATTTCCTTCTTGTTGCGTCCAGTACGGTGTCGTCCCTATCTACCAGTCGGTCATACATGTCACTACAGTTCCCTTTCTCTAGGATACTTGCGTCCAGTAGGTCTTCCAATAGTGTCTGTCGTGGCGGTTGTGGGTACGTCCTTGTCTCCTTTCGTAGGAAGTTTTTGAGCTGCAGGTACCGTAGCTCGTTCCCCCCAGCTAGCTGAAATTTCTCTGTCAGTTCGTCCAGTGTTGCGATCCTGTCGTCCGTGTATAGGTCCCTGACTGTCAGTGTCCCCCCGTCCTGCCTCCACCTTTTGAAGGTGGCGTCAGTCAGTGCTGGTGTGAACCTATGGTTGTTGCAGATGGGAGCCCTGTTCGACATTTTGTTCAGGCCAAGTTGCTGCCGCAGTTGGTTCCAGGATTGGAGGGTGGCTGTCACCACTGGGCTGCTGGAGTGTTTTTGGGTGGGGATGGGAGTGCTGCCGTGGCGAGGGCCCGGAGGGAGGTTCCCATGCAGGAGGCCTCCTCCGCACGCACCCACTCAGCCTCTGGCTCCTGGATCCATCCCCTTACTCGCTCGGCTGTTGCTGCCCAGTGGTAGAATTGTAGATTCGGGAGGGCTAGCCCTCCCCTGGTTTTTGTTTTTGTAAGACCTTCTTTGGGATCCTAGCATTTTTACCCCCCCATACGAACGCCATGATGAGTTTGTCCAGCGCTTTGAAAAAGGCCTTGGGGATGTAGATCGGAATGGATCTAAACAGGAAGAGGAACCTGGGCAGTACGTTCATTTTGATCGTCTGAACTCTCCCCGCGAGGGAGAGCGGGAGTGTGTTCCATCTTTGCAGGTCCTTTTTAACTCCTCCGTCAGGCTGGTGAGGTTCCATTTGTGGATCCCTTTCCAGTCATGGGCTATTTGGATCCCCAGGTAGCGGAATTTATGTCGGGCTTGATTGAACGGCAGCCCCTTTAGTGCTGCCCCCCCCCCCCCCCCCCCCCCCCCCCCCCCCCCCCCCCCCCCCCCCCCCTTGCGGGTGTACTGGGAAGATCTCACTTTTGCTCATGTTGAGTTTGTAGCCCGAGAAGGCTCCAAACTCTTTCAGGAGCGCGATGATTCCGTCCATGCTGCTTTGTGGGTCCGAGATATAGAGGAGCAGATCATCCGCATAGAGTGAGACTCTGTGCTCTCTACCTCCCCTTCGGATCCCCCTCCAATTTTTTGCTGCCCTGAGCGCGATTGCTAGCGGTTCAATTGCTAGTGCGAACAGCAGCGGGGACAGTGGGCATCCTTGTCTGGTGCCCCTGTGCAGCTGGAAGTATTGGGAGTTGGTATTGTTGGTCTGTACACTCGCCATGGGAGCGTTGTACAGGAGCTTTACCCAAGCGGTGAACCCTGTTCCAAGCCCGAACCGCTCCAGTACCTCTATGAGGTATTTCCACTCGACTCTGTCGAAGGCCTTTTCTGCGTCCAGGGAGACGATCACCTCTTGTGTTCTCTCCCCGGAGGGGGTCATTATCACGTTCAGCAGGCGCCTGATGTTCGCGGTAAGCTGTCTACCTTTGACAAAGCCCGTCTGGTCCTCTGTGACCACCTCAGGTACACAGTCTTCTAGCCTCTTGGCTAGGATTTTGGCCAGTATTTTGGCGTCTGCATTCAGCAGAGATATGGGTCTGTATGACCCACATTCCGTTGGGTCTTTGTCTTTCTTAGGTATCAGCGAGATTGAGGCCTGTGCTAACGTGGGTGGCAACGTGCCCCTAGCTAGCGAGTCTGTGAACATCTCCCGCAGGTGCGGGGCCAGCGCTGTCGCAAATTTTTTGTAGAAGTCCGCCGGGAATCCGTCCGGTCCCGGCGCCTTCCCCGCCTGCATGGAGCTGATGCTGTCCATGATCTCTCCCAGTGCTAGTGGTGCTTCCAGATCCCGTTTTCTGCCCTCTCCCACAACTGGTATGTCCAGTCCGTCAAGAAACCGGTTCATCCCAGCCTTCCCCGTTGGGGGCTCTGAGGTGTACAGCTCTTGGTAGAAGGCCTTGAAGGTTTTGTTAATCCTCTCTGGTTCTGTTTCCAACGTGCCTCTGGTATCTCTGATTTGCGCAATTTCTCTGCTGGCTGCCTGCTTTCTCAGCTGGTGGGCCAACAGGCGGCTGGCTTTGTCTCCGTGTTCGTATAGGGCCCCGCGTGCCTGGCGGAGTTGGTGTACTGCTTTCCTGGTGGAGAGCAGGTCAAAGTTCCTTTGTAATTCTTTCCTCTCCGCCAGGAGTTCTACGGTCGGGGCCTCGGAGTATTTATGGTCTACCTCCAGTATGGAGTCGACCAGCTTCTGCCTAGCCACCCTTTCCTCCCTATCTCTTTGCGCTTTGTAGGCTATGATTTCCCCTCTTAGTACGGCCTTAAGCGCTTCCCAGAACGTGGAGGGTGAGACCTCCCCGTTTTGGTTGACCTCAGTGTACTCCGCTATGGCCTGCGCTATCCTTTCGCTGAAGGCCTTGTCAGCTAGTAAGGCACCGTCCAACCTCCATTTGGGGCGCTGGGCCCTTCCCGTCTCTAGCCGCACATCCATGTAGTGTGGAGCGTGGTCTGATATCACAATTGCGGAGTATTCCACCTTGTCTATCTCTGGAAGCACCGTTTTCCCCACCACAAAGAAGTCAATTCTGGTGTACACGTTGTGTACTGGGGAGAAGAAAGAGAATTCTTTCTCCCCCGGGTGGGCGAATCTCCAGGGGTCTACTGCTCCCATCTGCTCCATATAGTGACTGAGTTCCCTTGCCATGTTTGAGGTTTTCCCCGTTCTGGGGTTTGATCTGTCCGTCGTTGGGTCCTGTACACAGTTGAAGTCCCCCCCATGATTAGTCGGTGCGTCGCTATGTCCGGGATTTCTGCCATGGTCTTTTGGATGAAGCTCGTGTCGTCCCAGTTGGGCGCATACACGTTAACTAGGACTACCGGCGCCCCATCCAGGGCCCCGCTGACCATGACATACCGTCCCCCTGGGTCCGTAACCGTCTTTGTCGCCCTAAACATTGTCCTCTTGCCAATCAGGATCGCCACCCCCCTGGCCCTTGCCCCATAACAGGAATGATAGGTTTGTCCCACCCAGCCCTTTCTTACCCGCAGTTGGTCCTGCTCCCTCAAGTGCGTCTCTTGGAGGAAGACTATGTCGGCCCTCATGTTTCTAAGGTGGGTGAGGACTCTAGATCTCTTCACTGGGCCATTAAGTCCCCTTACGTTCCAGGTGACTATTCTGGTGGGGGGCTTCTGCCCCCTTGCTCCTGTGGGGTTAACCATATTTGTCCGGTGGACGCGCCCCTGCCCTCTGCGGTTTCCCTTTGTTAGGGGGCCGTCCAGGATGTCCACTATCACTGCTCTCCCCATGCAGTCGGGTCCCTGCGCTCCGGGGTTCCCCCTTGTCCCGGGGACACCCGCCATGGCCGTCCACTGTGTGTCCGCCACGCGGGTAGTCCCCTGCACTCCGGGGGGCCCCTTCACCCACAGACCGTACTGGGTGGGTGCTTGCAGCAGTTCCCTGTTTCGAGCCCTTGTCTGTGGCACTTTGTGGCCCTATTCCCTTTCTGGCCTCTTTTGTCCCTTCGTCCCTGCATTTCCCCTCCCTGGTCTCTCGCCCCCCGAGTGCCCCCCCCCCCCGCTCTATCCCTTTCGGGGATACCCCTGTGTACCCCTCCATTGCCCCTCTCTCCCCCATTCCTGTCCCCATTTGCTCTCCCACCTTTGATGGGTGATCCCCCCCCTCCCCTGCCTGGCGCCTTCCCCCCTGTTGGGGGTGCGCTGCGGCCCTGCTCTGTTGCGCGCCCCCTTCGCTAGCTTTCCTGCTAGCACGGTGGCTCCCCGCTCGGAGGTTGCTGTCCCGCTTCCCCTCTCCCCTCTCCAGTATCCCTGCGATGTTTGAGGGACGTCCCCCCCCCCCCCCCGGCTGAGGGGCTGGTTGCTAGGCGACAGGGGTTATCCGCTGAGGTCTTGGCTGATGACGCCTATACGGAGGCCTCAGACCAATGCGGAAACCCGATACAACGAGGCCCATGCAGCAACCAGGGGTGTGGTGGAGCGCTGCCGTGGCCTTCTGAAGATGAGATTCAGGTGCCTGGACCGCTCCGGAGGGGCCCTGCAGTACCAACCCGACAGGGTTGCTCGCATTGTTGTGGTCTGCTGTGCGCTGCACAACATCGCGATGCAGAGGGGAGATGACCTGCTGCAGGAGGCGGAGGGAGAAGCCAGTGGCAGTGGTGCCAGCACAGAGGAGGAGGAGGAGGAGGAGGAGAGGGAGGAGGAGGAGGAGGAGGCTGGCGGAGTGGCGGGCGCAGCACGCAGACACGACCCAGGTGCTGGTGATGTCCAGGAGGCGGCACGGCGAGGACGGCGGGCACACGACGCCTTGGTGGCAGCACGGTTCACGCGTCGTATGCGACGTCCCCGCTGAACACCAAACCACCACCTGCATCGCTAGTCATGCAGAGGGTCAACACACAACTTCCACCCCCCCCCCCCCCCCCCCCCCCCCCCCCAACCCCCTCTCAGTGTACACTGCTCCACTTAGACATCACCCTTACCACTGGGTCCAGACGGTATGGCACAACATTGATGGCTGTGTCAGCGGGTGTGATCAGTGCCATGTGGAATGATGACAGCCCGCTCTGCGATGAGCTGTGAGCTCAGAATCGTTAGAGAGAGTCTGACCCATGGCAATAGCTGAACCATCCACCTTGGTGGCCGCTGAGTTCGTCACGGACACTCCATCACGTGCCCGCGTGGGCTAGCTGTGGGAGGGGGTGGGGGGGGGGGGAAGGGACTGCACACCTGGCACCGAAGGTTCACCGCTCGCCAACCCCAGCGACACTCGGTCACCATCACGATTCCTGTGGCTGTGGAACAATCACACGGTATTACAAGTAAGGTGGAACAGTGAGTTTAATGTGAACAATAATTTACAGGTGCCCTACCCCTACAACTAAACTGTGCCCTTCACCCGTGCCAACTTACTCAGTGTCTCTCTTTGTTGCCTTACGGGCCCTACCACTACATCTAAGTGATTCCCCAGATGATACAGCAGGAGTGGAGGAGGATTGCTGCGAATCGCCCCCTTCGACTTGTTTCTCCTTCAGCAAGCGTTTCCTGGGGCGACCCGGCTTTGATGGGCCAGGCTGCTCTGCGGGCGTCTCGGGTGACATTGTGCCACCCTGCTCTGCCTGCTGCCCACCCGATGCACCAGGGATGGGACGGGGGGAGGCCGAGAATTCCGGGACATCCCGTGATGGAGTTAATGGGACGGGCCCCGAAACCTCCTCCTCCCTCGGGGAGCCCGGTGGCCCCCGGGCCTCACTTTGGGACAGAGGTGCGAGCGGGGAGGTGCCCCGTCGCGCCACCGACACCTGGCGCTGCCAGTCCTGGAGGCCTGCAACGGTATCCACCAGGATCCGAAGGTTTGCAGAGACGGAGTCCAGGGAGTTAGACATTCCCGCCAGGGACTGTGCGATCTCAACCTGTGAGTGCACAACACCATCCAGCACGTATGTCAGGCGGTTGATGCTCTCCGCGACTGACTGCTGGGACTGTGCCATCGACTGCTGGGACTGTGCCATCGAGTGCTGTGACTGTGCCATGGCGTTCTGCGACTGGGCCATGACCTGCTGAGACTCGGCCAAGGCCCGCAGCGCGCCGGCAATGTCGTGTTGGCTCTGGCGCATTGCTGCCTGTGAGAGGGCAACCCTGTCCAGGGCCGAGAATGACGCGTGCACATTAAGCCCAACACCTTGCATAACCTGACCCATTGCCTCCACCGCGGATGCCACCCGTGCGGTGTCAGCCTGGGTTGCTGCCATGAGCGGCACCACTCCCTGCTCGTGGACGCGGTTCGACTCCTCTAATAGCGTCTTCAGAGTCTGGAAGACAGCCCACATCCCGTCATTGTTTCCCTGGGTTTCTTGATGCATCGGCTGTGCGGGTGGGTTGAGAAAGTCCAGGAACTCGGAAAACGTCTGGGAGCCAGCTGCATGCTGGGCCTGGCCTGGCCTCCGCCAGTCCGGGCCCTCGGCTGCTCCGACCTCCACCTGCTGTACCTGCTCAGCTGTGATGTGCAACCCAGACTGTGACCCAGGAGCCTCATCACTAAATAGGCCAACCGGGGTGAGTGTCTCTGGGATGGTGGATGATGTGGGAGATAGCTGTGCCGCAAGCTCGAGGTCGTCTTGGGTTGACGCAGGGCATTCGCGGGCCATTTCTCTCTCTTGCTCTGTCGCCGCCCTCTGGGCGTCCTGCTCCACAGATTCGGTTGGGGAGGATGGGACTCCCCGCTGATCGGGCACCCTCTGTTGTGCGGCCCTGGGTGAGGTGGGGGCAGATGCCTGTGTCCGCCTGGAGGCAGACGGCCCTGGTCGTTCGGCATCACGTCTTAGGGAAGAGAATGAAACGGGTTATTTAGATAGGCTCGGCCGGGCGCTGGACGGTCCCAGTGGGCAGGGTGTGTGAAGGGACAGAGGATGGGGGAGGTGTCCCAGTGGGCAGGGTGTGAAGGGACAGAGGATGGGGGAGGTGTCCCAGTGGGCAGAGTGTGAAGGGACAGATGATGGGGGAGGTATCCCAGTGGGCAGGGTGTGTGAAGGGACAGAGGATGGGGGAGGTGTCCAAGTGAGCAGAGTGTGAAGGGACAGAGGATGGGGAGGTGTCCCAGTGAGCAGAGTGTGAAGGGACAGAGGATGGGGGAGGTGTCCCAGTGAGCAGAGTGTGAAGGGACAGAGGATGGGGAGGTGTCCCAGTGAGCAGAGTGTGAAGGGACAGAGGATGGGGGAGGTGTCTAAGTGGGCAGGTTGTGTGAATGGACAGAGGATGGGGGAGGTGTTCAAGTGGGCAGAGTGTGAAGGGACAGAGGATGTGGGATGGGGGGGGGTGTTTGTCATGCAGGGTTGTCTCACTTGTTGCAGCTCCGCCAACCTCACATTGCGCAATCTCCCGGGTGGCAGATCCCCCAACAAGGTCCAGTGCCCTCTGCTCAAACGTGGTGAGGGGGTGCAGGATGGGCGAACCCCCTCCAGTCTTGTTCCGCTCACAAGTGTTGTGAGCAGTCTTGTCCTGTTGGGGGAGGGGGCATAGGTAAATCATTACAATACGGCAGGTATCAGCAGTCCATTCAGATACTGGCACAGTTTGGGGGTCAAGTTGTAATAAGACCATTGCATCTCTCCATGGGGGCCAGAGCGCTGGGTCTGTGACTACTTTGTGAACCACCCTCAACTCACTCTGCCCCAATCCCCCTCCACCCCCCCCCGTGCCGGGGGTGCGGGGGGGAGGTGGGTGATTAAGTAAAGGGGGGAGGGATGGTTGTGACCCGGGGGCACCCTCTTGGCACTAACCCTGGCAGCCCTGGTGAGGTCGTGCATCTTCTTCCGACATTGCTCTGCAGAGCGAGGGGTCTGCCCCACAGCACTGACGGCAGCAGCCACCTCACGCCAGGCCTGGCGCACCGTGCTGGCAGGGTGGCGATGCCCTCTACGCGGGCAGATGATGCCCCTCCTCTGCTCGATTGATTCGAGCAGCGTCTCCACGTCAGCCTCAACGAATCGCGGGGCTGCTCTCCTGAGCTCCGACATCCTGGCCTAGTTCCTGTGCTCGCCCACGCCTCTTTACGGCGTCGGGCGGCGTCACGTGGGCGTGTTTGTATCGTTGCCGCGTTCCGGCATCATCGCGCACGTGATTGACGCGGCCCCGTTCCTAGCCCATTTCCTAGACGTGAATATGTCGGGAAATGGGCCGTGTCGGGCCGTCGCAAAAGTCGGCCGTTTTCACGGCTGACTTCGCGATTTTCCGCGAGTGCGGAGAATCGCGCCCAATATTTCAGTTACTACAGCAGTATGATTAACTAGGAGAGCCATTAGGCAGCTGGCGGTGGAAGTATTAATCAAACACTGTCATGAGTTCTTTAGCAGTCTACACAAAATGACTTTACTTATCATTTCTTCGGAGGCTAAAGTGACACAATCGTCGGGAATATTCCTTTCAGTGAATACTTGCTGCAAACATTTTCTTATGTATTTTCGTTGTGGAAGATATTAAAACTTGAAATACATCCTTGCTGTGGCTCAGTTCGTAAATGCAGTGGCACTAAACAAAATAAATGATGGGTGTCCCAGGATTGATCTTTGGTCTAATATGAATTGACCAGTGATGAGAGGTATAGTATATGTCTCAAAGGGCCCAGGAACCCATAGGCTTGACATCCCAGATCTCCAACTCTGCCTTCCCCAAAGTTCATGGGGCTAAGGGGAGATCAGTTCATTTAACTAAAGTGGGCAAGTGCCCTCATCACTTGGGGTATACTTTGGGGATTGAGGTTCTTTTATTCCTTGGTGGGCCAGGTTGCATCCCACATCATACCTGGCCACACATTATTGGGCTTATTTGGAACAACCTCGGAAGCGCCTTGGAAAAGCAAATTTGAGTGCTGGCTTAATTAGTGACTCCTTTGGAGTTATTGGGGTGGGTGTGTGTGTGCGTGTGTTGAGACAACCACTGACTATAAGCTCCATGGTATCTCAGTTAATGATGGAAACCCATGAGCAGCACGGTGGAGCAGTGGTTAGCACTGCTGCCTCATGGTGATGAGGACACTGATTTGATCCCGGCCCTGGGTCACCGTCCGTGTGGAGTTTGCACATTCTCCCCGTGCCTGCGTGCGTCTCATCCTCATAACCCAAAAGATGTGCAGGGTAGGTGGATTGGCGATGCTAAATTGCCCCTTAGTTGGAAAATAATAGTTAGGTACTCTAAATCTATTTTTTTTAAAAGATGGACAACCACGCCACTTGTTCTGCAGCACTTGCTGCTTGCAGTATAACTATTCGTACTGAATGAAGCAAGACTCGGCTTCAGAGTTCTCTTTTACACAGTACCCTGCTGTCAGTACTCGCTGTCCAGGGCTCTACATGAAGAGTGGTCTCCTGTACAAAATAGCAAAGGGCATCAATGGAACCATTCCCAGCATCAAGATAAAGAATGAGGCAACAACATTGGAGAGCAAAAGTTCTGGGAAACAACATAACAACAACTTGTATTTGTACAGTTCCTTTAACATAATCAAATGCCCCAAGGTACTTCACTGGAGCATTATAAAGCAAAATTCGACAGCAAGCCATATAGGAGTAACACCTGACTATCTCTAGAATGGAGCTAGCCACAACGGGAGTGTCCATCATGTGATTTTACAGCAACCAGCACACACCCTTAAAAGTCACTCCCAAAAATCAGACATTCCAGGAATGGGGTTGGGAATCCCAGAATTAGGACCTGCCCGTCATTTTTAAAGGGCTCACGAATCATCCTGATTGGGTGGAAATTCAGTCTAATATCTCTGTGAGTAAGCAGGGCGATTTCCCAATTGTCATGAATAAGTTTTGGATTGTTGGGACATATTTTCTAATCAAAATAGCAACAAGTGAGATGACATCTAATTACTAAAGGCTGTCTTAATGCATGTGAAAAAAGGCGTATTTGTCTTTTGTAATAATAATAATAATCTTTATTATTGGCACAAGTAGGCTTGCATTAACACTGCAATGACGTTACTGTGAAAAGCCCCTAGTCGTATAGGCAAAGAAACCTGTACAATGAGAGAGTGCATCTTTTCGCAGTCCATCAATTTCCTGTGATTATGGTGCAGGATTATCTCTGTCGTTCAGTGGTGGGCAGGTGCTGGGCCGGGTGGCATGGGGTGGGGTGCAAGAAAATAGAAGGGACCTTGGTTGGTACAGTTTCCCAATGCAGTCCCACGGCCGGGTAACCTTTTCAGTGTTGGCACAGGATATGGGGTGGATGCTTTCCAAACAAAGTTGGCCAGCACAACCCAAAGATGTGCAAGGTAGGTAGATTGGTCACGCTAAATTGCCTCTTAATTGGGAAAAAAATAATTGAGTATTCGAGATTTTTTTTTTAATGTTTTCAATTGATTCAAAAACTCTACTGGGGTCGTCTAGATTGGGTGGAGGATGTTGGGGGGGGCGGGGGGGGGGTGCATTGAAGCTGGAGCCTCCATGCCCCAAAGAGGAAGCCACATGCAGGAAAGACTCCTCTTATTTTTATTATTTTACTTACCTCTGAACTCTCTTTATCCTTGAGTTGACTCAGCATCTCGCACCCTTCCCAGTGGGGCTGCCAGGGCTCTGGAGCTGCAGGACCTCTGATTGGGACCCCATTAATTGGATAGACGCCGCCTCTGGCCAATTAGGAGGCAGTGTCTGCCAAAATGGCTGAAGCGCACCCTTTGCCGACTAATGTGGGCCGGGAACCCCCAGTTCATTCCAATGTTGGGGTCCTGAAGCCCACGAGGAAATCCTGCCCACACATTCTCATTAAAGAACTGAATAACGAACGGTGAATTTTATAGTCACAAGAGAATTCAGGTACCAGAGTATAACAAAAACGATTTATTGTTGAAGCGGACTATTTATAGGCCACAATCCAGGTGCCAACCAGGGCCTAACTGCCCAGGCTCCTTTCTGGGCCAGCTTTGATACCCATATTCAATTACTTCGCTGATGGGGTCCTGCCCCTCAGCGGAGGGACTCGGATTCCACAAGGCTTACGGAGAGAACTGTGAAATTTCTCCCGAACCAAGCAATCTAATCATGAAAAGAACATGCAAAAATGACTCAAACTTTACAATCTTAGCCACTTAACCTGTCATACTTCCATGTTCTACAGCAGCACCATAGTATCGGTAAGAATTGTTGACCATCTACAGGCAGTTTTTCATTGAAAGAATGCTGTCCATGTCAGGCATGCAGTATTCACTGACAATGTTGTTCCCTAGTAGAAAGAAGGGAACTTCCATTGTCCCGCCATTGTGGCCATGCAGAGGTTTGTGAGCTTCCGTCAGGTTTTTATTTGGAGCTAAGCACGTGGCGCTGAATTTTCTTCTATTTCCTTCCATCAATCATATCGATTTCTGGCCTCCAGCAAACCTTGATGTTGAGTAGCAACAGCAGGAAAGATAAACAAGAATGACATGCAGAATATATGGGTCTACGTTTGAACACATTGTCCCCACTTTACCAAAAAGTGCTTTACGTCTATCCAGTTAAGTTGAACTAATTGTTCACATAACTGCTTTTTAACACCATTAATCAGAACAGCATTAAGACTTGTTTTCTGCTCTGGGATAAATTTAAGGCTGACCTTGGAGACTCCAAAAAGTCATGGAAAGGTGATTGTGATTTTCTCAGTATGTGCCATCTCTATAGTCTGGTATCAGCCTGCCCTTGACAGGGATTAGGCAAAGAAACATGGACACCTGCAGACTTGAAACTTTGACCGCTGGCATTGATGACTTTTGGCATGAGGTCAGAAGGTGCCGGAGCACCCAGATCATCAGTAGTTGGGAGGTAGAAATAAAATTGTTGTAGGTCCAACAAAAATGTAAGTCTTTTTTGAACCAACTTGTGTTGACCTTGGCAACCCTACAGACCAGTTTGCCTGTGATGGACCCCCATTCCTACTGCCAGATGTAATGATGTACTTTCTGAGACTTCATCGGTGAACAACAAGGGATTTACTAACAAGTCATGAGGAGCATCAGCATGAATGCAGCTAATACCTATGCCTAGGAGGTCTCCTCCCCCTGGGTCCCTGATTCCCCACCCTGAATCCCGATTGTTCACCCAGGCCAGGTAACCCTTACTCTGCTGTGTAGGCCTTAAAGGGACAATGACCATGTGCTCCCTTCGCCTGGGGCACACCATGGTCAACAAACAGTAAAGAGAGACCGGAAGCCAGGAATGATCAATCCCACCATATTACAGTGTTCATGCTGGGTCTGGATCCACTATTGAAAAATGATATGACTTTAGAGTAACATTGTGGTAGTCTGTTCTCCAACCTTGTTTCCTCTTTTCTATGCCTGGAAACTGAGTGCTTTCCAGGGACAATGAAAAAAGAGAATCTCCCTTCAACTTTCTAGTCTCACTGATCAGTTGCAGATTCCTACTTATATCCTCTAAAGCACCAGCTAACGGTTCAGCGTCTGCATACATTTGTTTGGGATATTTTTTTAAAATCGTTTTCTGACATTGGGCTGTCGGTGAGGGGCAGGAATTTCACCCACCAGGATTGCATAATGTGAATTTGGACGCACTCACCACATACTTTTCCAGTTATTATTGAAATGTTTGGAAAGTCAGTGGCAGATCACAACCTTTTGTTTTTGGTGTAAGTTATTTTGTATGTTCTTCCCAACATTTCTTTCCGAGTCTCTCCTCAGGATGTAGGGCAGCACGGTAGCATTGTGGATAGCATAATTGCTTCACAGCTCCAGGGTCCCAGGTTCGATTCCGCCTTGGGTCACTGTCTGTGCGGGAGTCTGCACATTCTCCCCGTGTGTCCGTGGGTTTCCTCCGGGAGCTCCGGTTTCCTCCCACAGTCCAAAGATGTGCAGGTTAGGTGGATTGGCCATGATAAATTGCCCTTAGTGTCCAAAATTGCCGTCAGTGTTGGGTGGGGTTACTGTGTTGACCTCGGGTAGGGTGCTCTTTCCAAGAGCCAGTGCAGACTCGATGGGCCGAGTGGCCTCCTTCTGCACTGTAAATTCTATGATCCATGATGTAACTATTCCCATATCACTGCTCGTGCTCTTCGATTAATGACCGCTTGGATTTCCAAGAGAATGTCTGGAAGTGATTGTCCCTGCAGTCTTTGCACCTGTGTCCTTTCAATGACAGCGCTGAGATCGGTTGCAACTACTTGGCCTGCATGGTGTAGCACTGCACACAATAGTGTGAAGGCCCCTAATCAATGCTATCATCACTCACTGTGAGGGAGCACCTTTGTGGTGACCCACTGTTTTCCTTCATAATAAAACGTGCCAAGAGTAAGAAAGGAACCTATTCTGTCCCATAAAGTAAATATATTTAGTGCTGTTGCAAGCTTCTTAGAATCTGCTAATTTGTTCTACTGGTATATATTGTTATTGGGTAGTGCAGCAGCTGTCATATAACAATGTCAGATCACTTTCTGCACATTGTTTATAATGTGAATCATCTGTCGTGCTAATTATGATGGCTCTTCAACTAATTTCATTGCTGGGAGTTATGGAAAATCTGATTAACAGTGATACAAAAAGCATAGGGCGCAATAATCTGGCCAAGCAGCTGCCATGGCACAGTGTAGCCGGTGAAAGCCGGGAGACCCCGCTCCTGGGATCTACCTGACTAGCAACACCTCGCGAGATTCAACGCAATCTCTCGCAAGACGTTGCAAGGGAACCGGGGACCAGACGGAACGGCACTCGTGGGGGTCTCCAAGGGGAATGGAGGTCCCCAGCTGCATTCCCTTTGGGTAGGGTGGTGCCCTGGCACTACTGGTGCCAGCTAAATACCCTGGCATTGCCACCTGGATGCCAGCCTGGCACAGCTGAGGTGCCCAGGTGGCACTGCCATCGGCAGGAGCACTGCCAGGTGCCAAGTTGGAATTCTTTGCGCGCACGCGCAATTGGGTTGCCCAGTGTATATGTTGGGGTGTGCGGGGGGGGCGGGGGACCCTCCCATGTTGCTGTTGGGCTGGGGAGAGGTCGAGGATTTTTTTTGTGGGTCTCGCCGATCGCAATGCCATTTAAAAATGCCGTCCTGATCTCTTGCTACAATGGGGGTTTCTGCCGAGCGGAGCTCCGCATTGTAAAAAACGGGGCCGTGTGCGGCCTTCGCCGTATGTTCCCCATTCAGGCTCCATATTCGAAGCATAAATCCATGTTGACCCTGCCCAATCAGATCATTATTTTTGTAGTGTCTAGTTATCCCATCTTTTATTATAAATTTTAATATTTTCCCTACTCCGGCTAACAGATCTGTAGCTTACCCATTTTTTCTCTCCCTTCTTTCTTAAATAGTGGGGTGACATTTGCTACCTTCCGATCTGCAGGCACCATTGCAGAATCTATAGAATTTTGAACGATGATCACCAATGCATCAACTATCTCGACACCCAACTCCATAGATCCCCCTTCACCATTATATTCAGCTGAGAGACCCCATCACAGCGTCCCCTTGGCCAACATTGAACAATAAAAGTCACCCACAAAATCTTAGTTTAGCATTAATATCTTTATTCAACAACACATCCAATTACTAAAACATAAATTAACTTAGCCCCTGTCATCTGGGTACCTTTACTTATCCTGGTCTTTCTAGACAGTGTTACACAGTGGCTGCAGCAAGGTGGAAGAAGGCTATAGATTTTCACTGGGAAGACTCCACATGACCCCGCAGGACATGGTCTCTAGCAGCTCTGGTCGTTGAGGGTCCAATTTTAGACTTCACTACCTTGGATGGACTGCAGCAGTGTGTGCTGGCTGGCTGATATGTCACAGTAAGGCATTCATGGAATTGCAGTGTGAGCGGATGAATGCTGTCATCCTGAGAGAAGAGAGGAGGTTCATGCTCCATGGAGCTCCTGCTATTCCCAAGCCACAACATTTCAGCAGTTCTACTGATCTGCTGGAGGACAGATTGCTGGACTGCTGTGAGACTGTGCAAGCCCCTTTGAGCACTGAAATCTACAGTGACAATCAGAGCAGTCTGAGCCCACATGGCAGCAAACATGCAACTCATGACCTCTGAGCTTCCATTCCAAATTGGGACATTGAGTGGCTTCCAGCCGTGCTGCAGTGGAAACGGAGGTAGCAACAACCAGAGGTTGCATCATGACTGGGTGGGTTTGACCACCATGTCCACAGTGGAAAGGATGGTCTCCAAAATCTGCACAGTCCCCTCTGCCACATTGAAACTGCCTCCTTCAATATCCTTAACAGTTACAGTCTGGCAGGCCTGACAATACTCCAGCATCTTGGTGACATGCTTATCCACATTCTCCTGTAGGCCGCCTCAATAAAGTCGTCACATAGCAAAGGTCACACCCTTAAGAAGGTGGCATGCGCACTGCCCTTTTCTCCTGAATTGGTTCAGTGACCCACTAAAGTACAGACAGTGCTAGTATCTGAGCTGGTCGCTGTGAGGGTCAGATCAGTGACATTGTATTCTCCTCATTGGTGTGGGGTGCCCTCACTCTTCCTCCTTAGGCTGCGGTGACTGGGAAGATAGCAGTTCTTGTGCATCTGAAAGCATAAAATCAGAAGAGGAGGATTGAGGGTGTAAAGCAAGAGGTCCATGCTCACACCATCAGCAGCTTGCACATCATGCCAGATAACAGGATGAGGTTGAACTGGGAGCTGAGAAGGGGCATGAGACAGTAACATATTATCCTGAATGACCTTGGGAACACCAGTTGCTACGGGCTCTGTTGGCCCATTATTTGTAGCATTAACTCTTTCATCAGGTCACTGGATGAATGCGTACCTGGCTCTCCCAGGTTCTCTGCTGCTCCCTTCTATTAGAACCATAGAAATCTTACAGCATAGAAGGGGGGCATTTGGCCCATCTTCTCCATGCCGACCCAAAGATTCCCTTTCTAATCCCATAATGCCGACCCAAAGGTTCCCTTTCTTACCCCATCTTCCTGCACACAGCCCACAACCCTGCAGCTTACGGCACTTAAGGTGCAGATCCAGATACGTTTTAAGAGTTTGGGGTTTCTGCCTCCACCACCAACTCAGGCAGCGAACTCCAGACACTCATTACCCTCTGCATAAAAAGGGGCCCCTCTAATCCTTCTGCCACTTAGCTTCAATCTATGACCCCTCCTTTTTTTGAACTCTCTACCATGGGAAATAGGTTCCTCCTGTCTAATCCATCTCTACCCCTCCCAATTTTGTATACTTCAGTCATGTCATCCCTCAGCCTTCTCTATTCCGAGGAAAGCCCCAACCTCTCAACCTCTCTCCGTAGCTACAATTCTCCAGCCCTGGCAACATTCCAGTAACTCTTCTCTGTGTTCTCTCCAGAGCAATTACACCCTTTCTGTAATGTGTTGACCAGAACTGCACATAATGCACCAGCTATGGCCTCACTAGTATCTGAAACAGTTCCATCGTTATATCCCTACTTTTGTATTCTGTACCTCTGCCAATGAAGGTGAGCACTCCATATTCTTTCTTTACAACCTTATATACCTGTACTGCAACCTTTTGAGACCTGCTCACTTGCATGCCAGGATCTTTCATTTTATCCACCCCTTTCAGTATATTCCTGTTTATTGTGCATACTCTTTTACTGTTTGACATCCCTAAATGCATTACCTCACAATTATCAGAGTTGAATTTCAACTGCTACTTTCCTGCCCACTCCACCAACTCATTCACATCATTTTGGAGTTTACATCTATCCTTTTGTGTTGTTTGCAAATTGTCCAATCATGCCCCAAGTCCAAATCATTAATATGTAAAACAAACATCAGGGGTCCCAACACCGAGCCGTGCGGAACACCATTTAAAACTGCTTTCCATTCGCAAGGGCAGCCACCGACCATTGCCCTCAGTTTCCTGTTACTCAGCCAACTTTGGATCCAATTCGCCGCATTACCATGTATCTTATGGGCTTTTACTTTTTTGACCAGTCCGCCTTTGGTGGGTCCGTGTTAAATGCCTCACTAAAACCCTTGTAGACAACATCCACTGCACTACACTCCTCAATCCAGTTGTCATTTACTCAAAGAATTGCGAGCTAGTCGCGATTGTTGTAAAGACGCATCTGATTCACTAATTCCCTTTGGGGAACAAAATCTGCCAGCCTTACCCGATCTGGCCTACGTGTGACTCCAGATCACAGCAGTGTGGTCAACTCGTAACTGCCCTCTGTAATGCCACTCAGTACAACAAATGCTGGCTTTACCAGGAATGCCCACATCCCATCAAAGAAAAGAAACATGTTACTGTACACGGAGCCAGCAGGCAGTGTGGGTCGCGTAGGGATAAACATTAAAATTATGTAAATGAAGTCCGCTGCAGGCTCTCTGCCTCAATGGGAACCAGCATTGGAAAAGGTTGTGAATTACAACCCCCTGCACCCCAAACAGCATGTGTAAAACAAACGTTCCCCAAAATAATTTGCATGCTAACTCATCTTGTAATACAAATAAGTTTGTTTAGCTTACAGTATTTAAAGGCAGATACCAAGCTAAGTTTCAAACATTTAAATAATAATCTGGAAGGTGAAAAGAATAAACAAATAAGTGCTGGTACATTTTAGTTAATGAAAGAAAGTGATAAGAGAAAAAGAGATTGGCTTTTCTTATCCAAAGCATCTGCAGTATTTTCATCCCCCGTTCCCTAATATAATATTGGAGGTTTTGCAGCTGTACGACATAAATAGTTCTGAGATGTGCTTTCATTCAGTCGTTGACGGACAACCACATAGCGTGTTGAAGCGAGTAACAGGTGGGTTAAACGCTTCCTGTAGATGAGCAGCGGAGATAATGCAGTGCAGGCTGAATGTCCCATGTAATGTTGCTGAATTTTCCCACTTTAATTTTGCCCACTACGACATCCAAAGCTCCATGGCCCCCATACCAAGCTGCACCAACCCATCATCCCTGAACTTGGAACTGGATATGAGAAGCTGCATATTAGCTAATCCAATAACTCCCATTTTGTGTCATAGCCTGAGACAGATTTCTGCCCTAAGTGCCTTTGAACTGAATAGAAAAAATGATGTTCCCAAGTTGCCAGCAGAAAGAAAATACAGAATGAAACTAGCAGGTCAATCAAAGAGATTTGCGAAAGTTTGCTTGTGTCATATCTTCACACACTTGCGTTTCTCTTGGGGAATAGAGGGGTAGTGTTGGAAGGGTTAGCAGGCTGATTATCAGCCTTTCGAACTGCATCTAGAATGCTCCTTCCATGGCCAACAATTCCAAAATACTAGGGGACGTTACACCTACTCTATTGTCTCCTCCCTCCTCACCATCCAAGACTCCAAACACTCCTTTCAGTTGAAGTTGTGATCCACGTGTACTTCTTTCAATCTATAATTGCTGTGTTTGCTACTCAAAATGTAGTCTTCTTCACATTAAGGAGACCAAAGGCATATTGGGTGAGCAGTTTGTAGAACCCTTTCGTTCAGTCAACAAATGTGACCCTGAGCTTCCCAGTGGCTTGTCATTGTAACTCTCCACCTTGCTCTCACATTGACAGCTTTGTCCTTGGCTGCCTGATCACTGTAGTGAAGCTCTGTGTAAGCTTGAGTACAACACCTCGGCCGGGATTCTCCCCTACCCGGCGGGGCGGGGGGTCCCGGCGTGTTGGAGTGGCGTGAACCACTCCGGCGTCAGGCCGTCCCAAAGGTACGGAATTCTCCGCACCTTTAGGGGCCAAGCCCTCACATTGATTCCACTCCTCCGGCTGGCGTGAACAGCCTTTGGTGCCATGCCAGCCGGGGCCGAAAGGACTTCGCCGGCCGGCCTAAGTCCGCGCATGCGCTGGAGCGTCAGCGGCTGCTGACGTCATCCCAGCGCATGCGCAGGGGAGGGGGTCTCTTCCGCCTCCGCCATGGTGAAGACCATGGCGGAGGCGGAAGAAAAAGAGTGCCCCCACGGCACAGGCCCGCCCGCCGATCAGTGGGCCCTGATCGCGGGCCAGGCCACTGTGGGGGCACCCCCCGGGGTCAGATCGCCACGCACCCCCCCCCCCCCCCCGGGATCAGGACCCCGGAGCCCGCCCGTGCCGCCAGTCCCGCCGGTCAGGTAGGTGGTTTAATCCACACCGGCAGGAAAGGCCTGTCAGCGGCGGGACTTCGGCCCATCGCGGGCCGGAGAATCGCCGCAGGGGGCCCGCCAACCGGCATGGCGCGATTCCCGCCCCCGACAAATCTCGGGGGGCGGAGAATTCGGGACACGGCGGGGGCGGGATTGACGCCGGCCCCGGGCGATTCTCCGACCCCCCCGGGGGGTCAGAGAATCCCGCCCCTCATCTCTCAGTTAGATACCTAACAGCCTTCAAAATCCAAGATTGAGTTCAACAGTTTCAGACCATAAATCTGTCCCCACCCCAACCCCTATGTAGTTTGCCTTTCTTTGCATGTTTCGGTTTTTCACTTATTTTGCTTTCAAACAGTACCACACCTGCTCTAGGCACATCTTTTGTTCCTTTGTTTCTTTTCTTGTCTCATCATTCCTTTGGACTCTATAAAACTCTTTGGTTATTTGATCTTTCCAGTCTTCTAACCCTGTCACAAATCTTCCTTTGATCATGCCCCATCCACCCCTTGCTGAAAACCTATTACAATTCTTACTTTTCCCAGTTCTGATGAAAGGCCATTGACTGAAATGTTGAGCGGAATATTGTGCCCTGCTCCGTGGTGAGTTTGGTGGTGGGGTATTTAATGTGACTGAAGGATAGGTCCCTGTCACCTTCCCACCTGCATCCCAATTAAGTCCGTTGTGGAAGTCCTGTGAGCAGCCTTTCCACAGCTGCTAATTGAGGCCCATAAGTGGACATTAATGCCCATGTAAATTCATCATCCTGCTACTGCTAGCATTAACCCAGTGGCAGGCAGGGAGCTCCCCATGTGAGGAGCACAACAAACGAATCCTGGCATGTTTGCTTACGGGCCTTGTTAAAAGGCACTCGTGCCTGATCGAGGGACTTCATTCGGGAAGGGGAACCCAATGAGAGCCAACAATCCGCGTTTGCTGCCAACCCCTCCCCTGTGACCCCCTTCCCGCCATGTAACCAGGGGCCTCTTTGATGTGAGGCCTTGGATGCGTGTTGTACCGGCAGCAGCCACTGCTATGCCAATGGCAGTGCTGAGTACAGAAGAAGTGCCAACTTCTGATTGGCTCTTGGTGGGTGGGATTTCTATCTCCAGGGTCATTGATCCTGGGGGAAAGCCCATTGCTGGCCTGTCAAATGACTGAGTTCCAAAAAAGAGGCAACATGTGCATCTCAGCGGTCAAGGCGCCTATCACCTCAAAAGATTCTGCCCATTAACTGTGTCTCTCACGCCACTGACCAGTTGAGTATTTCCAGCAGTTTCTTTTTTTAATCACAACCCCACAACCCCTTTACGTGGTAAAGGAATTGCAGCAAAATTGATAGCTGAAATTTGGCACCTGAGTAGCTTTAGCACAAGTGGCATAAATGCCATCGCAATAATAGTGCCCAGTTCTGGTTGCAGAGCAAAGTTTCCGGGGTCATATTGGGTAACGGTTGGTTGGGGGACTCTTCACCTACCCTTTCAATGTTACCAGGGTGAGGGGATTTCCTAGATTGGGGGCCTGGATCCCAAAGATGAGGGGCGTAACAGTTTTCTTTTCATTTTTACAGCCGCCTTTTCCCTTTTCCAGAATGGACAGGGGATCCCCTCTGTTGTCCCAGCAAGTTTCAGCCACTTCTGTATTGGAATGGGTTCTCCAAATGCTTTGCAAAGAATCAGAGACTCCATATTTATATCCTCGACTCTTGGCTCCATAAGCTTTATTGAAGATGGCAGCGAGGGCTGTGGGCAGGAAGACCAATCCTGGTAGTAAGCAGCTCACTCCCTTGCATGGAGATTCTAGGATAATATATTGAATATAGTCACAAATCCTGCAATAAAAACGTGTAGTCTCGTCTTAGGAGAGCAGTGAAAAGGGTGAATGCAACTATTTCATATGGTGGATGGTGAGTATTAGAATGGTAGGGCTGCAATTTTATTGGCTAATTTAATAAAGAATTGTAGCATTAACTGGAGAAAAGGAAAACTGACAGAGGGGTCCGAGAGGTATCATGATATATCTCCCAAATGCTGGGGCTGGCAGATGGATCACCACAGTCTTTCCCAGTCCTGTACATTCCCATGCAGAGCAACAGATCGGATGTTGGTGGGGCAACTAGCTTCCTGAGAGTGGATTGGACGCCTACCACCCAGCTGCCTCTGTATTAAAACTGGAAATGAGCAGGTTTGAGTTGCATTGGGATCAAATTGGAAATTCTTATAATTTTAACTTCTTACCTGACCCAAACCCACACATTTTTGGGGGTTAAAAACTACCCCCCAGTATATTTTATTACCCCCAGTATGCGTTCTGCTTTTTTATATGCATTATATGGGGACAGATGTAGCGACAGTAACACTTTGATGTTGTGCAGTTCCTTCAGATGTATTCTAAATCTATATTAAAGTATTGTATACTTGAGATAGAAAAGCAGAGAAGTTGAGATTAGTCCAGTTAGTTCCATTGTGATATAACAGCCACGTAAAGATAAACTGGGAATGTGTTCTCTCAATCTTTGTCAGGTATTGGTTTGAATCCTGGTTTCGAGCAGATTTATTATAAATCAGGGGCGAAATTCTCTGCAGACCGTCGTAACGCCGGTTTCCGGCGAGCAAAATTGGAGTAGATGACTCCGGCGTGGGGGCCTTCTTTTAGGCGGCGATTCTCCGTTCCCGGAGGGGCCAGCAGCTGACTGACGCGATACGCGTCAGTTTCACCAGCTGCGGAAGTGGTGAGACCCGGCGTTTTTTGGAGGAGGAGGAGGAGAGAGACTGACCCGGCGTTTAGGGGGGGGGGGGAGGAGAGAGACAGACCCGGCATTTGGGGGGGGGGAGGAGAGAGACAGACCCGGCATTGGGGGGGGGGGGTTGCGGCATCGGGGGGGGGGGGGGTTGCGGCACCGGGGGGGGGGGTTGCGGCATCGGGGGGGGGGGGGTTGCGGCATCGGGGGGGGGTTGCGGCATCGGGGGGGGGTTGCAGCATCGGGGGGGGTTTGGGGGCAGCGGCGTGCAGAGAGGGGGGGCGACGGATGCCCGGGGCCAACGCACCGTCGCCCCCCCCTCTGTACGCCGCTGCCCCCTACCCCAACCACCCCCCTCACCACCCCTACCTCCCTCCCCACCACCCTACCCCCCTCCCCACGACCCCAACCCCCTCCCCACCACCCCTACCCCCCTCCCCACCACCCCTACCCCCCTCCCCACCACCCCTACCCCCCCCCCCCACCACCCCTACCCCCTCCCCACCACCCCTACCCCCCTCCAACGCCGCCCCCCCATCTCCCGCAACGCCGCAACCCCCCCCTCAACGCCGGGTCCCCCCCCCCACCCCGCGTGGGGTCGGAGAATTTCGCCCCAGGGGCGGGGTGCTCTGCCCCGCTGCACTGGATTTCTCCCTCACCACACTGGCGGGATGCTCCGTTACGCCGGCCGGCCAATGGGTTTCCCTTGTGGGGCAGCCCCACGCCATCGGGAAACCCCTGGGCTGCCGACAAAACGGAGCATTTCGCCGGTGGAGAATCCCTCCCCTGGTTTCTCCAACAGCTTTTATTAAAGTTTTAAAAACTTGAATGAGTTAACATTTGAAGCTACAGGGACATTCAACCTTTTTACAAATATGGTAAATAAAAGCACAAAGGTGGAAAGATTTGGTGAAAGAATTCAGCCTAAATGATTTGTCCAGTTTTGTTTAGTCACGAAAAGCTCTCTATTCCATAAAGATAACTATTGGAAATCTTTGGAAATCCATCTAAGATACTGAGCTTCTATTTGGAATTCACAAAACTTTGAAAATCTATACAAGTGTGTTTCCAAATTAGTTTGATTTGTAGGTTGGGGTTCTCTGCCTTCCCTCGCGGATGGGGTTCTCCAACCTCCCTCGGAGATGGGATTCTCTGACCCTCGCGGATGGGGTTCTCCAACCTCCCTCGCGGATGGGTTTCTCCGACCTCCCTCGTGGATGGGATTCTCCGACCTCCCTCGCGGATGGAGTTCTCCAACCTCCCTCGTGGATGGGTTTCTCCGACCTCCCTCGTGGATGGGATTCTCCGACCTCCCTCGCGGATGGGTTTCTCCGACCTCCCTCGTGGATGGGATTCTCCGACCTCCCTCGGAGATGGGATTCTCCGACCTCCCTCGGAGATGGGTTTCTCCGACCTCCCTCGTGGATGGGATTCTCCGACCTCCCTCGCGGATGGAGTTCTCCAACCTCCCTCGCGGATGGGTTTCTCCGACCTCCCTCGTGGATGGGATTCTCCGACCTCCCTCGTGGATGGGTTTCTCCGACCTCCCTCGTGGATGGGTTTCTCCGACCTCCCTCGGAGATGGGATTCTCCGACCTCCCTCGGAGATGGGTTTCTCCGACCTCTCTCGCGGATGGAGTTCTCCAACCTCCCTTGCGGATGGGTTTCTCCGACCTCCCTCGCGGATGGGATTCTCCGACCTCCCTCGCGGATGGAGTTCTCCAACCTCCCTCGCGGATGGAGTTCTCCGACCTCCGTCGCGGATGGGTTCCTCCGACCTCCCTCGCGGATGGGATTCTCCGACCTCCCTCGTGGATGGGATTCTCCGACCTCCCTCGCGGATGGGTTTCTCCGACCTCCCTCGCGGATGGGATTCTCCGACCTCCCTCGCGGATGGAGTTCTCCAACCTCCCTCGCGGATGGGATTCTCCGACCTCCATCGCGGATGGAGTTCTCCGACCTCCCTCGCGGATGAGATTCTCTGACCCTCGCGGATGGGTTTCTCCGACCTCCCTCGCGGATGGGTTTCTCCGACCTCCCTCGCGGTTCGGATTCTCCGACCTCCCTCGGAGATGGGATTCTCCGACCACCCTCGCGGATGGGATTATCCGACCTCCCTCGGAGATGGGATTATCCGACCTCCCTCGCGGATGGGATTCTCCAACCTCCCTCGGAGATGGGATTATCCGACCTCCCTCGGAGATGGGATTCTCTGACCTCCCTCGCGGATAGGGTTCTCCGACCTCCCTCGCGGATGGGATTTTCCGACCTCCCTCGCGGATGGGATTCTCCGACCTCCCTTGCGGATGGGGTTCTCCGACCTCCCTCGCGGATGGGATTCTCTGCCCTCCCTCGCGGATGGGGTTCTCTGCCCTCCCTCGCGGATGGGATTATCCGACTTCCCTCGCGGATGGGATTCTCCGATCTCCCTCGCGGATGAGGTTCTCCGACTTCCCTCGCGGATGGGGTTCTCCGCCCTCCCTCGGAGATGGGATTCTCTGACCCTCGCGGATGGGATTCTCCGACCTCCCTCGCGGATGGGATTCTCCGACCTCCCTCGCGGATGGGACTCTCCTACCTCCCTCGGAGATGGGATTCTCCGACCTCCCTCAGAGATGGGGTTCTCCGACCTCCCTCGGAGGTGGGATTATCCGACCTCCCTCGGAGATGGGATTATCTGACCTCCCTCGCGGATGGGGTTCTCCGACCTCCCTGGCGGATGGGATTCTCCGACCTCCCTCGGAGATGGGATTCTCCGACCTCCCTCGGAGATGGGATTCTCCGCCCTCCCTCACGGATGGGATTCTCCGACCTCCCTCGCGGATGGGATTTTCCGACCTCCCTCGCGGATGGGGTTCTCCGACCTCCCTCAGAGATGAGGTTCTCCGACCTCCCTCAGAGATGGGATTCTCCGACCTCCGTCGCGGATGGGGTTCTCCGACCTCCCTTAGAGATGGGATTCTCCGACCTCCCTCGCGGATGGGGTTCTCCGACCTCCCTCAGAGATGGGATTCTCCGACCTCCTTTGTGGTTGGGATTCTCCGACCTCCCTTGCGGATGGGATTCTCTGACCTCCCTCACAAATGGGGGGGGCGGGATTTGTCCCCATGCCAGCATCAAAACGCAGGTGTTTCACTCATAGTGGTTCTGCAACCTGCAGTGTGCTTGCAGGGCCCCGGAGTGCTTCTCGCAGCTCTGGCTATGGATATGGGGCAGCCACGGACGAGGTTGGAGAATCCCAGGCGTAGGCTTGAATTAAATTGAATTTGATTTTATTGTCACGTGTACCGAGGTACATTGAAAAGTATTGTTCTGCGTACAGTCCAGACAGATCGTTCCATACGTGAAAAAACATAGGAAATGCAAAAATACTCAATGTAAATACATAGACACGGCATCAGTAAATCATACGGAGTGCAGTACTACTTAGTAGAGAAGATGTGTGAACAGATCAGTTCAGTCCAAAGGATGGTCATTTAGGAGTCTGGTAACAGCGGGGAAGAAGCTGTTTTTGAATCTGTTCGGGTGTGTGCAATACTTCACATCCTGAAGTCAATGACCAGCTTTTTAGTTTTGCTGACATCCCTCTAACCCATTATTTAGCACATGATTGTCTTAATGAAAGATGACATTTTGTGCAATCTGATCTTTGAAAACTACAATTAGGATCGCGGGTAAAAATATGGCTGTTACGTACAGTAGCTATGCCAAAGCTGGATGGCAAAAATAACCCAAAGAAAGCTGCTCTCTATTATATCCACCCAAATAATGAGGGACTGCTCTGGTTTAAGCACATGACTGCTATTGTGTAAACCTCATTCGTGCAGACATGTTAATCAGTAAAAAGCTCCGTTTAAATATAAGATCATAAGGCATAGGAGCAGTATTTGGCCATTCGTCCCATCGAGTCTGCCACCATTTAATCATGGCTGATATGTTTTTCATCCCCATTCTCCTGCCTTCTCCCCATAACCCCTGATCCCCTAATTAATCAAGAACCTATCTATCTCTGTCTTAAAGACACTCAGTGATTTGGCCTATGCAGCCTTCTGTGGCAAAGAGTTCTGCATCAGTCTATTGCTTGACAGAAAGTGACAGTGGTATTCAAAACAGATGACCGAGACTGAAGACAGATTAACCCTTTTCCTATCCACTGACAAGTTAAGATGTTGTGTAACTGTTGTACACTTTTGTAATTTTATCTGTGCATGCTCTTAGTTGTAATTTTTGTAATTTTATAACTTTTGTAACTTTTGTAATTTTATCTGTGCATGCTCTTAGTTGTAATTTTTGTAATTTTATAACTTTTGTAACTTTTGTAATTTTATCTGTGCATGCTCTTAGTTGTAATTTTTGTAATTTTATAACTTTTGTAACTTTTGTAATTTTATCTGTGCATGCTCTTAGTTGCAAAAACAGTCGTGTTCTTGCAGCTATGCTATAGGTAACACAAAGCTTTCCACAGTTTATTAGCACTATTCACAGAAATGTTCTGTCAAGCTAGTACAAGGACAGCTGGAGTATTCGCATTGGTTGTCCCTTGATTTGAGGATGATGCCTGCTCAGGGCCGTGATGGGGGAAGCAAAGGGGTACCGATCTCCATGGCTGATGTTGGCAGTTTCCTCAGAATTGCTTACTAGTCCCAGACCGGGTAAATGGATGGATAAAGCTGATTTCCATTGGCTGGAAGTGACAGGGTTATATCTGTTTGCTAATAGAAGACTTTGTACTTTGCCTCGCCAAATTGGCCGAGTTGTCAGGAAGCTCTTTGTGTTCATCGGATCATAATGCAGAAGGCGGCCATTCGGTCCATCCAGTCTGCACCAACCCTCTGAAAGAGAACTCTTAACTAGACCCACTTCCCCGCCCTAACCCCCAACCACATGTATTGATCGTGACCAATCCACCTAACCTGCACATCTTGGACTGTGGGAGGAAACCAGAACACATTGAAGGAAACCCACACAGACACGGGGAGAACATGAAAACTCCACACAGACATCGACCCAATGTCAGAATCGAACCCGGGTCCCTGGTGATGTGAGGCAGCAATGCTAACCATTGTGCCACCATGCAACCCCCAGGCAAGGTTTGGAAGTAGCTGTTTCTTCTGTTTTCTGCTGTATTTTTGGGCTGGCCAAGATATTAGGCTGGAGCCTGCATTGGCCCACCTTGAGAAGCTCTATCCCATCCTAAATGTTGTTATTTCCTTTGGAAAATTTATTTACATACCTTGGGCGGGATTCTCCGACCCCACGCAGGGTCGGAGAATTGGCGGGAAGCGGCGTTATTTCCGCTCCCGCAGGTTTTCGAATTCTCCCGCCGGTAAAAAACCGGCGTTGTGCAAATCCCGCCGGCAGCCTGTGAAAACAGCTGGCGCCGGCGGGATTTCATTTTATTTGCACTGACCTTAAATCTCCGGCCCGGATGGGCCGAAGTCCCGCCGACGTGGCCACGGGTCACGTCGGCGAAAATCACAGTTGATTTAAAACGGCGTCAACCATTGATGATGGTTGACGCCGTTCAGTGTCGGGGGTGGGTTGCGGCATGGGGGGGGGGGTGGGTTGCGGCATGGGGGGGGGGTTGCGGCATGGGGGGGGTGGGTTGCGGCATGGGGGGGGTGGGTTGCGGCATGGGGGGGTGGGTTGCGGCATGGGGGGGTGGGTTGCGGCATTGGGGGGGGTGGGTTGCGGCATTGGGGGGGGTGGGTTGCGGCATGGGGGGGGGGTGGGTTGCGGCATGGGGGGGGTGGGTTGCGGCCATCGGGGGGGTGGGTTGCGGCCATCGGGGGGGGTTGCGGCCATCGGGGGGGTGGGTTGCGGCATCGGGGGAGTGGGTTGCGGCATCGGGGGAGTGGGTTGCGGCATCGGGGGAGTGGGTTGCGGCATCGGGGGGGGTGGGTTGCGGCATCGGGGGAGTGGGTTGCGGCATCGGGGGAGTGGGTTGCGGCATCGGGGGAGTGGGTTGCGGCATGGGGGGGCATCGGGGGGGGTGGGTTGCGGCCATCGGGGGGGTGGGTTGCGGCCATCGGGGGGTTGCGGCCATCGGGGGGGTGGGTTGCGGCCATCGGGGGGTTGCGGCCATCGGGGGGGTGGGTTGCGGCCATCGGGGGGTTGCGGCCATCGGGGGGTGGGTTGCGGCATCGGAGGAGTGGGTTGCGGCATCGGGGGAGTGGGTTGCGGCATCGGGGGAGTGGGTTGCGGCATCGGGGGAGTGGGTTGCGGCATCGGGGGAGTGGGTTGCGGCATCGCGGGAGTGGGTTGCGGCATGGGGGGGCATCGGGGGGGGTGGGTTGCGGCCATCGGGGGGGTGGGTTGCGGCCATCGGGGGGTTGCGGCCATCGGGGGGGTGGGTTGCGGCCATCGGGGGGTTGCGGCCATCGGGGGGGTGGGTTGCGGCCATCGGGGGGGTGGGTTGCGGCCATCGGGGGGGTTGCGGCCATCGGGGGGGTGGGTTGCGGCCATCGGGGGGTTGCGGCCATCGGGGGGGTGGGTTGCGGCCATCGGGGGGTTGCGGCCATCGGGGAGGTGGGTTGCGGCCATCGGGGGGGTTTGGGGCAGCGGCGGGCAGAGAGGGGGGGGCGACGGATGCCCGGGGCCAACGCACCGTCGCCCCCCCCCCTCTGTACGCCGCTGCCCCCTACCCTAACCACCCCCCCCCCTCACCACCCCTACCTCCCTCCAACGCCCCTACCCCCCTCCCCACCACCCCTACCCCCCCCCCAACGCCGCCCCCCATCTCTCGCAACGCCGCAACCCCCCCCCCCTCAACGCCGGGTCCCCCCCCCCTCAACGCCGGGTCCCCCCCTCAACGCCGGGTCCCCCCCCTCAACGCCGCAACCCACACCCCGTCCCACTCCCTCTGAAGGCCGGTACCCACACCCCCCTCTCTCCTCCTCCCCTCCTTCCTTCCTCCTCCCCCCTTCCTTCCTCCTCCCCCCTCCTCCCCCCTCCTCCCCCCCTTACTTCCTCCTCCCCCCCTTCCTTCCTCCGTTAGTGGGGGGGGGGGTGCGGCGTTAGTGGGGGGTGGGTGCGGCGTTGGAGTGGGGTAGGGGTGGTGAAGGGGGTAGGGGTGGTGAAGGGAGGGGGTTGGGGTAGGGGCAGCGGCGTGCAGAGGAGGGGGGCGACGGATGCCCGGGGCCAACGCACCGTCGCCCCCCCCTCTGCACGCAGCTGCCCCTACCCCAACCCCCTCCCTTCACCACCCCTACCCCCCACTAACGCCGCACCCCCCCCCCCCCCCACTAACAGAGGAAGGAAGGGGGGGGGGAGGAGGAGAGAGGGAGGGGGGGGAGGAGGAGAGAGGGAGGGGGGGAGGAGGAGAGAGGGAGGGGGGGGAGGAGAGAGGGAGGGGGGGGAGGAGGAAAGAGGGAGGGGGGGAGGAGGAGAGAGGGAGGGAGGGGGGGAGGAGGAGAGAGGGGGGGAGGAGGAGAGAGGGGGGGGGGAGGAGGAGAGAGGGGGGGAGGAGGAGAGAGGGGGGGGTGTGGGTACCGGCCTTCAGAGGGAGGGGGACGGGGTGTGGGTTCCGGCATTGAGGAGGGGGGGGGGGACCCGGCATTGAGGAGGGGGGGGGGGGAGACCCGGCATTGAGGAGGGGGGGGGGACCCGGCATTGAGGAGGGGGGGGGGGGACCCGTCATTGAGGAGGGGGGGGGGGGACCCGGCGTTGAGGGGGGGGGACCCGGCGTTGAGGGGGGGGGGACCCGGCGTTGGGGGGGGGGGAAGACCCGCCGGTGAGGGGTGGGGACCCGGCGTTGAGGGGGGGGGGAGGACCCGGCGTTGGAGGGGGGTAGGTGTGGTGGGGAGGGAGGGTAGGGGTGGTGGGGAGGGAGAGGGGTGGTGGGGAGGGAGGTAGGGGTGGTGGGGAGGGAGGTAGGGGTGGTGGGGAGGGAGGTAGTGGTGGTGGGGAGGGCGGTAGGGGTGGTGGGGAGGGAGGTAGGGTGGTGAGGGGGGGTGAGGTAGGGGTGGATGAGGGGGGGGTTGGGGTAGGGGCAGCGGCGTACAGAGGGGGGGCGACGGTGCGTTGGCCCCGGGCATCCGTCGCCCCCCACTCTCTGCCCGCCGCTGCCCCCAAACCCCCCCCCCCCCCCCAATGCCGGAACACACCCCCCCCCAAAATGGCCGGAACACACCCCCCCCCCCAAAATGCCGGAACACCCCCCCCCCCCCAAAATGCCGGAACACCCCCCCCCCCCCCCCAAAATGCCGGAACACACCCCCCCCCCCCCAAATGCCGGAACACACCCCCCCCCCCCAAATGCCGGAACACACACCCCCCCCCCCCCAAAATGCCGGAACACACCCCCCCCCCCCAAAATGCCGGAACACACACCCCCCCCCCCAAAAATTCCGGAACACACACCCCCCCCCCCTCCCCCCAACTGCCGGGTCTGTCTCTCTCCCTCCTCCTCCAAAATACACCGGGTCTCACCACTTCCGCAGCTGGAGAAACTGACGCCTATCGCGTCAGTCAGCTGCTAGCCCCTCCGGGAACGGAGAATAGCGGCCTTAAAGAAGGCCCCGACGCCGGAGTGATTAACACCGATTTTTTTCGCAGGCAACCCGCGTTACGAAGGGCTACGGAGAATCCCGCCCCTTATTTCTGGGAGGCTTGCGCCAATCATTTATTCAATTGTCAATTGGTAAGGGACAGATAATCCCTTCTATTTCAGTCGGAAGTCAATTATGCCATCCTGTGGTTCATCACTGTTTGATGTTTGGTCAGTCAGTTTAGGTATAGATCATGAGGTCTTAGCCAAAAAGTTGCCAAAGTCCTACCCCGACCCAAAGATGCAAAAGTGCAGTTGCCTTTCAACAGAAGCAGATTTCCAAAATATTACTCATGGGTTTTAGATATTTGAGGAAAAGATCCGAACCTAACTGAATTATTTGGAGAGATCGACTATCTTTTTGGAGAGGGAGGGTACCCTTTTGAAGCGGTAACTCTTTGGCAGACATCAGTAGGTAACCCTGTGGGAAAGGTCAGGTACCTTTTTGGGATGTTAAGAGGAGGCATAAATGTGTGTAGAAAGTGGATAAATTCAATGGAACTGTCAAGCTGTCACGCCATTTAAATCCCCAAGCCCTTTAAAGTTTTGAGAAAACCATCCGACTTGCAGTTGAAAAAAATCACGCTTGCTAATTCACTGTTTGTTGACAGAAGGCTCGTGCTGCTTGACTGCTTTACAACCCATCGTTATTAGTATCACAGCGTGCAGGGCTGATTGACAGCTGCTAGTGGTTATAAAAAGAATAGGTGTCTTTGATGTGGAATTATGGGCAAGATTTTCTGACACCTCCAGGGATCTTCTGGGTCTACTAACAACATTCATTCATACGTATATATATATTGATCAAACTGTCCTAATTCCACAGTCACCATTAGGATGCACATGATATAGAATAAGAAAACACTTAACATGGTGCAGAAAGTTGCTTCGGTAATTATTTGTTGCAATATCATTAATGTATTCATGAAGATTCCTTCGGGCCACTATTTCTCGCAAAGTAGTAATCCCGTAATGAGTTTATGATATTTTCAGACGATCTGATCAAAGAAAAGCGTATGAATGGTTTAAGGTCGTAATATATAGCAAATACAGCAAAATATAAAAATACTGTTGTTTACAAGTGCTGCTGTTACCAGCTGACAGTGTATTCCAATATTTTAACATTGCCATAAAACCTTCTCCATGATAGCACTGATCTTCAGCCAGTTGTTTTGATAATTTATGGTCTTACCATTACAAACGAAGTGCGGTTTCATACCAAACCCTCCAGCATTTTACTATCTCCCCTACAGGAGCTGCAAGAGAGCACAGCAGACAAAAATAAATCTCTGCTTACTGTTAACTAATCATTTCTTTATCCAGTAGTTCTTAGTCTTGCAGAAGAAATGAAAATACTCATTATTCAGAGCTGAAAACATTCTATTAATTGAGCAACAGCAGAAACCAGTCAGTCAGTTAGCAATAGACAGCCCAATTGGGGAGGGGGGGGGGGGGAAATTATGTCACGTCCTAATTGAACAAACCCTGACCTGTTGTAGACCTACCTGCAAGTGTGTTGATAATCACTACTTGAAGAAAACTGAAAACAGATCAACTGCAGACCTTTCTCAAATTGCATTTCTCTGGTTTGCCAATGTTATGAAGAAAATGGAACATCATCCTATTTAGGATCGCAGGCTTGGTGCTGATATGATATATATCACGTTGTTGTCATACAACATCCCAAGAGCTGTTTCGTTCATTGCAACCGCAACATTAATGGGCAAAAGGAAACGGGCTGTCTAGCTGCCTGATACGTCTGACTCACGCCTCAGCTTCCCGCTGCTAACAAGGGGAAGCTGCTCCCTCACCACTCACTCCCAGTCAATATCCAAGCATAGCAGCTCGCAGACTTGCTCCTCGCTTCGGCGATGCAAACCTGGCCAGGCTTCTGGATGCTGTGGATGTGACACGGGACAACCTGTTCCTCCGAGGGGGTTGGAGGACCAGCAGCAGTCACCAACACTGCCTGTAAAAAGGCAGTGGCAGCAGCTGTCAGTGCTGGCAACATGACCAGGAGGACCACCGTCCAATGTTGGAAGATGACCAACAACCTCCACCGAGCTGCAAGGGTCAGTTACATTCTCTCTCCTGGCATCAGTTGCGCCTGCCACCCCTCAAATTCCCAAAACGCCTCCCCCCACAAATCACTGGCTAAGACCTCGCACCCTCCCCACATACGATCTTCATGCTTGTTCCTCAGCGCCCCCTGGCACCCACCAGCACATGTCCCTTTGTGGTGCCCACATGTGCCACCTGCCATAGACACCCCTGATCCAACAAGCATGCAGTTCAACACCCTCTCTTCATTCCCACAGGAGAATAAGCAGCATAGGGTGCGGTGTACCAGGGATCCGAGTCCTCACCCCCTATGGGAAATAAGCCCTGGAGATCGCGGGGTTGACAGAGGAAAGAGCAGTCACCAACAGCGAGGTTGGCTTGCGCCAGAGAGGTGAGGATCCATTGCCCCTTCACCCACATGACGTGTCTCAAGTGAGTTGTTCATGTCAGACAAAATGATCCTTCCCTCTCACTGACCACACGTCCATTCTCTCACAGGATCTCCATCTGATGGGGCTGGGCCATCCGAAATGGCCCTCGCCCCTGCCACCCAAGAGATCACCTCGGAGGAGTGTAGACATCTGGGATGGCCACTTACAACCAGGAACAGAGAAACTCGCAAAGCCTGGTGAATAAAATGGACAAAGCAAGATTCAGGCAGGCTCAGAGCCTGAAATGTATAATTGCAAGCAAAGAGTCCAGACGGTATTGAAACTCCGACCAATTAGCGTTTGATGGCCCATCTTCACCAAGACAAAGGACTGATACTCGAGCGACCGGTACAGTCCCAGACACTTCTGCGCCACTCCCTGTTCTAAGGAAGCGTAAACAACAGGGTCAGTGACCGCTTGGGACACGCCCAGCCATCCAGGCACCCGCCCATTTATTGGTTAGAAATCGAACATAGTGATAGGGGATCACCCAATTAGTGGGGTCCAAACTGAAGGACTGCCCAAAAGAGCGCGAAAACCCCCAAGCATAAGAAGAGATTTCGCCATGTGTTCATTCTATCTTGGACCTGGCACTCCGGTTATGTCTGTTTCCAAGTGCAGCACCACCAGAAGCAAGTCCAAGTTCAACGCCCTCTACCAGATGGATGAGCCTAGCTGAGCAGCAGTTACTTCTCCAGACTCGATAGATACAGATCCGAACAACGGCCACTGTTCCTCTGACCTAAGCCGGGTGCCTGAAGTTAAGTACAGGTTGTCTTAGTCGATAGGTGTAGTTAACTAGTAGTGTATGTCGCATGATCCATTGTGTGTGCGTAAATAAAGTACCCTTGACCTTGAACTAACAAACTGGTGTTTGGCTCTTTCATCAATAGCCGGTTGAACCTTGTGGTGGTATCATTGATATGTGGCGATTCTGAGCATTAGAATATAGATATCAAAGAAAGAAGGGCAAACCCACTGATTGCCGTAGTTACAGCAGAGCCACAGAAA
The DNA here is from genome assembly GCF_902713615.1 of Scyliorhinus canicula. NCBI lineage: Eukaryota > Metazoa > Chordata > Chondrichthyes > Carcharhiniformes > Scyliorhinidae > Scyliorhinus > Scyliorhinus canicula. Next base: position 45,793,000 of record NC_052159.1, on the reverse strand, counting down.
AGGCAACAGGAGAGGCTGAAGGAGACCACCATCAAGGCATCAGAGCAAAAACCCCCACCTTCCACCAGCGCAAAGACACACACCTCGGTTGGTGAGATTGGTGGACAGGCTTCTGGGGTACAACCTGGTGAGCACTACACATTTTCTGATGCACATCAGGTGAAGGCAGAAACTCCAAGGGAGTCAGCATTCGGAGGTCTGTTGGATCCCAACACTCTGCTGAGTCTCAGTCAGATGCCGAGGCTCTGGACAAGATTAGTCCAGAGCTGATGCAGATGAAAGGACATGGCTTGAGCTTCAGGAGGGAATGTCAGCGACATTCCAGTGAGTGCATAGCTACAGGCTACAGGCGCAGTAGATGATGCTGTTGATGCATGGCACCGAGTCCAACACTGCTTGGATGGCGACCAAAGTGGAAAGCCTGCAGCACAAGATCAGTCTCTTGAGTGGTGGTGTCCAAGGCATGGCTCGCCTCGGTCTGTGACAACCGTAGCTGAGGGCGCGACATTATGTCCTGTCAATGAGGCACATGTCACATATGAAGGTGGACATTGCCAAGGCACTGCAGAGCATGTCCCATTTGCTGAGGGACGTGGCCAGGGTTGTGCATGCCCCTCTGCACACTCTACCCCGGCCACAACAGGAGCCCCTAGACCCCAAACCCCTGCCGGGAACATTATGGAGACTGTGCTCAGGTGCCCTCCCCTAATCCATGCCCTCATCCTTTGGCTGCAAGGATATCCCCAGAGCTGAAGCCCAGCTCTTGAGTGTTTGATTGTTGGCTGCTGCCTCTGTGGTGCTGACGCTTCTAGAGTTCAGGCAAACTGTTCAGGCTTCAAAATTTGATTGGAATCGTAGGCAATAATCATCATCTGAGACATGGCATGTGTACCCATGAGAATTTACTTGAGAATATTTTGTTCATTAAATAGTCAACAGTAACAAAGATTTGAAAATCAACTATATAACATACCTCATATCACATTAATCATTAAAGAATAAGGAAATGCCACCATTCCATATTGGTACTAATTCAAAGCTATATTAGCTAATTTTCACATAAAAAACACGCAATATCATCCCTTGCAGGTTCCTCAACAGAAATGGAGGAGAAGCCTGAGAATGTGTTGTCATGTTCAGAACTTTATAGTAGAAATGATCTGTCCATCGATGTGTGACTTGTTCCATGTACCGGCCTCCCCGAACAGGCGCCGGAATGTGGTGACTAGGGGCTTCTCACAGTAACTTCATTTGAAGCCTAGTTGTGACAATAAGCGATTTTCACTTAATTTCATTTCATTTTTTCATATCAGTGCCATTCTCCATCCAGACCCCCCCACATGGCCCGATCTCACCGGAAACAAATCCTTAACTTCCAGCGGGTTTCACGCTTGGTGTTGTGTCAGTTACATGCAGCACTCACCACACCAACAATAAAAGCATCAGCAATCTGAGAAATCGTTTTTTCAATGCCATCATCAGATGGCCCATTTGTATCAATATCGCAGCCCAGGTCCCACAGCATCTTCTTGCTTTAAACCGGATTACCTTCTGGACTCATGCACCCAGTGTTCTCGGACCCAGGTATCTTAGAAAGAATTATCCTTTCTGGAATCCTGGGAGAGGCCTTCCAAAGAAAAGGAAGGAAACAGCACCAGCAGCTTCCAGGCATTTGCAGCCACAAGCAGCAAACACAAACTGCAGCTGTGAAATGCTCACACAACTAACAAGGCAAATTCCTTATTGCCAATAGCATTCAGGTGTGAAGTGATGTGTTGGGTATGCTGGGTCTGCGAGGACTGCGTTTACCAGAGCAGTGAGAGAGACAGGCTACCAACACTTGTAGAAGTACAACTCTATTTTATTTAACTATGAGCTGTTAAACATACTTGCACTGTGGGTCGACACTATGTTCGGTTGACTGGAGACCTGAGGCTAACCTGACCAGACTATACTGCTAGCACATGGTAGATGTTCATGCTATTGATTACGGGCTCTGGCTGTCTCAGAGGCTGCATCCCGAATGAGCAGGAAAACTAGTGCCCTCTGGCTTTATGGTGTCCTGTCTGGCGATTGGCTGCTGTGTTCTGTGTGTTGATTGGTCTTTCAGTGTGTCAGTCAATGTCTGTCTATGCACCATCATATACTTGTGTGTATATTATGACAACTTGTGTGTATATTATGACATGAAGTTAGAGGCTGCTCATAGTCAAAGGGAGGGGGTTGACCATCAGCATAGAATCAAGACAGGGATCTGTCCTGGAGGTGTTTGGTAGGACAGACAGGCAGCATCGATAGTTGCCCCAGTTATGGGCATCCACAACATTTAAAGATGGCTTGAAGGCCTCATAGATGAAAAGTCCTTCAATCCCACTCCCCCCACCTGGTCCAGGGGTGACACCCGATCTGGAACACTTTGGCCCCCCAACCAAGCCGAAGCCCCCGAGGCTTCCCCCCCTCCCCCTCCCCTCCCCCTCCCCTCCCCTCCCCACCCCCCAAGTAGCGGGACAACAGCTCCGCTGCCTTTGAGCTGCATGCTGGAAATTGGAAATGGCGACTCACCTCCTCAATTCCTCTTAGCAGTTATTGCACCAGCTTCACGTTTTTAAACAGGAGTACGAAACAACGGCCACATGATTTTTCACTGGGGAACCGGTTAATTCCTGGGAGGCCGTTATGTTCATTTTCAATCTTGCTAATGAGATTGAAATTGATGCAAATTGGGGTCAAGATACAGGATGCGGCTGGTACATCCCTCGAGAGGCCTCTCCCAGGATTCCGGATGGTCGTTACGCCCCCGAGATCTAACGAGATCCAGACTTGCATCGTTAAGAGAGCTTAACTGTTTATTTAACTCTGCCATTGCCAGATCTAACCAGCTCCTGAGACCTACCACCCTCTCCAAAAAGACCCCAGCAGTGCGCCATTTGTCACTGGCCCCCCACAAACTGGATCCAGGCAGAATGGCTCTGGTGGGGGGGAGATCTCCCCGGCAATCGGAGGCCCTGCGGATGCCGTCTAGGCTCTGTGATAGGGCCACCTGGATAACACCCTGGTACCGCCAGGGTGCCCAGGTGTCGCTGCCAGGCTGGCAGGGGCACTGCCAGGGTGCCAGGCTGGCAGGGACACTGCCAGGGTGCCATTTTACCCATGCCAGGGATCAAGCGCGTTTGGGGGGGGGGGGGGTTGCCCTGCCTGTATGAAGTGGGGTGTAGGGTGACGGGGTTTGAAGACCTCCCAAACAGGTGAGTTGGAGTGTTGAGGGGGTCCAGGGATTAGTTAGGTTGGTCGCGAGATGGTGTCGCCATTTAAAAAGGGTGCCCCGATCTCTTCCTGCACTGCGAGGGGCATTCCTCAGTGCAGAAATGACACTGAGTGTGGCATCGGTGGGGGGTATCCCAATGAGACCCGAAAAAATAACAGAGCTCCAATCAATAGTGGCGTTGTTCCCATAGCTACAAGCGCCGGGAACGCGACTCATTTTTATTTTGTTCGATGCCCCCGGTGTAACATCCTTCCCTCCACAGTTTTAAGGGACATGTTTGCCAATTTACTTTAATTTCTCTGTTAAAATAGTGGATGGAAGAATTCCATTAATGTGTTAACTAACATTCATGCATTAATATTACAAATACTTTTAATATTTTTATATGTGATAATTGAGTGAATTCTCACAGTTGCTGAATGTTCTGCCAGTTTGGGTACGATAAGAACTGTTTATAATAACTGGGACAAATTTTCTTGGTTATTTCAGTGAAAAGTAAAGGTGTTTAATCAGCCTCACACTATTTCCTGGGCAGAAATTGTGTGTATTTTAGCCCTGATTTATTTACATAATGTCCATTCAGATTCAGAATATAATCCTAATGTCACTGGAGTGTAGCAAAGTTAGAACTGTTCAGATTTTGACATGGATTTCAAATCACAGAACATGAGTTATTAAAATAAACAAATTCAGTGAAGCATCCCTGGGATTGGAATGTGAATTTGTGGACTGAATTTATACTGAGTTTTTTATGTATTCCCTTTTTGCCGTCACTCTGGCAGATGACATGCACAAACAGTGCAGTTTTTTGTAGCAACAGAATGATTCAACAGGCTAAATTTTGTCAGCACAATGGAGACCCCCCAGCAATGGGCTGTTTGGGGAACCCCAGCCTCCTTTTAGGTTTATGGTGTGGCTAACGAGCTACTGTGGGGGCTCCAGTCCATTTGAAAGGTGGGAGCCCATCCTGAGAGCTGCTGGCCAATCAAAGGACTGGCAGCTCTTCATTCCCAGCAGTGCCACCAAGAGCGATGGCCACTACTGGGACTGCACCCAGTCAGGAGGACATGGTGATCATGTCGCCCTCAGAACAAGATGAGTGGGATCAGGGATCATCGGGGTCAGTCGGACAGCTTTTGATAAGGGAGGGGGTTCACAGGATTTGGTGATGGAGGGGGATGTGTTACTGCCGGAGTGGCTATTGCTACAGGAGCTCTCCTCCCTGGGCCGCAGAATGGCTGATTAGGAAGGCCCCCCCTGAGCCCAAAAGGATGCCACCAGGTGTTGTTATATTACAGAGATGTAATATATATATGATTCATTTGTCTTGCTGAGTTGTATTTAACTTGATGATACACAGTCAAAGTCTTCCAGTTGATGAAAAATTATTTGAGTAACAAAATAATATACTTGTGAGTTGTTTTGCTTTAATACTTTGACTAGTAATAGAATTAACTAAGATTAGATTAAATTAACAATTAATATAATACGCTACACTCTGAGCTGGTCGCGTCTATCCTCTAGCTGCAATACACACAGACTAACGCTAAGAAAGAGCGGGAAACTCCTTATATAGTGCCTGTTAGTGTTGCCATCTAGTGATCATCTGACTGCATTGACTGCACATTAACTAATCATGTATTAACATATACAGAGATCTCTACAGGTTTCATAAGACGGTCAGCCCAAGGTAAATTGCCAGTAGCAGCAGGAAAAGGCCATGAATTGGCCGCTTAAACAACACAAATTACCGCTGGGCAGGAGAATCGTCCTCCACCTTCCTCGCCATTGGTGAAATGCCAAGTTGTTGGGAAGGTGATGGGTACTCCACCCCACCCTCAAGGGCTGGTAAGATCTAGCCAAATGTGTGATGCAGACACATACCCTGTAGTAGCATGCAGTGGCAGTCCTCAGGCACAGGGCAATGTGTCCTCCAAGTTGGAGAGAGGCACATCGCATATAGGAGTATGGTCAGGAGGGAGGAATCTATAATATGAACTGTAAAGGGTAGAATCATGTAAAAATAAAGAGGGGAATATGGTGATATGCATCACTATAAATACACAAGGGGTTAATATAAATACACGTAGACTAGATAGACACTAGAGGGAGCACCAGAGACATGACACACAGACAGTCAACCAATAGGTCAGTAAGATAGGACACGACCAATGGGCATTCAAGATACACACAGAGGTGACACTACCACAGGAGGGCATTACACCAACCCATATAAAAGGACACAGCACACATGATCTTCCTCTTTCCAGTGGAGACACTTAGTGAGTACATAGGGTTGATTTGGAACACATCACACCCACCACGTGGATTGTAGCAGACTGGTTCGTCAGTCTGAGTAGCTATAGCAAGATTAACAGGAGAGTCAAATCCAAGTAGGAGAATTGTTAACAGTTTAATGAATGTGTTAAAGCTATCTCCAAGTCTGAACCTTCCTTTGTCAGAGTGCACATCAAGAAAGCAGCTTATGCAACGTCAAGATCATTACAAAACAGGGAATAATAGAGATAGCTTTAAAAATATAACAAATTATTTATACTGCAAGGTTCAAGTCCAAATGTATTAAGTGTTTCAATGTATCAAGTCAGAACGCCATCAGAGTTTTTAAAAACCGGAGGCTTTTAGTGAATGAAGTATGGGTGCTATTTTAGGTGTTAAATATTCAAAATGGATCGTGTCATCAAAGTGCAAAATAAAATCCATTAAGACAGGATACGTGCGAGAGGCAGGGTTGCGAGATGAAACTGTCTGCTGTGGTGAAATGATAAACTGACCCTTGCGTGTCATTCTTCCTTGCAAGACTTTTTTTCGTTTTGAAGTTAGTGTTTTATTTAGTGAGTATCTTGACAGTGGAATTGGGATGTAATTTTGCTACCTTGCTGCCGTTTTGTCTTTTCTGAGTAACATTTGCGTTAGCAGTTTCTAAAAATTAAAAACGAAAACATTAAAAATATTTGTAGTGAATTTGCTGCCAGGAATTGCCATCTTATGTTAAAAGGTTAATAGCCATGCTGTATTATTGATTTGAACTGCGCTGTATTATAAATATCTTGCTTAAAAAATGCAAAGGCTGAACTTGTAAAGCATTCAACCATTGCTTCCATGAAATATAAATGCCGACACAGTTGGTTCAAACAGCTCTCAATCTTTCAGATGAATTGAATCTGATACAATGATTATTTTTTTCCACCCCGGAACTTGATTACAACGGTTAAAATAAGTGGCTGTCAGAAAATGACATGGGTCAGAAGAATCTGGCCTGCTCAATGTAATGTGGGATCCTGTTCTGCCAAAACTTTATTTTTCATTCAATAATAATATTTATACTATTTTAGTTGGAATATGTATTTAGGGGATGACCAGAAAGGTCAAGGCACAGACATACATGAAGTATATCCTAAAATTGACAAATGCATTTAATTATTTAAATATGGTATGTATATTATTGACAGGTTATGAGCGAAATTGGTGTACATAGAATCATAGAATTTACAGCGCAGAAGGAGGTCATTCAGCCCATCGAATCTGCACTGGCCCCTGGAAAGAGCACCCTACTTAAGCCCACACCTCCACCCTATCCCCGTAACCCAGTAACCCCACCCAACCTTTCTTGGACACTAAGGGCAATTTAGCATAGCCAATCCACCAAACCTGCACATCTTTGGACTGTGGGAGGAAACCGGAGCACCCAGAGGAAACCCACACAGACACGGGGAGAACGTGCAGACTCCGCACAGACAGTGACCCAAGCCGGGAATTGAACCTGGAATCCTGGAGCTGTGAAGCAACAGTGCTAACTACTGTGCTACCGTGCTGCCCATTTGATACAACATTTGTCCGCAAATAAACAAAGAGGCGGGTGACCTAATGAATGTACCACTCACTGAATCCAATGCAATAACATCTGAGTTTAGCTATTTCGAAAAAGCTGCACACATGGGTAATTTCACGTTGAATTGAATTCTAAGCAAGAAATTAACACACTGCTATTGGCATGACAAAAGAAAGTCTCATTTTGTTTTCGTAGCGTCTTAGATTAGTGGGATCAGCGAAGCGTACAGTGTGCACAAGTTAGGCTTGAACCCTATTTTGTTGTACAGTATTTAAATTTAGATTTGCAATCAATAATGTCTTTCAATTAGACAGCAGAAGCTGCACATTGTACCATAGCTGCTGAGTAAGTCATTACACTGCTTTCCACAACACTGAACCCACTTACACGTGGCATAGCAAAGCTACAACATTGTTCTCTAGAACAGGATTTTTTGGAGGGCTTTTAGAGTCCTAGTTGCAATATTTTATCAGTATCATAGAATGTCAAAAGGGTATGATGTTTGAGTAGAATCCTTTACATTCTATAAACAAGGGTAGGAATTGATGTTCATTTTTTAAATTTAGGTTCCACTTCTGCTAAAGTCTATTTGATATAAATCAGTATATTTACTCGCTGAAAAATAGAAAGTCTGTTAATAAAAACTAAAATTACTCCTTATTTTGGAGTGCTCCTGGTCCTGTCCTGTTGATGGAAGTGTGTGGTGGATGCTCAGCACAATATGTCATAAGATGGCTTTGAAATCCTCGAGATAGTGGCACCTGAATTTAAAATGTATTCATGTGTTTGTCAGGGAACTGACAATCTGCTTGGAAAGTTAAAAAATATATATTCCTATTCAGAAAGGTTTTTCAAATATAACACCATCACAACCATGTTCAAACAACAATTACAATGACTACCATCGTAACAGCAGTCACCTTTGAACTATTAGCGAGGCAACGGTCAGAGTATTTGCCTCTGCCCTGTCTGCAGCTTGAGCAAATCGTAAACCCCAACGACTCTAACGCAACCCTGAGAATTTCTGACATGGAGCTGAAGAAGGAGACCCAAAAGCTCATAAGCTTAGAACAAAACCAGAACATGTGTGTATGGTGTGGCGGATCCCTCAAACACCGCTCGCACCTACCCATCTACCTCCGAGAAGAACCCACTGATCCGTACCCTGGTAAGATGTGCCCTATGAAGCACTTTAAACTGAAGTAGGCTCAGCCTAGTGCACAAGGAAGTGGAGCTGACTTTGTGTAGAGCCTTGCTCCACACACACCCTCCTCAAACACCTGGCCCAGCTAACCCTCTTCTTAACCTCCTCCAGTAGTAACTGCTCCATTGATATGAGCCAATTATAAATGTCTGACATCCTCCCTTCCCCTACATCCACCACCAAAAGTACCCTATCCATCAATGAGGGCGGAGGTGCCAAGGGATGGAAGAGATTCCACTGTGTACAAAGGCGTCTACCCGATAATACCTAAACGTGTTAGCTCTCGAGTGCTGGTAATTGACAACCCGCTCCTCAAAGTCAGCGAACATCCCATCTATAAAGAAATCTCCAAACTGCTCCAACCCCTCCTCCCTCTGTGTCCCAAACATCGAGTCCAAGGACGCCAACACAAAACCAAGATTCTCACAGATTGGGGCCATCAATGACATAGTAACCATCTTAAAATGCTGCCTGAACTGTTTCCATATTCTCAAAATGACCACCACTACTGGACTGGAAGGCCATTTAGCCAGAGAGAACGAAGAGGAGCGTAACCAAGGCTCCCAAACTAAAGCCTCTGAAGGCACCTCCCTCCAACCGACCCCACAAAGATCCCATCCCCCTATACCACCCCCGCAACCCGCTCAATATTCGCCACCAATAATAAAATAATAGATTGGGCAAAGCCAGAACCCCCCAACTACCTATACTTGTGAAAAAACACCCTGCGAATCATCATAGGATTCATAGAATTTACAGTACAGAAGGAGGTCATTCGGCGCCTCGAGTCTGCACCGGCTCTTGGAAAGAGCACCCTACCCAAGGTCAACACCTCCACCCTATCGATCGCCATAACCCAGTAACCCCACCCAACACTAAGGGCAATTTTGGACACTAAGGGCAATTTATCATGGCCAATCCACCTAACCTTTGGACCGTGGGAGGAAACCGGAGCACCCGAAGAAAACCCACGCACACACGGGGAGAAGGTGCAGACTCCGCACGGACAGTGACACAAGCCAAAATCGAACCTGGGACCCTGGAGCTGTGAAGCAATTGTGCTATCCACAGTGCTACCATGCTCAACTTCTTGGAAAGTTGAAGAATTGATCCCATTTGGTATGACAGCAAGATAACAACCAATATGCATTTATCACAATGCCGGGGATCCTCAAAGTGGAGGATGCGATAGATGGTACGCATATACAATTGCCAGCTCCTATTAGTAACACCCGCAACTTCTTTAACTGTAAAAGGTACTGCCTTTGTGACCAAATACAAAGAATAGTTCATGTCATTGCCAGATTTACTGGAATTTACCATGATTCATCCTCAGGAATTCTGTCCTCCCTGATCTCGAGGCCAGAATTCTATGTTGCTCGGCTGACATGTGCCCGATCCGGAAGCGCATGAAATCGCGTCAGAAGATGTCAGGCACGCGTCCCAATGTTATGGCGCACTCAGGCAATATTTCAGTTGGCAAGCTTGCACGGGAGTCGGAAGTGCGGCTGCTGACAAGTAAGTGGCCCATTAGGCCCATTAAGGACTCAGTTAAAAGTGATTTTGTGTCCTGTCCGCTTTTATGGTTGGTGAGGGGACCAACTAGCCAGGCGGCCTTCAGGTTTTAACTGTAACTATGATCCAGGGATGGATGAAATGTCAGGGCTGAAATACAATTTAAAAGGTGTCTGTGGACTGAGGTGTTCTGGGTTCTGCTGTCAGGTGTTTTATTGTGCTGCCCAGACACAGTTTGCTGCATTTATTCATCACATTTAATTTGCGGAGGTCTGCAGAGCCCTGAGACAGCTCTGCAGCAGCTGTCCGCCTTGAGAGAGCCCATTAGAAGTGCCAGCCCGCATCCTACTTTTTCTCGATGCCCGCCCGCTTCCCATTCCCCTCAGCAGTGCTGAGCCTTTCTCAACATACATTCCATACTGGCCTGCGGTTAATTGGCCAACCAACGTGAACTGGGATTTTACATCTGTTTTCGGGCCTGCGAGTGTGCGTGATCACCAGCGGCAAAATTTAGGCCAAAGAGCTCCATTCATGAACAAATATTTGATAGGTGCTTCAACATGTTTCTACCAGAGTGATCAATAAGAGAGCTCTTGGTACCTCGAGGGGTATCAGGAGGGTCACTGTAATATGCTTTTGAGCATGTATTCTGCATAGTTATAGCTTACTGTTCTGTCCATACTTTTTCCAAAAAGGTCCAGACGTAGAGAAGTAGTTCTACGAGAGGTAATTCTAATTGAATTACCTCAGGATTCCTCACTGATTGTTGCAAAGGGCTATCAGTACTGAACTTATCAATAAAGTGTTCTCAACTGTTTAACAGAGTCTAACTTTATCACCACAGTCATTACTTCTCCTCCTTGGTCTTCTAATAAATGCTAAATTCTTCAAACCAGAACCCATCTTAGAACATAACAATTAATCTTTTTGGCTCTACATGATTATACAGGTCGAAATAAGCTGACTAAGTAAGCGAGCATCAAGTAAATATACTCCTTTCTGTGTGACTGTAAACTCCCTCAATATGGTCCAAGTGCTGACAAATGTGATTAGGGAGGCAGGTCAGATGTTTTCCATGTGTCGTTACAGACTCGATGAGCCGAAGGGCCTCTTCTACACTATATTGTTCTGTGATTCTGTGCCTTGCCCTTAAGAGTTGAGGTGAGGGAGGTCTCAAGGATCCATAGGAGGTAGGTTGGGTGCAGTGGAAGGGTCCAGAGACCATGGTGGGTGGTTGAGGGAGAGGTCGAAAGATCGGGACGGCATTTAAAATTGGCACCCAGAGGCGTTCTCCAAGGCGGCCCTCAGGATGCGCGACAATGCAGAATCGCCGAGCAGAAACTGAATGTCAAGTTCCACACCTACGAGTACGGCCTCAATCGGGTCCTTGGATTCATGCCGCATTACATTCACCTCACCACCATCTGACCTGGGCTAGCAAAATCCTACCAACTGTTCTGGCTTGAGATAATTCACACCTCTTTAACCTGTGATTATCCCTCTCTCCAGTTTCTAGACCTGTATAGAATTAATTACCTGCAAAGACTCTCATTCAAAGTACCATCTTGCATCATTGGATTTGTCTATATATGTGTTTGTGGAACCCATTTCTTCATTCACCTGAGGAAATAGTTGCTTCCGAAAGCTAGTGAATCGAAACAAATCTATCGGACTTTATCCTGGTGTTGTAAGCCTTATTACTGTGCCCACCACAGTCTAACGCCGGCATCTCCACATCATTATACTTTATACAGCCAATTTGAGGAGAAAACTCGGCCGTACAGCTGGAGAGCTGCAGGCCAGTTTTCTCTCCGAGACCGACACTCTGAAAAAATATTGGAAGATTCTGCCACCTGTCTCTGTAATGGCTGTCAGATTGTACTTATTTATATATCAGGTTGTGCTATCAGTTTATCTGCATTGTTTTGATTGCTACATTGGATTCAGGGCCTTTAGTTATTTTGTTCTTTACCCCTTGCCTTATCTGCTAATTTACTCTTAGATTCTGTTCTTTCCTGTCACGGACTTTTTCTCATTTCCCATATTAATCCCTTTCTCTCTATAGCCTTGTCTCTACTTTTTGATTTAGGTTTACCAGATTTGATCCCTTATCCTCACTGTTCAGTTTAAAATCCTCTCTACTTCCCCAGTTACGCAGCTCGCTATAGCACTGATTTTAGCACGGTTCAGCTGTAGGCCGACCCAATGGTACAGCTCCCACTTCCCCCAGTACTGGTGTGAGTGCCCCACGAACTGGAACGCAATTCTCCCACACCAGTCTTTGAGCCACGCATTCATCTCTCTAATTATATGTACCCTATGCCAATTTGCATGTGACTCAGATCCAGAGATGCTTACCCTTGAAATTCTGCTTTTTACTTTAGTTCATACTCTCTATGCAGCAGTTCTTTCTTAATTCTGACTCTGTCGCTGGTACTTACGTGGACCACGACAACTCTATCCTCTCCCTACCACTGCAAGTTCCTCTCCGCCCCTATGCAAATGTGCAAAGTCCTGGCACAAGGGTTAGGGTAACCCTAATCCAACACAGCCGTCCAGACTCTCACGCATTGCTGCAGAGAACAGTATCAATTCCCCCTGACTATACTATCCCTTACTACCGCTACATTCCTCCCCACAAATGCATGGCTTTCTGTAGAATGGTGCCGTGGTTCATTTGCGCATCCACCTTGCAGCCTTCACATCCAAACAAGCTGCAAGAACCTCAAACCTATTGGACAATTACAAAGGCTGAGGCTCCTGCACTCTTGCCGATGGGTCCCCTTACCTGCTTCACTAACCCTGATCCTGTCCTTGGCCACAAACCAAATCAGAAGACCCTATCCTAAGTGGTGTGACTGCTTCCTAATCCAAAGAATCCAGGTAACTTTCCCTCTCCCTGATGTTTTACAGTGTGTGCAACTCGGCCTCCAGCTCAATGACTCTTTGGGCCACAGATACTTACTGCAAACGTGTTCCAGGATCTTTTGCGTGCTGTAGACAAGACACCTCTTGGTGTGTTTCAATTAGTTATTTAATTATGTTATTCACTTATTTATTTTTCTTTTTTATACATCTTATTAACTTTACCACCAGTTTGTATACTATTTTAAACCTCAGCACTGGAATAGGCCTTAACCACTTACCAGCTACGCACCAAACTGCGAGCTCCTTTCCCAGTGTTGGAGTAAGAACCAAATCGTACAGGGCGTTAAAGGTAAAAAAGCCAAAGAAATGTGAGCACCTCCATCCCCTCCTCACATCACCCCCCCCCCCCACTTAACTTGCCATACATTCTCCTTCATTGTTGCTGGGCCAAAATCCTGGAGGCCTCCCCTAACACCACAATGACTGCAGTGGTTCAAGAACACAGCTCACCTCTGCCTTCTCAAGGCCGATTAGTGATTGGCTAGAAATGCTGGCCGAGCCAGCGAAGCCCACATCCCATCAAATCTTTTTTTTTAAGTGACAGCTATCTCACAGTTCGCATAATCTTGCTTTTCAGTCAGTTTAAGCCACTCAAAGGCCTAACTATGGGGCTGGAGTTTATGCGGGGTGAGAGGGGCTGGTGTACTGCTTGTTCCCCCGGAGTTAAAGTTGGTCCCAAATGGACAGACTTTGAAAAAGCCTGCCCCACAGCAATAACATAGTAATCATACGCTGGGGAAGCGAAACAAGTTCTGGGTTGGACTTAGGCCCAAGAAGTCCCACCCTCGAGAGTTGCCAGCTAATCTGAATGACCAGCCACACAGGCCAGAGCTCAGTAATAGGTGCAGCCAGAAGGATTGCAAGGAGGTCCAAGAGGAAGAACGATTGCTACTGGAGTGAAGTGAATCCTGGGGTTTTGGATTGGGGAGGGATCACAGAGCATAGGGAGGCTGAGGATAATAGAGGGTTGAGAGGGGACAGGTTTTGCAGGGCAGGTGGGGTGGAACAAAAAAGGGAAGTGACATCTTGTGGGAGGTTGCCCCTGATGTGCACAGGGCAAACCTGTAACCAACCCCCAACTAATTAACTAATTCTCGCCTTTTCAAATAACCTTTCAAAAAAAACCTTCACACTCTGGCTTGCCTACTGCTGCTCCACATTTTACGTCAGGAGGATTATGGCCCTTAATTGCTAATTATTTCAGCAGTCAAGGCCCAAGGGCAGATGACTGAGTGGGCAACTTAACCACGGCCACACTATGGGGAAGGAGGTGGGCTGGGCAAGGACATATTTACGTGCTTCCACTGAACACAGGTACGGTGGGAGGCTAGACAGCCTAGTCCATGAAGCTTGCATTCTCACAAGAGCAGTAGATCCATAGAATCGCTACAGTGCAGAAGGAGGCCATTGGGCCCATCAAGTCTGCACTGACCCTCTGAAAGAGCACCCGACCGAGGCGAGTACTATTGTTAAGAGTTAGTTTCAACAGACACTAATGGATAAGTAAGTGTGTTAACTCAGCAGTTCATGACAGGGATAGCACTGCTTTCGATTGTTGAATGGAACAGTCGTCTCCACATCGATGTCCTTGCGAATTTTCAGAATCAATTTCTCTCTTTTCTTACTGTCCGTGTTGCTTCCATTGTTTCCCATTCTGTTTCTTTTCCTCTCTATCCCAGCTCTTTCTTAAAGGTATGAATCCTTTCGATAATTTGTATGCAGCATGTCTAAACACGTTTTCCAGTCAGAATGCAGTCCTTTCCATGGTTCTTGATTCATCTCTCATTCTTGATGAACAGTGCACCTGCAACAAATCGGAGAGTTCCAGGGGCCAAACCACTGGTCTTTAGGTTCATTTGTTTACAAAACTCAAAATTACAACTTTACCAAAGTGCTATGACAATAAGTGAAGTGAGATGAGAGATGCACAGCAACATTGAAAACTCAGCGCAATGCATCTGAAGAAATGATCCATGTGCACAAACTTGCAGAACACCTGCTAAGGCCTGATGAAGTGCTGTTGTAATCATTATAAAAAGGCTGCTGTTCCAAAAGGTCAGAAAAACACCTTATGAAGCCTGGCAAGTGGCAGATGGCTTGCGTCTCGTTATATATTAAAAAACACTAATGAATGAGTAAGCACAGGTTATTGGTAACAGGAGGACGGTTTTTATGCCGGTCTCAAGATGCTCATCAGCAAAAAGCAGTTCAAATCAGCATTTTCAGCAACATTAAAGTTTAGTAAACTTTGGCCTAGATTCTCTGTTCAGGAGACTAGGTGCTCCCGCTATCGGAGAATCAGGCTTCCAGCCAGTTAAGCAGACTCAATTTTGTGTTGCCGCCGGCAAGGGGCAGGTAGCGCAGGGAGTGGGAGAATGGCAACGGGTCTGCCGACCGCCGCCAAACCTGCTTTTCGGGTGACGGTCCATTCTCCTCTCGATCAGGATTCCTGATCTTTGCGGTGGGGAACAGAGCGTCCCGGACATGTTGTTTCCCCTCCAATTGCCACCTTCTCTTCACTGAATATCTGGTTCATCCTTGGGTTTGATTCCACCACCAGCAACTTCCCAGTAGTCCCTCACTCAAATATCTATTCTTAGTACACAGGTCAGGTCCACATAATAAGTATTTGCTGACTTTCTCACCATCCTGGGAAGGGTAGGTAAGCTCATCTTTGTCCCTACCTGATGTTCATACACATTCCAGCAGAGCCATTGGATGTCTATCAGAAACAGAAACACTGGCTGATTTTACACTCATAAGACCAAGACACTGAGGTAATTGTAACTGGTGCTACCTTCCGAACTGAGATGAGTTAGCCTGGTACATTATATCATTAATCTTCTAATACAGCTCACAGAATCGCAGAAAAATACAGTGCAGAAGAGGCCCATCAAGTCTGCACCGACACATGAAAACCTGACCTGCCTACCTAATCCCATTTGCCAGCACTTAGCCCATAGCCTTGAATGTTATGACATGCCAAGTGCTCATCCAGGTACTTTTCAAAGGGTGTGAGGCAACCCTGCTCTACCATCCTCCCAGGCAGTACATTCCAGACCGTCACTGCCCTCTGGGTAAAAAAAGTTTTTTTTTCCTCGCATCCCCCCCTAATCCTTCTGCCCCTCACTTTGTACTTGTGTCCCCTCGTGACTGACCCTTCAACTAAGGGGACAGCTGCTCCCTGTCCACCCCTGCCCATGCCCCTCATTGGCCAAATCCCAGCACATCTTGATTGAGGCAAGATTGGATTGGATTGGATTTGTTGTCACATGCACCAAGATACGGTGAAAAGTATTTTTCTGGGAGCAGCTCAACAGATCATTAAGTACATGAAAAGAAAAGGAAATAAAAGAAAATACATAATAGGGCAACACAAGGTACACAATGTAACTGCATAAGCACAGGCATCAGATGAAGCATACAGGGGTGTAGTGTTAATCAGGTCAGTCCATAAGAGGGTCGTTTAGGAGTCTGGTAACAGCGGGAAAGAAGCTGTTTTTGAGTCTGTTTGTGCGTGTTCTCAGACTTCTGTATCTCCTGCCCGATGGAAGAAGTTGGAAGAGTGAGTAAGCCGGGTGGGAGAGGTCTTTGATTATACTGCCTGCTTTCCCCAAGCAGCGGGAGGTGTAGATGGAGTCAATGGATGGGAGCCAGGTTTGTGTGATGGACTGGGTTGTGTTCACAACTCTGAAGTTTTTTCCGGTCCTCGGCCGAGCAGTTTCCATACCAGGCTGTGATGCAGCCAGATAGGATGCTTTCTATGGTGCATCTGCAAAAATTGGTAAGGGTTAATGTAGACATGCCACATTTCCTTAGTTTCCTGAGGACGTATAGGCACTGGTGTGCTTTCTTGGTGGTAGCATCGATGTGGGTGGACCAGGAAGAGTTTCAGCTGCCTCGATCACAGCTGACATTTTTTTCAAGATCAAGGTCACCTGCCATTATTTTGACGAGCTGTCAGAGATGATGCTGGGGGGTTGGGAGATAAATGGCTGCAGCCCCCCTTAGCAAGAACCACACCAACCTTTTACAGCCAGTACCTTAAATGCTGGTTTCCTTTTTCCATGGGGCCTTTGTTTATGCAGTCAATCACCTGAAATGGCACAGGCTCAGATGACATTTTAATTGTTGAAACCTCACATTGCTGTAGCTGTCTGAATGCACGGAAGGAACAGATGTTCCCCGCAGTGGTTCACAACCTTTTCAGCAACAGGGCACACTGCAATAAGACAAAAATTTCACCACACACCCACTTTTGTTCTGCTGAATCGACTTCTCATAAATGTCACGTTTGCTTACATTTACTATGGTTACGGTATTAGTTGAGAGATTTGTAAAATAGTGCATACAACAAGCTAAATAAGGCTCAAATGCATTAATGTTTCAAATCCACCACAGAATACACCATCTTCTACAGCGAGCACAGACACATTTTCAAAATCTGTTCAACTTAACTCTTTCTAACTTTACATAGCCCTGAATCTGTTCCACAAGCATTGATTGATTGATTTATATTTATTGTCACATTTACCGAAGTACAGCGAAAAGTATTTTTTGCGGCCAAAATAAAGTACACAGTACATACATAGTGGACAAAAAGAATAATCAACAGAGTACATTGATAAATGGTACACCAACAAACAGTGATTGGTTACAATGCGGAACAAGGGGCAAACAAAGCAAATACATCAGCAAGAGCAGCATAGGGCGTCATGAATAGTGTTCTTACAGGAAACAGATCTGTCCGAGGGAGAGTCGTTGAGGAGTCTAGTAGCTGTGGGGAAGAAGTGGCTCCTATGTCTGGATGTGTGGGTCTTCAGACTTCTGCATCGTCTGCCAGATGGAAGGGTCTGGAAGAGGGCAAAGCCTGGGTGTGAGGGGTCTCTGACAAGTATTCGGCGCAGGTGTCTGAATTTTGCCTATTCGCGTTATGAATCTCATATTTATAACAATATTTTTAAAATATCTATTAAATAATTTAACCAATAAACAATTGAAATTCGTCAATGAGTCAGAGCAAAATGCAAAGTAGAGTAAATAGCAACTTATCAGGTTAGTGGGAAGCCTGGGGGGGTGGCTGCCTGTGTGAGCAGGGCCTTTTGATCCGAGGAGGAATTGATGAGAGGGCCACCCACAATTCTTGCTCCACTGACGAGTGCTCCCTCCTGTTTTTTTTATGACTGCCAGTGGCGAAAGTACAAGCTTGCAGCGACATGTTGTCAGAAACGGCAGGAGTACAGCAATAACATGGCCAGAGATATTCGGATATTCATGTGCCGCAGTCAACCAAAACGCACCCAAAGACACCTCTCCAAACTTCAGCTTCATTCTGCGATTCACCTGTAGCTCAGTTTTTGTGATGAATCGGGCGAAAGCGAAGTAAACGGGTCACGTATCCAGTTATAGCCCTCCACATTGGAAGAGGGGAAGTGGCATTCAAATTCTCTTTCAGCGTTTGAGAAGTTTGAGTATGAGACTGTGCGTCTTGACAGCTGTGTCTGCCGCTGACGATGTTCACGAAAACATCTCAATGAACTCTCTCCCCTGCCCCTGTCTCTTGCCAAAGTCCCAGTTTTGACTGGAAACCTTGAAGTTTATCTGTGGTGGGTCAGGATCGACTCGTACTTCTCCTGCATTTCAGTGTTCAGATCGCTGAAAATGTCTGCGAGGTTTGCAAGCTTAGCTACTTCTGGTCCGCGAATCCATCCACCAACTTCATCAGTGGAGCACAGCTTTCCTCCACCACCTCTGCACCTTTTTTCTCCAAAACATCCACCCGGCAACCAAGAAAAGGACTGAAAAAACGACTTGTGCGGGAGCTGCCAAATGTGACACGACTCACACCATGGCAGCCACCAGAAATCAAGTCGTTAACGTCTCTTGCAGCACCTCCTCGATATCAGCTGACATGTCGTCAATTCGCTGTTTAACTGTTTCATCAGAAAATAGAATCTTGGTGATCCCTTTTACAGCATCAGCTCCTAACCTACAATTTGTTCACATGCATAATTTAAGGTTTTGGCAATAGAACATAGAACAGTACAGCACAGAACAGGCCCTTCGGCCCTCGATGTTGTGCCGAGCAATTTAGCATGGCCAATGCACCTAACACGCACATCTTTGGACTGTGGGAGGAAACCGGAGCACCCGGAGGAAACCCACGCACACACGGGGAGGACAGACAGTGACCCAGCCGGGAACTGAACCTGGGACCCTGGAGCTGTGAAGCATTTATGCTAACCACCATGCTACCGTGCTGCCCAATGTTATGGGGCTTCTTTGATTTGGCTACAAGCTCAACCACCACTGAGCTTTTTTTGATATCCGCACACACTCCATCAGACTGCCTCATGTTTTGTTCTTTAAAGCCATTAAATTACTGAATGTCCTTGTTCAGAGAGATGGATGTTTTGTCTGAAAATGGCATTTTAACTTACTTGGTACCATCGCAGCCTTTGCCAACTTCTCTCTGCAGATGAGACATTCAGGTTAAGTGGCATCAGGCATCTCCTGTCCATGAAAATCCAAAGGCCAGATTGCTCTCATTATACTGTCCGTCAACATGTCTGCTTTTTTCTCTCGGGCTTTAGATGTTTCATCAGCGATTGAATAAGCAGAGGAATCAAAATTATCCATTTCTTCTGAGATCAGAGATATTAAATAGATCTGGCATGAATATGGTCAGTTTTGCTGCATCTGCTAGATTGTTTTGTCTTGTTTTATTAACAGTAAAAAAGAGCATCAACGCCATTGTTTCGTTGCCGCCAACTCAATTTCACCCTGTGGCCACCTGCATTTAGAATGTTCACGTTTTAGAATCGAAAGACCAACACCTCACTTTTAAAGTAGGTGATGATTAATTTTCACAGGTTTTAGGAGTAGTAACTTTAGCTGGGTTGAATATTGTCTGAGATGAAATACGGGGCTGGATTCTGCGGGCTCCCGGGCGTGTGTTTGGCGGAGGCGTGCCATTCGCTGGCAGCGGCATTCTATACTCCCGCCGCTTCCCAGTGAGGATTCCCATTGAAGCCATCCCACACCTCTGGGGATCCTGTGGGCGGGATGTGCTGTCAGTGGGAACGGCCAGAGAATTCCCAACGGCCAGAGAATTCTGGCCATAATGTTTGTTTTACATTGATTTTCATTACCTTTGTACAAGATTTCACAGCACACTTGGACAGTTCTCACGACACACCGGTTATAAACCACTGCCTGGAGTGTAGAGGTGCTGGGGTGATGGTAACCGGTGATCTCTTTCTATTATTTACATGCTGTTATAATACATGTGCCTGTATTTGGGCAGACATATTGGTGGATAATTCTAGAAGTTATTGCAGAACAATGGGGACATGGCAGTGCAGCATGGGTCTGCTGGAGGTACGATGGAGGATCTCTGCCTATTATCCTTACCCACTGAACCAGAGATAGCTTTTGTAAAATTCAATTGTAATGCAATACTTGAGAGACATTTAAACACAATAGGGACTGGCATTCTTACGATTGGAGAGGGCACAACTCAGGCAATTGAAGAATGTGCAGCAATTTAGGGTGGCGTTTAGATTTGTCTGGTTTCTACCATAGTGAGGTTCCTTCCCAAATTAGGATTCAACCACCTACCCTCTCCTAATTCACAGCCAGCTTTCTGGAGATTCCCTGCAGAAATAAAATCATTTTTTACATTCATCTTTAGCTTATTAAGGGCCTGTGTTGTCCACAGCCTTTGCTGGGTACTCCAGACAGGTATCTCTGAGCTGTCCTGCCTCTCCTTGAGATTTGAACCAACATCAACACCCTGTCCTGCACGAGCGCCTGTCTGCCAGTGTAGCAGGGGCCCTGGAATTTTGGGTCCTATGTTATGATGGGAGGTGTGGTCTTTGTGTTGCTAAGTTCAGGATGATTGGCGTAGTGTTCACAAAGACCACAAAATAGCTTTAACTTGAACAAAGCTATAAATTTATTAACACTACTAATTTGGATTTGACACGTACTCCTACATAATACACAGTTGCTAATTAACATATAATCCACACTCACCTACAACTAATCTCTACACTATTATAAACTATGATCTGCTCTTACTCACACTATCTTTCCTTCAGTCTGTACTGTAGCTATCTCCTTCGCTTCTCTCCCCACAAGGCTTAGTATCAATGTCTTATATACGTGTAACTCTAGCTCCCTCTAGTGACTGATCTAGACAACCTTGCAGTTCTTAACATTTATGCTAAAACCACAGGAGGGTCAACCTAATTGACAGGTACCAAAATCTAAAGAATGGGATGTGCAGTTCAATAGTATTTGATTCAAGTAAGACAGTTTCATGGGCCCGGGAATGTACAATTTGTGCCTTATTGTGGGGCGAAACACGACACAAAGAATGGTTTAATGTACCCTTTATCCCATTGATCTGTTCAGCGACTGGCTCCATTTATTCAGTTTACTTTTTGAAGCTAAAATTAAGTCCAATACTATATTAAAGATTTATACACAGAGGAAGTGGATCAATACACTTCATCCCAGTTACAAAAAAACTTGTGTAGGCCAAATACTTTAGAGACTGTATTGAAGAATGTGCATCAATGAATGTTGCACAGCTGGGCATAATATAACCAGGAAAATCATCAAAGATTGCCAGTAGCTTACAGGCAGATGTAACTGGGAATGTTAGCACAAAATGATAAAAGGGAGGCTGTTTTTGATTTCAAATTTATGAACCTTAATCATTTGAATCTAGATTCTCAAAACCTTATAGTTCCTAATGTTTCACTTATTTATGAAATTTATCCTTCAGCAACTATACAATTTTTATTGAATGATGAGCCTCGTATTAAGTTGTTGTGAAATTATATTGTAATTACAATCATAGCAATGTCGGAATTTTTGCAGGTTCCAACAGTGGAAGTGAGGAGAAGATCAGTTTGAAGACGGGAGCCCCCGCTAATGATGTTTCCAAAAGGGCCGGTAAGATTGGACTACAGCCTCCGGGCAGTACAGCAACAAATTGCTGGAGTCTGCTTCCTGCCCCCAAGTCCACCCTGGCAGGCAGTAAGTATTAATATAGTTAATACAAAATGTCTCAAATTGTCTGCGTGCAGTTTGTGTTCTCAAGCATTGCAGCCCCAAAATTTACCCTAATGGAATTGCAGTCTGCCAAAGTCTGCTTTGAGCACCAAATATTCAATAAATTAAACTGAAGTGACCAGACGGTGTATTAATTGGGGATGTGTTGAGCAAATAAACACTGTAGTGAATATTTCTCAGTAAATTTACTTTCCAGACGTTATTTCGTATCTGGTGTAAAAATAAATGCAAATGTTTCATCCGCAACAGCCTAGGAAGATGTACCTCTGTTCAGCACTAGGTATTTAAGACGGAAACTTCACAGCCAGTAGTGTTCTATAGTCAGCACAAAGGCCAAGAGTGACTTTTACAATTTCTTCTGGCACTGGAAGATTTCATTGTCTGAAAGTGCTTCCCCTAAGCCCCAATAGGAAAATGAGTCATCATAACTGTGAGGTTGGAGTTAATACTCATGACTTATTCCTCTGTACAGACCATGTAGGAACTGGTGATATCTAATCATTCAAATATTGCTCAGTTAAGCCAGTTGTTGACTATGATGTGGAGATGCCGGCATTGTACTGGGGTGGGTACAGAAAGAAGTCTTACAACACCAGGTTAAAGTCCAACAGGTTTATTTGGAATCACTAGTTTTCAGAGACTCACCTGATGAAGGAACTGCACTCCAAAAGTTATTAACTGGGCAGCACGGTGGCCTAGTGGTTAGCACAACCGCCTCACGGCGCTGAGGTCCCAGGTTCGATCCCGGCTCTGGGTCACTGTCCGTGTGGAGTTTGCACGTTCTCCCCGTGTCTGCGTGGGTTTCTCCCCCACAACCCAAAAATGTGCAGAGTAGGTGGATTGGCCACGCTAAATTGCCCCTTAATTGGAAAAAATAATTGGCTAATCTAAATTTTTTTTTAAAAAGTTATTAACTAATCAGTTGGTTTCCATGCTCATCGAATTTTCCTAAAACTCTAATGATGTAACAGGCCGTAACCTCAGCTCCCCAGCATTGGATTGGGACGATGCGCTGGGGAACCCTTCGAGGAATGTTACAGGCATGGCAATTGTCCAGAGGTGCAAACAAGTGCTCTGGCTGAGAATCATCCAAAAATCTGATTTAGATCACAAACTTTGAATGGTTCTGACAGGATTACACCAATAGTTCCCCAGGAAAAGTTATTAAGAATTAAAACCTCTTCTAACTCCTGGGGAACTATTGCACAGATCCAGACCCAACGCCTGCGGGACTCGTGCTCCATCCCCACCTGCACAGACTCACCACTGTGTGAGTCGGGATACAGACTTCTTCTCGAGGCTGCTATCCTTTTGCATCTGGGTTCCAGACATCTTACATGGTCTCCTGAAGACTGGTGGGCTGCTGTGAGTCATACGAGTGTGCTGCGCTGGCGTTTCCTTATGGTTTCCAGACCTTTGAACCTGCTAGCTGACGGCGGCCGGACAAATCAGCTCCCAAACCATCAGGTGATTTGGAGAGATGCTCGCTTGCGCATAATTAATGAGACTGCAAGTGCAGAACTGGGCACGAGCGCACTCCATTCTGTCCAACAGCAACAGCCTCACTGGAATCGCCAGCCATTGCACTTTGAAAAAAATAGAATTCTTCCCAGTATATTTATAGAATCAGTGGGCTGGATTTTACAGACCCCAGTCTGTATTCATAGGTAGGGCTCGTAAAATGCAGTGCGTGGCCTTCCCACCATCCTCCCACTAGTCCCCGATCTGTCTCCCATTTTACAGAGGGCGGGGGATGTACCGTGCAGCAATTTTATTGCAGCAAGGGGAGTGCCATGCTTGTGGGAAGTCCACCTCCCTCACCCCCTTCTTTTGGGTTTAACAGCCAGTCCCCATCTATACCCCAGACGTGCCTGAAGATGAGCCTTCTTTTTGGAAACCGGCTATTGTCCCTAACCCTAATTTGGCACTATTGGTGGTATACAGCTGGCAGCCGATCCGATTGGCTGCAGCTTTTTAAGGCACATTCTACAAGACTTCCCTCCTACATGGAGGCCCTTAGCCAATGAACACTGTTCACAGACTTAAATAGCTGCAGGGCTGTCAGCATTTTGGTTGGTGATCTCCCAACCAACGTTTTAGTCGGGGGGGGGGGGGGGGGGGGGGGGGGGGGGGGGCAGCGAATATAGAATCTCCTAAAATCCAAGCAGAGTGTCATTTACATCACGGAAGGAGGTCAACCCTTTGAGTGTGTGCTGGCTCATCACCGAGTAATCCAGTCAGCCCTTTTCTTTTCTCTATGACCTTGCAAGTTTATTTCTTTCAAATAACCATCCAATTTGCTTTTGAAATCATTGATTGCCTCTGCTTCCATCCCTGTCGTGTGGAGCGAGTCCCAGGCCAATCCCATTCGCTGTGTAAAAAAGCTCTTCCTCACATTCCCCTTGGATCTCCTGCCAGAACCTTGAATCTGTGTCCTCTTGGCCCTGTGACATCAGCTAATGGGAACAGTTTTTCATTGTCTACCTTATTTAAACCTACCATAATCTTGTCCACCTCTAGTAAATCTCCTCTCAATCGCCTTTGATCCACGGAGGACAATCCCAGCTTTTCCAACCTAACCTCACAGCTGGATTTCACCCCCCTGGAAGCATTGTGGTGAATCTGTGCTGCGCTCTCTCAAGGACATTCGCATCCTTCCTAAAGCCTGGTGACGAAAATTGGACACAGTGCTAATTGGGACCTATAACCAGAGTCTTATAAATACTCCAAAAAATGTTGTGGCTCCCGCTGTCAGTGGTACAGTTTCTGAGGGGAAAAATGTGCAGAATAAATGAACAATCTGTGACCGTTGAAGTTGCCCACTGACTGGTCCTGTACTTGGTGTCAATTGTTTCTGCAGACCCAAAATAATCTCTCCAACTAGAAATCAAATTAGTTTAAATTATAATATCATTCTCTATGAAAATATGGACATTTTATAAAACTTACATGAAGATGTGGGACACTTTATGTTGAAAATGCCTTTTGAAAATACTTCCCAGCTTTAGTTGGACAGACAGAACATCCGCCTGGCAACAATTGTGGGTATCCCCATCCTCAACGATTGTGAAGTCCAGCATGTCAGCACAAAAGACAAGGCTTGAAGCATTTGCAACTTGGACGATCCATCTTGGCTTCCTCCTGAGGTCCCCAGCATCCAAGATGCCAGTCTTCAGCCAATTCGATTCACTCCATGTGACCAAGAAATGGCTGAAGGCGCTGGATATGGCAAAGGCTATGGGCCCTGAAAACACTTGGGCAATAGTACTGAAGATTTGAGCTAACTAGACGCTGTTTCAGTACAGCTACAGTACTAGCATCGATCTGGCAATGAGAAACTTGCACAGGTATGTCCTTGCACTAAAAGCAAAACAAGTCTGATCCTGCAAACCATCAACCTCCTCTCAATCATCAGCAAAGTGATTAAGGGTGCCATTGACAGAGTAACAAATGGTACTACTCAGCAGCAACCTACCGCTGTTTTCAACTTCGGGTTCCACCACAGGCATTCAATTTGGTACAGAGATAGACAAAAGAGCTGAACTCAGGTGGGGAGATGATGAGAGTGATGCTAGTACTGTAGGCTTATCAAAACAGTATCTAGTTCTGGAGCTCAAGTCTTCGGTACTATTGCCAGAATGTTTTCAGGGTCCATTGCCTTTGCTATATCCAGTGCGTTTACAGCAAGACAACATTTGACCAAGTGTGGCATCAAGAAGCCCATGGAAAACTGGAGTCCATGGAATTGTACCCGCGCCACATGGACTGCAGCTATTCAAGAAGGCAGCCCACCACCATTTTCCCGAGAGCAGTTAAGGATGGGCAGTAAATGCTGGACTAGCCAGCGACACTCACATCCTGTGAACAAATTTTTTAAATCATCAGACGACTGTTTTCATCAGAACAACATTGCCCATGTCCAAGTCTACCTCAACCCTTATGGTGCTGAATCCAATGCTTTCTCAATTATTCTATTGTTCTCCTTCCTGGTGTCTCATGTTCCACAAACTCCAATATGCAGCAACTCCAATCTTCTCCTGTATTAAGTTCTGTTCATTCAGCACCTTTGTCAAGACCAGCCCATATGAACTTGCTGTTGGCACATTCAAAATTCTCAACCTCTTCTTCAAATTATTCCTAAGCCTTGCCTAACCCTGGCTCTGCAACATCCTCAAGTTTCTTCTAACCCTTCACCCTTCACCAATAAACAAGAACAACTTTCATTTGATAGCACCCTTAATGTAGAAAAACACCCCAAGGTGCGTCACAGGAACGTAGGACCTCTGACTGTGTCGTTTAGGACTGTCCGTTCCTTGCTAGCTTATGTGTTATGAGCTTAAAAACAAGTTCAGCATAAAATATTTATGAAATAAAATGTGATAAATTGTGTTGGCATGGGCAAGAAATGCTGTGATGTTTGAGGATTCAAAGATTGTAAACAGCTGCTATAAAACCATTTTTTAATATCCATATTGATTTACATTTCTAATTTGCCCCAACATGTTTATTATTATGCAGATCCTATGCTGTCTCAAGTTACCAGGATAGATGCTGTGAAATGCATCTATTCATCCCAGTGCACTGTCTGACATCACATTAAAACTAACAGTTCTATAGGAATTGTTAAAATCATTGCTGTTTGAAGTGCTAAATCAATGGTCCATGACGAGTGGATGTAATTAGCTGCTTCATTATTTACTCTATTGCTTTTACATCTGTTTACATTAGAGAGATAGCTGCACAAGCATTATCTTTGTTTATCCACGTTATCAAGGGATACCTCAAAGGTTGGAGCAAAAGCTTCCTCATTATTTTATTGCTGATAACATCATAATTCTGTGAGTCACTTCAAAGGATAAGAGTTTTCAGACCCTACCACTCCATTACAAGTCAAAGCAGTCGCAACAAGTCGACACGTTTCAGAAGTACTAGCAGATTATTTGATCATGAAATGTGTTGTAGCTGAAGCCAATTCTCTCTTTACCCAATATCCACATCGGACACGCCAACTTTCTTAAAATTGCCACAAGATTGTTTCTCAGTAAAATCAGGCCTCTCTTGCGGTCTCACGAGAGAGCTGTCAAATCCCAGGACTTCTCACAGGCGTTCTAAAATCGGACTGACT
Organism: Scyliorhinus canicula; assembly: GCF_902713615.1. Taxonomy (NCBI): domain Eukaryota; kingdom Metazoa; phylum Chordata; class Chondrichthyes; order Carcharhiniformes; family Scyliorhinidae; genus Scyliorhinus; species Scyliorhinus canicula. Next base: position 45,766,029 of record NC_052159.1, on the reverse strand, counting down.
ACTTGTAGCATTGCTTCTGTCCTGCGCCTAGCACAACCATGACAACAAACATCTCTGCAATAAATCAGAAAATTCTGGAAATGCTCAGCAGGCCTGGCAGCATCTGTGGAGCAAATTAGAATTAGTGGGCGTGATCTAACGGCCTTGGTGCGCCCGACTCGGGATGCCACAAGGTTGGTAACTTTCTTGCAAGATTTACGGCGCCTGTTATGCCTCGCAAGGTCTAATGAGATCTCGTGAGGTGTCGCAATCTGGATCCTGCCATCAATAGGTGGGTAGCTAGACTCTGTTAAATGTGGCTCTGCCAGAATAACCCAAGGCGTGGGACCTAATGGCGTCACCTTTGAGACCCTGACCGTGTGCCGTTGGGCACTGGTTTCCACAAACGTGAAACAGGAATACTGGCACTTGGGGGTCACCCAGGCGATCAGGGCCCCCAGGTGGTCGGGACCTGGACAGGGTGATACCCTGATTCTCCTGATGTCACCTGGGCACGGTGGCACCGCCAGCCTGTCACCGTGGCAGTGCCATCTGGGTACCACCCTGGCAATGCCTAGGTGGCCCTGCCAAACTGGCAGGGGCACTGCCAGGGTGCCATGCTGGTAGTACCAGGGTGCCATATGGCATCTTGCCCATCCTGGGGATTGGGCTCAGAGGTGTCCTGTCCTTATGAGGTGGGGTGCGGGAGGGGGGGCTCAACTACCCTCTAATTGGTAAATTGGGACATTGGGGGGTCCGGAGTCTGTGGTGGGAGCTCATTAGTGCAGGAAATGAGTCTAAGCGTGACCTTGGCGGCATTCCTCGGCGAGGAGTAAAAAAGAAGCAGCATCCCGTTTAATAGCGGGGTTGCTCTCAATGCTGCAAGCACCAGGAAACACCCAGCTAAGTGCACCGAAAATTAGACAATTTGTTTTCCCATTAAAACACGCCCAATGTTTCAGGTTGCGACCTTTCATCAGAACCTGAAATGTTAACTCTGTTTCTCTCCTGGTACTACCAGCATGGCACCCTGGCAGTGCCCCAGCCAGTTTGGAAGGGCCACCTGGACCCTTCAGCAACTTGGCGTCTGGACTTGGAGATGCATCTCCATTCCTTAATAATTCTGAGACTCATATCAGCATTGTAGAAGCACCTTCACCACGGGGACTGCAACAGTTCTAGAAGAAGACCCACAAACACTGCCTTCTCTGTGAACTAAGGATGGAAAATAATCCCTGTCTTGCCGATAACATCAGCAAGCCACATTTAAAAAAAGTTAAAATACACAAGGTGTGAATGCTTGAGATTCAGGAAAGTGCAATGGGGATTATAAATGGTGTCAGATTCCCACTATTTGTATTCAGGATATAAGGTGTTGATATTAGTGCTTTCAGCTTTGGTTCCAATATAATAATAGCGAACAGAACGACAAAAGGAAAATAAATACTGTGGAGAAATTCTCCAGCGGGTACTAAATTCCATGGCAATTTCCACAGCCACAATATTGCAGACTAATAGGGGACTTGTTTATGGTGAACTGTGATGTAGTTTAATTTTATAGAAAAAGGTTGCTGTGTGTTGGTTCAATTACAATGCAAATGAATGAGAATCCTCTTTTATGGATATTACTTTCTACTTGTACTAAACAGCAGTGCAACCATCTTTTATAATCAAACCTTTATGAACCAGCAGAGCGCATCACATAGATTAATGGAAATCAGTGCTTCTGGCCATATATAATTAAAGTTGGGAAATTGCTTTGCATAACAATGAATCCTGTTGCTATTTTATGAAACACAGTAACGTAATTATTTTTAATCTTCTAATACCTCCGTTAAGTTTGTGGCAAAGGGTGCCTGACCATAAGGAGCTGACCAAGCATTCTTTATTCAGCAAGTCATTGGAAAAGCATTTGCCTCCTGGCTGTCCTTATCCTCAATTTAGCTGGTGATTTTCTCAAGGCCCAGGAGACCTGCCTGGTCAGGGTTAGATTTCAAGCAGTCAAAAGAAATGAGGCCCTCAGCCTCTTGATAGCATCCGAAGTGTCAATCTGCCTCCACGGAGTCTGGTACAACCCCATCCTGTCTCTATTTAAATGCCAGAAGTGGGTGGACTAGAGGGGAATTGGGGATCCGGATTCAGCCTGAAACACTTCTCCCCACCGGAGCCAAATCTGCTCATTTTCTGGGGTTAAAATTGCCTCTAGTTATATCTATTTTGGCCGACTAAGATCATTCAAGGATTAAGCTGGATATTAGTCCTCCTGGCCCTCCAGTAAGGAAGTCCCTACTCGTCTACCAAGCCCATCCACTCATTAAGAAACCTTCAATCAGGTCTGCAGAAAGTAACACAGACATCCTTAAAATTTGATCAAGCTCCCCACATCTGGGACTGAGATGTAAATTGTACTAATCAATAGCTGTCTGAGCTTGCTTAGTTTAGCTTAATTTAATTTTCTGGCATCTAACATGGGATTAAAGAAATAAACAGCAATGCCTAAAATCATTGTTTTAATCTGTAGGGATACTATCTTTCTTCAAAGTACTGTAGACTTATTTAATTGGTTTCTTGATAGCGATTATTTCTTAAACATGCTCCTTTCAAAAGGAGTTCAAAAGGAATAAAAACCTGAAAGATTTTCGATCTTTAATTCTATGTAATGCAATATCTGAATTGTCTCCGGACATACGTACTTCATATTTTAAATTTTCTGTTAATTCTTTGACATTATTCTGTGGATCTGTCTCGGCTAAGTGCCAAAATGCGTTCCACGTAAGCAGAAGATGTTTACATCCTGCGGCTGTCTGTTACTGTGACTGAGAGTGTATAAGATTGAGTTGCATATAATTTCAGAAACGCCCTGTGTAACACAATGAGAAAAGAGACATTGTCTAATAAATTAATTCTTCAAACTCCTAAAGCAGCAATGAAGAAAGAAGCACAGAAAGATCATGATATTCCAAAACCTATGCCGTTGTCACCCAAAAGACATGTCATACCTGCAAGCAAACTTCACCCACCAGGTATGTGTATGTTTATGTTTGTGTTACATTTTCTTAGCAACAGGGGAATGTAGCAGACTTGTGGTACGTGTTCAGTATTTGTCTTCAACATATCTCTTTCTCCAGGTACTAAATATTTAGTTGTAAAATCAAAACATACGGGCACGTGCCTAACAGGTATGATAATTTTGTTTTCTCACGTTTTATTGTGGAGCAAATTACTCCATTGTAAGCATAGGTGAATTAAACACAATCACTGCGAGTCTCATGTAAATCTGCAAGTTTATATTTGTCTGTTCATTAAATTTACATTTTTAATGCCCCAACAGCTGTCTAATTATCTATATTATTGGCACTGTGTTGCCTTCCCACTCTGATACATCTCGCATCTTATTAAAATACATATAATTTCAAAACTGTGATTCTCTCCAGCTGATTTCAAATTACTCTTTTCATCTGATGGCTTCCCGCCACGGGAGGATCCGAGACATTCTGGTGGGTCTCAGGTGACAACATCCTCTGAATATTCTGCCAATTACTTGGGTTTCCTCCAACTAAATGTGGAGCTCATTAGGGAAAGAGAGCTCGCCCTCGTCGTTAGAAATAGTGGCAGATACTCGAGTGACCTGTTTATGTGCCGGCATTTTTGCCATCTTATTCAGGGTCATGAATTATTGACAAAGGAGGCTGAAGGAACTCGGTCATTACATCTAGCCAAAGAACCACTGAAACTCTGCCAATGAAAAGAAAGATTTACATTTATTTAACAGCGGACATCTCATGCAGTCAATGAAATATCTTTTGAAGTGTAGTCACTGGAGTAAAGTAGGAAACGCAGTCGCCAATATGTGCACAGTTAACTCCCCAAAAACCAGCAATGTGATAACGAGCAGGTAATCTTTTGTTGTGTGACGTTGATTTAGGGATAAATATTGGCCAGGATAACTTGACAATTTCTCAGCTCTTCTTTGAAGTAGTACCACAGGATATTTTACAACCCCCTCCCCCCCCCAAGCAGGCAGATGGGCCTTGGTTTAACACCTCTCCAACAGTGCAACACACCCTCAGTACTGACATCAGCCCTGATCTTTGTACTCAAGTTGGAGTGGGACTTGAACCCAGAACCTTGTGATTTAGAGACACAATTGCTATCCCTGACCCACAGCTTGCACAATATATCCACTATAATCATTGATACAAGCTCGCTACAGAACCCAGCTATACAATAAGACAACCAACCTCATTAAATGTACAATACAACTCGACAAATATCTCTTTGCCATAAAATTGATTTTATCTTCCAATGATATGTTAGTAAAACTTCAGTTGGACTGTTTTGTGCTAGTAACCCTGCTTGTTTCATGCACAATGACATCAGCATCATCTATTCCAGTGTTTTTCAAACTTTTTTGCCCAGGATCCACTTTTACCAGCTGGCTGACCTATGTGACCCACGCCGGCCGACCTTTGCGACACACCACTTTTGCTTATCTTTAATGCAACAGGTGAGCCTGCTTGATCCTCATGATCTCACTTGCTTTGTCATTCAGTGTTGCATT